>NC_065414.1:16554359-16879305 GCF_024362695.1 Pectinophora gossypiella | reverse complement strand
GTGCGCTTGAGTGACAAAAACGGTTAAAAAAACGGTTAAAACCATTCATGCTGCCCACATTCATTTGAGCTTTGTTAAAGAAAATCATAACGATTTGCCAAATCGGTTATCGAGGTGAAGGTTCATTTCTTATAATGTGCATTACACTTCACAGTGTATAATCATTGTTATAATCTAAAAGCCTATCTATTTGTATGTTCATAATAACAATTATACAATTATAATTAATTAATTTTAAACAAAAATGTAATGAAATAAGATAACATGTTACATAAATACAAAAGAAAACACAATAGTCACTAACAGTGAAGATTGAGCGTAAACAATTTTGATATTCGCGGAAGAGTTGAACCGACATTGGCAGATAATTCTCGAACTCATTGACTTTGACAAGTAATTAGTTGATGCTCAATTTAATTACCAGTCATTTTACGGAACACTACACAATTTTAAGGAAATAGGATAGTGCAAAAAGATAAGCTGGTGGGTATTTGACAAATTGACAGTGATGCTTAACCACGACCATGACCGCAAACAAACCGCTCGGGTTAATTTACAGGAATAAGCTCAAACCAGGCATCTCAGTTACATATCACGCGGAGGAACATGTGCCAACAATACTTGTAAGTATCAATAAAAATTATAGCAACATTGTTGTTTTACAGGCATTTGCCTGTAACAGGCAAAGCCAAAAATATATAAACACTGCTGATCACGATGCGATGACTACAATGGCGACTGCAATATAATATATCAGATATTATATCAACTTGTTAAACAAAATATAGGGAGAATAATTACTTAATTGGATGACTGAGTCTGTATTATGCAATCATTAATAGGAGCGAACCTATAATACTGTAATACTCTAGTGAATAGCAAAGTTGCACAGAGGCCGCAGTCAAGGTAACTACGTAGCGCTGAAACTGTTTTGTTATCGTACTAGCATCAAATCAGGAATGTATCAAATGGCCGAGCCTGACGGTAATCATTTGTCATCACATCACCGGTAGTCAACAGTCACGCTGCTAATACCGAGGCAATGACAAAGCCAGACAATGTCCGAAGAATGATTCCGACGCGAAGGCAATCGCTGCATATGCAGCTCATTATATCAATGGAGAAATCAGCGGTGTGGGCGACGATGGCGAAACAACTCAACAGCAAAATCGCAATGAGGCAGTAAACTCATTTGAATGCACAACAAGCCTTCGATACACAGTGACTAAAACATAACCGAACCAAAACTTTTCGATAGCTTGTTTTGGAATACAATAAAGCAATGCCAAAAATGACAGTAAACATTCGATCTAAACGTTTGTTGTGACAAATTATGGACACGAATGTTTGTTATTTCGCTGTAATTATGATATGAAAAATAACATTATATGCAAATATCCGCCGTGAATCATCAAACTGTTTCATTTATTTATGGATTTCCTATCATTTAAGCAAATTCCTACACTTGTTTCTACGTCGCATTAGACCCTTGCAAATTAGGCATATTACAAGGTCTTTCTGTTTTGTTACATCAGGAAGCCTTTGTAAGACTTCTTTCTATTTTTAACCACGATGTAAAAGTAGGTAGTTTCTTTCTGTTTATTGACAGATGATAAAATAGGTTCAATGCTTACTTCATTCTTCATTTGAATTATGTAATCATGTAAATAAACAATCCTGTATAGTTACTTTTAAGTCTGTTTATGATCTCATGCTACATGATTAGACCCTATGTGATTATGTGATTTATGGGTAGGTAAGTTAAGTTAAGAAAACCTACCTGTCTCTGAGTCTTGTCCGGCAATATGATCGATAGCTCGAAGGTTCTGTTCTTCTTGTCCCTGCTGGCAGTCCGCATCAACTTGGACGAGGTCCGCGTGATGCTGTGAGCCTTCTCCGGCAATTTCAGCGCTACGATGGACATGCTGCGCGACAGCCTCCGCCCCAACTTGCGCGTGCGCAGCGACATCGACCCGCTCAGCCCGCGTTTGCGAGCTTCGGGCGCCGCCGCAACCGCAGCCGGTGCAGCCTCCTCCACATTACCACCCTCTTCACTAGCACCAGCCATAGCACTATCCGTATAAGCACCACCGACAGATCCTTTACGTCAACATTCACATCTCCAACAAAATCGTGTCACAAAACTGAACCAACATTACACGAGAAAGTTACCACTGAGTCATCCTTCCACTGTCTAGACAAATGCACTTTTCAAATGTTGATCCACATCGTGACCGCGCACCGGTATCGGAGATCTGCAGTTCGGACGGGTCAGATGCGGATCATATGGTCACGGAGCCGGTTTCTGGACCACGGGCCGATACAATTCGGAGCGATCGGCTACGTAATTGGATAATAACAATGGGCCGTAGTAACGTAAGTGTGAATGAAGTCGATTGTGTAGCTAGAGTGAGTGTTGTGTTCAAAGAGGGCGCGTTATCGTATCGCGAGGCGAGAGCGGCGAAGGCGGCGCGACGTGTGCGCGACTGTTCGCGGTGCGAGCAACTGGCGGCCGCGCGCTAGGGCCGCGCCGCCGCGCCGCCCCCGCCGCATGACAGACAACACCTAAAATCAAATTACTTATCGGATCCTATTGTAACGCTGTAAACGCTGTGACATAAAATAAATGATCGGGTTCCAACACAATGAACCGAGGATCGCTCCCACGAGATGGTTGACACTAACCGGGACATTAAACACGATTAAAGAAAGGAGTTTGTTAGTTCAATTGCTTAACGGAACATCGTGAGCCGCCAACCTACTAAGTAAAGTCTGAAGTCTTATTGTATTGAAACTTTTGTTTTTGGGACACGAGGAAACTTAGCTAGATCACGAAAATTCGGAAAAAAAATAAGTGATGAAGAAAATAAGTGTACTTATTCAAATTCAAAATTCAAATTCAAAATATTTATTTCAGAAACTAGTCCATATTATGTTAGTAACAGAAAGTTTAACGCAAGGTTAAGCTTAGCGTATTGTTAGTTTGTAACATTTTAAAAAATATAATTAATTATATTTTTTTTCTTCTGACTAGGTAAGTAGGTGGTATAACAAGGCATGAGATAGCTGTAGACAATACTGCTTCCTACTCATAGCCAACTCTAGGTATACCAGTCAGGTCGATACATCTCAAGGTGATCAGGTTTCTAATAATTTGTAGTTTGCTTCAATTCTCTGACTAGTCAATATTTAAGTATGATTATAATCACTTATACGTGTAACACCGTGCTTCGTTCACTATTGCATTCATTAAATAAATGGCGATGTCAAACTCACAAGAATGCGGTGGAACTGGACGCAAAGACACCAATAAATATTATAAATGCGAAAGTAACTATCTGTCTGTCTGTTTTTACTTTTTCACGCTTAAGCCGCTGAACCGATTTCGATGTGATATGAATAAAGTGATTGATAGATTACTAGATCATAGATTATAGGTGTATTAAGGCCGAATAAAGTACATAGGATAGATGAGATTTTAATTCCGAAAATCAGCCTCTAAAGGGATGAAAACAGGTATGGAAAAAAAAGTGCCGCGCGCCAAAATTGAAGTTCTTGCATTCTCTAAATTCCTCCTTTAAACCTAAATGACCGTCCTCCCTTGCATTCGGCGCATGGATATATGTGCTAACTTGCATCCAAATTAAACCAGCTGTTTAGGCGTGACAAGGTAACAGACAGACAGAGATTATGCTTTTGAATTTATAATAATCATCATCACTAATTTAAGAGTCACGCTCTTGTCCGTGTAGC
Source organism: Pectinophora gossypiella (assembly GCF_024362695.1). NCBI lineage: Eukaryota > Metazoa > Arthropoda > Insecta > Lepidoptera > Gelechiidae > Pectinophora > Pectinophora gossypiella. Next base: position 16,875,552 of record NC_065414.1, on the reverse strand, counting down.
ATTCTCTATTCTTGTCTATCAAAGGCCAATTCCCTTCCTTATAAGACACGACGTTCACCTTCTTTTTGATCTGTTCCATGTAAGCTCTTCTTGGTCTTTCCCTTCTCTTTCCTTGTAGCTTTCCTTCCATGATGTTTTTAATAAATTCGTATTTACCACATTTCAAAGGCCTCGAGTCTCTCTGTCTGTCTCTGTCAGTGTCTACGTTTCACATCCATAGAAGGCTATACTCCATATGAAAGTTTTGATGCATCGTTTTCTGATTGTTTTGGCTATCTTGGCCTTGAATATGCACCCCTTGTTATGGAAGGCATGTTTTGACATTGCTATTTTGGTTTTAACATCTATCTAATATTATAATTTAATAATTAATAATAGCACAGTTCGTAATGTCCGAAATTGGGCTAGTATCAACTCCGGACTATAAAATTATGCCCTCCTAATACGAAATCTTTCGTGGCGGACCGGAGCTATCCAAACGGTCACCTACCAACTCTCGTCACCACCACGATCACGTGTTACACCATGATACACGCTGCGAGGCTACGGTAACTATAAACATTGCACTTAATCCTATTTACATGGCTGTAATCAAATACTAGTATATCCCATTAGTCAATACAGTCAGTAGTTGCATTGCATAAACTCACACCCTGTAGGCTTCTCCAGTAAAGTACTGGGTGGGTTAAAATGGCCACATTGGTGTGAAAATTCCCAGTGGTCTTACCAGTAAATCTATTGGGAAGGAAATTCCCAATAGTTCAACTGGTAAGACTACTCGGTAAGACTACTGGGAATAGGGGACCTAACAAACAATATGCGAGCTTATTGCGATTAATCGAACACAAATCCAAGATTAAACAAAGCTAGGCAGATATTTTTCGTGATTAAAATTGCAGATTTTCCTCGCATTCACTACTTGGCCGGAAAAAGGATTAGGGCGACGCCATTTAGATTTTTGTGCTACCAACATAAATAACTAACTAGTGACAGACGCTACGTTGACGGTAAGGGTGGCAACAATGTGACTACATATGGGGTGGCAATAAGTCCGTTGACCAGTTTTCTTAGCAATCATATCATATTTTAACCCATTTGAATTGGCTGGGCATAACGACTACAGCATTATTTACTTATACAATTAAATTAATTATGTAAGTGTTTCTACTTTTTTCAAGGCAATACATATACTAAAAAGTGCGCCCGTTGATGTCTTTTGTATGAATTTATTAAGTTTTCTTATAGAGCCCTTTTTGACTGTTTTTTAGGTATTACTCTCACTCAGCTCAGGGCATCGCGTAGCGTCGTCTTTTTTGACATGACTCATTGTAAATTTGCCGCAAATGGCATTAACTACTTGGCCGGACAAATAGGGAGCGCTGAGGGCTCTCACCTGATACAAAATTTAAGACAACAAGCCTGAGGGTGCCCGGTTAGGCGCGAACCTCGGCTCAGAGCGTCGTCTGAAAGGAAGAATATTTGAAAGAATTAATCGACCCTAGTGGGTCGATAGCGATAAGCGTAAGTGCTGAATGAGGGAAATCGTCGACCACGCCGGCGGGGTCGGTATCGGGGTTTTGAAGTGTTTGGTGTCGCGAGCTGATTGGCCGCCTCTATGGGCGAACCGTCGCAACGTCTGAGAGGAGTATTTTGAAAGAATTAATCGACACTAGTGGGCCGATAGCAATAAGCGCTGAATGAGGGAAATCGTCGACCACGCCAGCGGAGTCGTTATGGATACCCGGTAGTGATGTAAATAAGCTGTTTTATGTATGTTGGACAATACAGGAAGCCGTTTATTCTTAAAATCAAATTTTATTTATTCCTCAACTGGCTTCAAACTCTTACATATTAATGTTTACGGTTTAAAATTTAGAGAGAATTTCACAACAGTAGGTACCGGGTCAAAATTAGTGGGCCAATGAGAATCAATGTCACCTACGATTTCATTTAGAAAACACACAAATATGCCATAGACATTATATTTAATGCTAATTTATATTGGAATAGCATTAATTGCTGGTACATTGATGCTGATTCCAGTACAGTCACGAGCAATATCATATACCCACTTTAGAACCCTGTCGCACCATCATATTTGACATTTAGTGCGACTTGCGGTTTAATTTGTCAAAAAAGTTAATGTGACATGGTATCAAAGTGTATACATATTAATGCTCGTGACCGTACACACCATCTAATGTCATTTTCTTATCTACCATAATGGAACATACGTAAATTTTAGGCAGAAATTCAAAAAAGCCAAAAGGAATCAAATTTATATTGACCAATAATCCGATAGAATTAAGTTGACATCACACGTCAAGCGGGTTACATATCACCGAGATGCCTATTTAATTCACCCGAGTTATTCATTTTAAAATTAACATAAGTCAATCATCCGTCACTTTCTTTTGCGGCGCATAAGAAATACGGGTACATAACTTAAAATAAAATTAGGAGGTGTCTGCAGGAATCGGGGCTATTGACGATTTAATAACATTAAATTACTAAGAAGCTCGGTGAGGTAAACATGACCGGATCTACCTATGGGATGATTGGGCTGCAGCCCAGGGCCCCGGGGTTACAAGGGGCCCCCAGATCGCGCTAAAAAGTAGACCATAATTTGAAAAAAAAAAATGTCTGTTAAAATATTTTTTGCTATTAGTTGAGTATTAAGATAGGCCCCCAAGTAGTTTCAGCCCAGGGCCCCACAAATTCACGATCCGGCCATGGAGGTAAAGATACTTAGTTCATCTTGTGAATTGTCATGGATGTACCTGTGACTACCCTAATTGGGACATAGTTGTGAGCTTATGTAATGTCATTTTAAATTATAATACTTAAGCATTTTAACATATAAAAATATACAACGCTAGATCATTGACCTCCCTAGAAAAAAATAGCTACATAGATTCTCCTACTTGTTTAAGTCGGTTATATTTTACATTGTAGAAAAGACTATTTGTGTTTTTTTTCCAAACACATTGTCAAATTGACACACAAACTGTACATGTGTGTCAACTTGACAAAATAAAAATTAGATTATAGGTAATCGGTAAATAAACAAATAATATTCATTTTATGAAAGTGTATATCATCCACAAATAATTGGATATGGATGAGTAAGTCCTTTGATGCAGCTTGAAATTAAATTATATTTTCTTAGTGATTGAGCCGAGGTTCGCGCCCATCTGGGCACCCACAGACCTGTTCGTTGTCTTAAACTTTGTACCGGGTGAGAGCCCTCAGCGCTCCCCCACTTGTTCAGCCAAGTATTTAATATGCAGCAAATCTATAATAAGTTACGTCAAAATATTTTTTATCTCGATGTGACTTACTGTACATTTGTTGCAAATGGCATTAACTACTTGGCTGGACAAATGGGGAGCGCTGAGGGCTCTCACCCGGTACAAAATTTAAGACAACAGGCCTGAGAATGCGTTGGGCGCGAACCTTGCCCAGGGCGTCGTCTGGGAAGAAAATATTTGAAAGAATTAAACGACCCTAATGGATCGATAGCGTTAAGTGCTGAATCAGGGAAACCGTCGACTACGCCGCCCCGTCGGGTTGGTATCGGGATTTAAAATAAGTAGGAATAACAAATCCCATATATATTTATTTCTAATCTAGGACTAACATAAATAAAATCGTTTAAAACCAATTTGCCGCCCAAATTGTATTGTATTCATGTGTTATGTCTGATTGTTGAAATTATATTTCTGTGCAATAAAGTATATTTGATTTGATTTGACCAATCAGTAATAAAAGTAGCAAGTGCAATTTACAATTTCCGGTGCATCATAGTTGCATAGCGCATTGTCTTCAACTGTGCGGAGCTAAAGATGACCTCGACTTGACGCGCATTGCCCTAAGAGGAAAATATCCCGGTGAATTGATATCGATCTGCCTATAGTAAATCACGACATGCCATGATTACAATGAGGGACTTTGCAATCGACGATCCCCAAACACACGATAGATGGCGTTGTTCACTTTTAACGTGATACCTAATTACCTATTTTCTCATTGCTGGAGTACATAATTATTCAAAAATATAATGTAATGGCAGACGCGTATATATAAAACTAATTGTTGCTTGATGTTTGCATCACATGTATTGAGAATGATGTGATATGAATTGTAGAATGTAGAATGATGATGAAATATAGGTAGCAAACCTATATTGCTTCTTTCTTTATTTTGATCAGAATAATAATGGGTGTTAGTTAAGTTAGTTACGGAATACAATAAATAATTGAGAATTGAGTTGTGATTGTACCTTATTGTAATAAAAAGAGTCATATTTATACCCAAAAACGAAGATAAAAGATGCATTATGTCTGTTATCCATGATATTAGAAGTTGAAACGAAGAAAAACCTTAACAACGCCATCTATCGTGTTTTTGGGGAACGCCGATTAAAAAGCCCCTCATTTCAATGTGAAATAATGAATTAAGAAAATTATCTTAAAATGGCCTGAATTTTATCTCGATCCTAGGTCCTCTGGTGAAAGTGAAACATCTTATTCTAGTCAATACCTGTTCACTCTTGCTTTCTTCAAGTAAATAAGCAGGAAGAAGTTAGTAGGGCCGCTAGCATACCATTGATCTACTAAGCGGGTGTTGACCAGGTCATATTCTGACTTGAGCGATTAGAATTAGAACGCCTGGGACCCTTTGACCAGAGATTTTCTACCACTTTGATGGATGGCAAGTCATAAAGTTCATCAAAGGTCCTCCCTTGGTACATCCATCGCAAGATTAACTAAGTACCCATCCCCACCTCACCGAGCCTTCTATTAAACCAATGTGATAGGTACTAACGTATCACCGTCTATAATGGGCGAGCCAACTGTGTTAGTGAAAACTGAATTTAAGAAAAAATAACTTCTAACTCACTGACGAATATAAGTCATTGGTGCAATTTTGGTATCGGGGTTCGGAACCCACCTTGGATTCGTATCTGAAGATACAAATAATACTGAACTTTAAAGTTGTTGATATTCCACGAGCTGCCTTGCGATGTATTACCGCCCTCCCTTATTCGAGTTAGCATGCAATATTTAACTTCGCCATGCAGACAAGTCATCGTCGTAATATCGCGTTAAACTCAACACCATTAAAATATCAACAATAGCCACATAAAACCAAATTATCTTCTTGGAACTACAAAACGAAGTAAAAGCAGACTTGCGCTCACGTTCAAAATAAAATCTACATTATCCTTGTTCATCAATCTTCATCAGGCTCCATTTACAAGCCAGAGTAAATTGAACGAGTGTCTCTAGGAAAAAACATGGGTGCAGTAAAATTCAGTACTTCGTGATGCGTACATTTCGCAAATAAGTTTTTAATTTTGTATTATATCCGGCCAAATCTACAATAAGTCACGTAAAAAAAGGTCCATAAAAATGAATGGGGTTGTGGGCTTAACTGGAACTTTTATGGAGGTGGTCATAACCAATAGCAGAGTATTGCCTATTGCACATTATTCTCCGGAAAACATTGTGTGATCAAACGAAGTGCTACATCTCTTCAAATATAAATACTTACTCAACATTATTGTACGACAGATATTAGTACTTATGTAATGAACGAAAATGTACTTCGTTTCAATAAGTGTTTACTAAATAGTTACTAAAGGAAGAAAATAATGTTGTTTTCTCGTTGCTACTTTTATAGGAGAAAACAAAACAAAACAGTCGTAAAACTGAATAAATTATGCAAGTAGAGTATTTTTATTACTTCACCCGAATTATGGAGGATGTGACCCAGTTCCGTATAATTATATTTGGGAAGGATTACTAATTTACAAAATACTTATTTTTATTTAAGGAAAACCAAAGCTGACAATCCATATTCGTGGAAGAAAGATGGCGACTGGAAACAGCGCTATTCAAAACTCTACTCATCAAGGCAGCTCAAACTGTAAGTACTTACTGAAAGATAGGTATAGGTACCTATTACTCTCCTTTACTTACACAGGTATACCTCTCCGGTTGTTTGAGGGTAGGCCTGTGGGACGACGGCAGCTGTGGGCTGTATATAGGTTATATATGTTCTATATACTACATAGATAAGCCATAATATATAAACGTTATGGAATTGCGAACTTTATTCACTAAAATGACTAACATTTAACCTTGACCGAATACGAATCGACATTCACTGCGTTATCGTTCCCTAATACGTATGAATAATTGAATAAGGTCCTTTTAGACTGTCCTTTCTCTCTTTCTTATAATACTATTCACTAAGTTCCAACGATACTAATATTTCAATCTCAATAATTCAGGTCACAGTATTGTTCACTACAACTGCAGTGGCGAGGCGACAAGGTCTTTAGGAGGCGAGTCTACTTATCTCGACAAACTATTAAAATGTATAGGCACAGAGCACAGACCGATGAATCATTATTCGTGAGTCACGGAGTACGAGAAAAAGTGCACTCCGCATCACGAGCCGTACGTACCACTCTCGCCCTTTGCCATAAACCACAACCACAGAATAAGGAATAACACTACACACAACTAAAATTTATTTAGTTTTATAAAATTGCAACGTGTTAACACCTAACTACTACACCGGCAGGCGGTGTACTAAAGTTAAAAAAAAAAAACAAAATTATTATATTCAGCAATAACCTACAGATTCTCATGTTTAAATCCCAGACAATGGCAACGTTTTACGTCACTAAACATCATCTCCGTAGCATTATTAGCTCGATGGGGTCACCGAGGATGCAGGCGTGGTGAAATATGCTCCCTATCCTTCCGGTTGGTTTAGGGGAGACTTTGTGTCCAGCAGTAGAATGTTTATGATTTGTTATTTTTTTGTTTGAAGGCCAAAGGTAGAAGAGCCGAGTCGCATATCGTTCATGAACAATGACTCGACACCGTACACCGCGCTGCTGGTGCGCCTGCGCGCGTACTCTGCGACCAATGGCGGAGGATCTGTAGTGTCGGAGTCGTCCAGCCACAGTCCGCGGTTGTCGGTGCTCTCGCCGCGCAGTGAGGAGTACTGCAGTACTGGGCCTGACTATCAGTGAGTTTACATCGATACGATGCGTCTATTACCGGGTTCCTCATCTATTCAGGCGAGTAGTTTGTGTAGGGGAACCCAGAAAGAGCTTAAATTGATTAAAGTGAAGGCGAACGTCGTGTCGTATAACGAAGTGAAAGAATTTGCCTGTCATAGACAAGAATGGAGAATGCTACACCGACAAGAGCGTGGCTCTTAAATTAGTGACCAGTGCCGCAAATCTAAAATAAATTACTTGGAAAAAAAGATCATGACTTATTGTACATTTGACGTATCTAAGGCATTCCCTACTTGACCGGACAGACGGGGAGCGCTTAGGCTTTACGACTGCAGCAGAGGTGCTTCCCTTGCCAGATCTTCATTCAATCAACAGCATGCGATCATCCACTGCTGGACATAAACCTCTCCTATGGCACGCCACTGAGCTCGGTCCTCGGATTTTCTCCTCCAGCTGCTGCCAGCCTCACGGATGTCGTCAGGATGTCGTCACACCATCTAGCCCAAGGGCGTCCTACACTACGTTTGTTACATCTTATATCAAGTTATATCGTAATGGGTATAAAATCATATATATTGTGTTATCTTATCAGTGTAAATGACCTGGGCGGCAACGAGACCCTGTTGCTGGACATGGTGCGCGCACGCAGCAAAGAACTGGCGGAGGAGGCTCAGGACAAGACGCTGGACTTACCCAAAGACGACACCTCTGTTGACGAAGAGTAAAGTTTACTTACTACTATTCTACTTAATTTATAAGTTAGTGATAACTCGATTAAAGAAAATGTGTGTGTTCAGTCTCAGACGTCATCGGCTTCAATCTCCCACAATAACCAACAACCAACGAATTCAATACGAAAAATTCAAATAAACCGACCATAAACGAACTCACGGCCAGTAACATACATCGCAGTACCGACATTTCAACCATACCTTGGCACGAAAATGTCTAAATCATTCAAGTATTTTACCAAATTGTAGTTATATTTGATATGCGATTAGTGATCACAGAACCATTTAATAATGCAATTATTACCTTTACGCTAGCTAAGGATAGCACAATAACGGTAGCCGGAACAAACTAGTTAAGGCCGTAGGATCTTGAGAATTGCGCTGTGAGAAAGGAGTTTTTTTTTTTTAGTACATATTTACGCCGACGTGTGTGTGTGTGTGTGTGTGTGTGTGTGTGTGTTGTGTGTGTGAGTTAAATTGACAGATTTAATAAAATTATTTTAAATGTAGTTTTGTTGTATCTAACCATTGAGCATTGAGGTGGATTGCACTTGATTGATTTAATTTTCGGCATGCATAAGCTACAGCTCCGTTTTACTGGCATAGGTAGGTTTACCAATGTTAAAAAAAATTAAACAAGTTAAGTTTCTATTTACCATCTTTGTCTACGACTATTACTTGGGTGTAATCGGAATTGCCCGAACAAAAAATGATTTTAAAAATATAACAAAATGGCTCTGGCTGGACCAACGGAACGGCGGCGGCAGCGCGACCATGAACTTTATTTTTTATCAAGTTGATACCAAACACTGCGAAATACAAAACCAGTTTCAGTAGCACTAGACGACAAACCATCACAATTTTAACATCCATACCTACTACACAATATAAACTCACATCAGAGTCCCGATTGGGGTAGGTAAAGTCAGAAGTCTTCAGAAGACCATTTTATTGAGCATACTTATTGAGTTACTTTCCGCGAGTCTTATGAAAGATAATTGCACTCTGCATTCATATCCTTGTAGATTTTTCCTCTGAACTGAATGTACCTATAAAAACACCAACTTTAAAAAATAAAATACTTCATGTTCCACGTTATGTCATCTTTTATCTATATCTAAGAATCCATATTTTACATCAAAAATCAGATTATCTTTCCTCGAAATCATTATATAGAATGCACTTGCCATGATGCGTATAACAATGGTGTAATAGTGCCTGTGTTGACAAAAGCGAATATCAGTAAAAACACTCATTTTCCCACTTACACGTAACTTTCACTCTCAATTCAATTATTACGTGTTTTAACTAAAACTTTCTCACAGTTTTACGGTGAATAAGGCTCAACAATTGCAGTGGTAATTATTTTAACAGTCAGCATCGAGTAAGTGAGATATACGCCTGTCAAGTTTTGCAGACTCTTATGTCCAAATTGAGTACTTAGAATTACTTGGCTTGTCGAGACTTTTGACAGTGTCTTGAGTCGAAAGATGATGATGATGGGGCGATTATTAAAACTGTGATCAAATTGAGGCCCAATGTTTGAAAGAAAATTAACGCTTCTTAAAAATAATAAAAATCGCCTTAAAAAAACATTCACTACACAAAAATGCGCATTAGAAAAACACGCAGTCTCTGAACGAAGGAAATTCTTCGATCTACTTACTCATAATATTTTTACCGACACCTTGTTGTTTGGACACAGTAACAGTACATAAAGGCAAGTAGATTACACACAAAACAGGCAAACGGTGCAGCATATTTCTAGTAGAAATCTCTTCCAGCAGATCGGGAAAGAGATAAACTATTATAGCAATACTTATTTGTTATATAATATTTATAATATTTTCTCCGTTACCAGTGATACGAGCGAGGCCTGCATCCATGGACTGAGCATGCGTATGACGGAACGCAGCGTGTCGCGGTCCCGCGTGTCGCGCATATCCACGCGCCGCGACATGGATATACCCTCGATCCTGGCCTTCACCACCAATGTCTCTGCACCGGTTAGCATCGTCAATATACTGTAACAAACAAAAGTCTTCACTTTACTAAATTAATCTAGGTACTTAGAAGTAAATCTTTGATTTTAAATAGGTCCTCTTCTATGCACTGTCAATAGTACCGTATCAATGAAGTTCGTAGAAGTTTTTTTCTATCCACATTTTATATTTTTTTAGGATCTCTATTGAGACAGAAACTTTCGACAGACCGTCACAACATAGGTACTTCTTGGACGGAAACCTACTACGTACTTATTTTTAGTTTCTACCTACTTAGTTCTCAGTTATTTGACTATGTAAGTATAAAAATGTTTTGCAGGTGCATCTGGAAATCCCAGCGTTTCAAAAGGTCAACGCCACGCCCCAAGTTGAAGAGATTCCGCGCTGGTCCATCCGTCGGTCTGTTTGTCCTGTCTGCTCACAGAAGTGGCGGGATCGAAGCTCTATTACCAACGTCAAATATTCTGGTAAACACTACGCTTTTTGGTAGCCGAAAGCTCGATCTCGGAAGTGTATTATAGTGAAGAACATAAAGCTTTTAGATCTATGTTGTATATAATATTGTAGAAGAACTTGAGTCCTATTTAAGGTCTTGATTTTGCTTTATGCATTCAGCAAATGAATGTAGATTTATTTCTGGAAGGAAGAACTTTTAAAAAATATTATATTTAGGTACTTCATATAGGTACTTACAAACGTTTTTAGATGGTATTACTAACATTATCATTCTCTCATGCGGTTATTTGTTACTAAAATTCCTCATTGAATTGTTCCTCACAGGACTAAAGAAGAATTCTTCATCAGAGTTGCCGTCAGTCATAGCCCCGGCACGTTTGCGAACTTCCATCACTATTGGATAGTGAGTAAACGACTTATACCCTTCATATAGTAAGTAATAATGGGAACGTAATATCTAGTTTCCTGACTACAGTGACAGTCGCCGAAAAACATCTGTCGCAACTTACGCCCGCCATCCCTATTGACGTGTGCAGAACCCTCCAAGTCGTTAAAAGACAACTTGGTAGGTCGACACAGGATGTGAAGACCATGAAACAGCCTATTTCCAAATTAATATTTTGTTCCAGGATTTTTAAGCGATAGGTACCTATTATCACAGCGGTTAATAATATTTTACTAGCATTTAATGCATTTTTTTTCAGTGTCCCTAGACCAACACTAGCTTCTGTAGACGAGGAAGCTGGCTTATCACACGGTGGTCTAAGAAACTCAAGCGCAGCTTGGCAGCTGACTCGAGCTCGCCGCTTCCGTGTTCCAAAACCTCCAATGCCGTCGCCTGAAGCAGTCGCACCGCCCAGTGCTTCCGCACCTCTTGCAAGAAAAGATTTGGATCAACGCGTTTCACGATTCCTCGCAGAATAAATAGTACTTAGTTTGAAGTTGGTTTGAAGATTTTCGTAAACATAATTTATTTATATTTTGGAAATATTATTTTAATAAAATGGCAACTTTGATGACACGATAATTATGACGTTTCGTTCAGAAATTAATTTCTATATTAAATAATATGTAATAAAGGTATCAAATAATATGTAATAGAGCTCAGTGGTGCTAACACGGTGCAAAGAATAGAAAAAAAATATTCCATTCAAAAGTGCGGAGTATTGCAGAATGTGTGCTTAAAAACGACTTTTACATACAACAAGGCTGTATACCTTATTGTCTTTGCCTATTTCCATGCGAGATAAAAACAAATGACATTTGTACCCGACAGCCGAAAGGCTTTTTGGCGGGAGACGGGAACGGGACAGTTGCTTTCTTCATTGAATAATCTAAATAATTAATACGAAGTGGTGTTTTGTGGTTAATGATCGCATTAAGTTAGTCGGAAGACATTCGCGAGTGTTATTATATTGGAGTATTCAATAAACAAAGTGTATCTGCCTATTTTCGCTTCGTGTCAGGAAGCCGCTTCATAACTCAAAAGTTTATGCGGACTTTTGAGTTATTTCGTTTGGGGTTCGGAGTAGGAGTCTACTCCGAGGGTGGGGGCTTAGGTTTCATCATCATCACCTTTCATCATTTCATTCTGAGATTTCATTAATCATCAAGAAAAAAAATACGTCAGACATGGCTGTATGGGCATAGTTCCCTTTGCCTTACCCTTCGGGGAAAACAAAAACAAACCGACAGCCGAAATGTCAACTAAACCAATTCGATAAAAAATTATTAGTTTAAATTATTATTTCTTAATAAAGATAGTTTTGTTCCATAAAAAACTGTGGAAAAAAATTGAAACTGATTATGGCGCTCCTGTCGCTTACAAAGTTATTACTGACGAAGGCACCATGTTACGCGAATAATCCAGCAAACTTGAAGGTTACAATGCGAAACTTGATGTCAAAACAACTTGTTTACGCCCAATTTGGGGATCCTTTACATGTTGTGAAATACCGGGAATGCGCTATACCGAAGCTCAAAAGTACAGAAGTATTAGTTCGGATGCTAGCGGCGCCAGTCAACCCAGCAGATATTAACACTATACAAGGTACAAAAACTGACTTTTACACAGCTGTCTTTCACAGATAAACTTTCTGATAAGAGACCTAATCCAACACTGTATAATTTTAAAAGGTACCGAATTTTGATTATTTTATTTTGCTGTTTTTATTTAAATTAAGAAAAAAAAAGACATTCTGCTTAGTCCCCTATATTTGTTTTCAGGAAAGTATCCTGTAAAGGTGGAACTGCCTTGCATACCAGGAAATGAAGGCGTGGGTATTGTAGAGGAGGTTGGTGGGAATGTACAAAATATCTCCAAAGGGAACAAAGTTATTGTAACAAAACCTGTTCAGGGAACTTGGAGAGATATTGCAACATTTGATGAAGATGTCTTGATGGTTGTACCAGATAATCTTGGAGTTGTAGAAGCAGCAACTCTTACTGTCAATCCATGCACTGCATATAGGATGTTGACTGATTTTCAACCAGTGAAAGAGAAAGGACTAGTGGTGATTCAGAATGGTGCCAATAGTGCCTGTGGACAGAATGTTATTCAAATCTGCAAGTCTTGGGGTGTTAAAAATATTAATATCGTTAGAAATAGGCCCGATATTGCAGATTTAAAGAAATATCTTGAAGATTTGGGTGCTACCTATGTCCTCACAGAAGAAGAGGTGCGTTCCACAACAATTTTCAAGGAGAAAAAGATTGAGAAACCATCATTGGCACTAAACTGTGTGGGAGGAAGAGTTCAACAGAAATGTTGAGACATTTACAACATTCAGGAAAATGGTCACATATGGAGGCATGTCAAGAGACCCAGTAATTATTCCGACGTCAGCATTTATTTTCAAAAATGTTTCATTCCATGGTTTCTGGATGACTGCCTGGAATGAGAAAGCAAATCAAGCTGATAAGGAGAAAATGATGAAAGATATTATCACATTAATGTGTGAAAATAAACTAAAAGGACCTGCCCACAAGTTAGTGAAGTTTGACCAGTATCAAGAGGCCTTGGGAAATGCATTGACTACCAAAGGCTTTATTGGTTGCAAATATATTTTAGATTTTAGCTGCACTTTCTAAGTCAGTAATAGTACTTTCTGTTACTTTTGCTAGATTTTAATTCATTGCAATAAAATTGTATACAAATGTTATGCACTGTTATCATTTATAATTTAATTTAACCATCCCAAGTCCTCGCCTGACATCAAACCCTACTTTCTTTGTATACCAACCTATCCTACTCACAACAAATATTAAATAATTTTGTACCTTTCCCTTTCCTACCTGTTTTTTTTTCTATTTCAGGTGTAGCTCGCCACAAGCCAGAATTACCATGCATACCAGGAGATGAAGGAGTTGGTGATGTGGTAGAAATTGGAGACCTTGTCTCTCAAGTGAAGGTGGGAGACAGGGTGATACTCAGCTCGCGGCTTCTTGGCAGCTGGCGTTACTATGGAATTTTCAATCAAAGAGATGTCCATATTGTGTCTAGCAACCTCCCTCTAGCTGAAGCATCCATGCTTGCTGTAGCCCCTTGTATGGCTTACAGAATGATAAAGGACTTTTACCCAATAATTCATGGACAAACAGTTATTCAAAATGCCGCAAATAGTCCATGTGGACAGTGTGTGATACAGCTATGTAAAGCTTGGGGAATAAACACATTCAACATTGTAGCCAGCCATTGTAGGTATGAAGCTGTACGAGAAAAACTTCTAAGCATTGGAGCAACATGTGTTTATACACTGGAACAAGCTGAAAAGCAAAAAACATTTCTAACATCCCTATCACAACCAGTATTAGCTTTAAATTGCTTAGGCGGCAGATATGAAGATGTTTTACTAAAAATACTTGCGCCAAAAGGAGCGATAGTTTACTATGGATGCGCCTATAATTTACCTTTAGCAAAAGAATTTGAACGTCCTGATGTCCGCTTCAACAAATTTCATCTCAATGAGTGGCATAACAAAGCCAGTTGTGTTGAAAAGGATAAAATGTTGTCTCAAATTACACAGCTTATGGTTATTGGAAAATTTAAAGCACCAACATACGAGCCTGTTGAACTTAAAAATTACGTACATGCTTTAAGAAATACTGTTCACTGTGAAGCCTTTAGTACTATAAATTATGTATTTGATTTTACTCTCCCGTAATTTATTACAATATTTATTGTAAACGTTTATGTAATATTGAATATTTTCTTACGGAATAAAATAAAAATACTTGTTTAAAGATTGGCTGTACACATGCGTTGTATAAATTATTATAAGAACCGAAACGTAAATGTCACGTCAATTTGACAGTCAGACAAAAATTATAAACAAAGGGAACGCAAGCAGCGATTTTCACAAAAAATATGCAAATTATTTTATTTTGAGCACATTCAATTAAAGATCTATCCTAGTAACAAAATTATAAATCATTATGTTTAAAGTGTAACTACGATAATTAATAATTAATTGAATCACAATAGTTTGTAATAGTTCTACGTGAAATATTTTTGTTTTAATTAGAACAAAACACAGGCACTTCATAAAATTAGAACCTTAATTACAGTAGATCTTTAGTATAGTAAACAATGGATAAAACTACATTTGAGACATATGAATACCTGCCTACTAGTAGCAGTGAAGCTGCTACGGACCAGTTCTTCGTAGTTCAAGATGATGGCACATTTTTGTGTAAGTAATACATATTTAAACTTATAGCTTGGGCTCTAGTATACATATTATTATTTTAATATCAACCTGTATTATAATCCAACAGCTACTGAGTTAGTTTTTTTTTTTTTTCAGTGAACAGGCAAGTGCAGTATGTGGCACAAGTCCAACACGTAAAGGAAACCCTGGACGGATCACAAGCATGCACAGTGTATGATGTGACCCCTCAACAGTTCTTTGTTGATGTGGCTGATAACTCCACAGAAGTGGTCTCTGTTGCAGGTAATTAATAATATACATCTAATGTACTCTATTAGATTTCACTGATAGGCAAAGGTCCATCCATTTAAGTCTCTATAATCAGTTTAAATAAGAAATCCAACATCAGTTGTTAAATGAGTAAAAGTGTGTTTAAAGTTTTAAAACCAAGCTATCAATACTTTTCCAGATATTTTGCCAGAAACAAACAACTTTTATGGGAACAGTTTTCTGCTTCAACCAATTCTCAGTGAGAATGCTGAACAGGTATACCTAAACTTTTATAGAGGTTTACTTTCACATTGACATTCAAAAACATTCTTATTCTTTACCATATTAATGTACTTCAGAAGGCAACTTGCAGCTGTAATATAATAAATTGCATAAAATAAATTAATATACAACATAGCAATAACTCCATTAGAACGTAATTTATTCAAATTATAGGCAGAGAAAGATCAGAACATCCAATTCAAAGACACAACTCAGCAAGAAGCACTTGGCGAGAATGCTTCAATCAGTAACATCAACAAGCAAAGCACTAGTTGC
This sequence comes from Pectinophora gossypiella, assembly GCF_024362695.1. Taxonomy (NCBI): domain Eukaryota; kingdom Metazoa; phylum Arthropoda; class Insecta; order Lepidoptera; family Gelechiidae; genus Pectinophora; species Pectinophora gossypiella. Next base: position 16,859,843 of record NC_065414.1, on the reverse strand, counting down.
ACAGAGGTTTGTCATTTTTAATAAATATTGGTGATTATTCCTTACATGTGATGGGAAACATAGGTGTACCTATAGATAAGGTTGCCATCTCTAAATTCTGCAACCAGGACAAAAAGTGTGAATCCTCCAGATTGTGGGGCTTACAACCCGAATATTTGAACACACGCCTATGGCTACACTTATAGCTACCCACTTCAGTGAGTGAGCATGAGGGAATTTGCAAGAGATTTAGAAGGCGCGAGGTGCAACAAATCGGAAAATAGTCTCTTTTTTCTTCATTGTGTCTAAAAAAGTATTTGTAATATTTTATTTTTTCAAAGTCTAACTATGTTACCAACTGAATAAAGATATTTTTGAATTTGAATTTACTATTTCAGATAACCATGACCGATGAACAATATAAAGCTTTAGAACAAAAGGGCTGGGTTCTACTAGAAACAAATGATAAGATTTTTATACTAGACACATATGGACTTCATGATATTACAACCAATAATGGTATGTTCTTCAATTTAATATCATATTTATAACAAATATGTAATGGCTCTTTAATTATTATTTTTTATTTCAGATTTGATTCAGAGTTTGAGAAATGATAGTAAAAGTAGTAATAATGTGGAAATAGAAGGACTAAGGTAAATATAATTATTAAACTAAACTTAAGTTGCCTTCAAATAAACTAGCATTTATTATTGCTATTTTAGGCTTTTGACAAGTTATAGTAGACACCTACAGGTGTGACCTAACATTTCGAACGACGGAACGCAGGTCTCTACCAGACAAAATGGAATGTCTAGTGTCTGGTATCTCGGCAGACGAGAGGTTAAATTATTTATATGGGCGAAGGAAAAAAGAGCAGTTTTGGCTCTTGCCTTCCGTCCCGCAGTACTCTATCTGACGCGAGTGGGATGGCGCCCTGAGTAGTCTTTTCAAAGCCGTACTATGACGCCTGTCCTTCGCTTTTGAATAATACTGACAGTTACTGCTGCCCTCTGCCAGGTTCCTGGTTACAGTCACTGTGACTTATCCTTTCCATCCTGCATTGCCGTACCCATTCCTCCCATCTCCGCCTCTGCAACTGTTGTGGTCTTCCTACCTGTATCCCTGCGCACGATTATACAGTATGTTATACCCCATAGGCCTGAAAAAAAAAATTGTAATTAATATTATTTCAGCATAATAACAACTGATGAGACAACAAAAACCGAGAGTGAACCAAACAAAACACAGCTTGAAGTATATATTCAGGATTCAGAAGAAGTTTTGAACAATGAGACAATTAATTTTATTGAAGAGGATGAGAGCAAAGAAATTATTGCTTCAAAATTAAATGTAATCAGTGCAGAAGAAGGTATTCTTAGTGTCAATTCATTCACTTACCCAATACCATAGAATAAAGAATACTGCGTATAGAAGGGTAACTCTAACCCCCGCACCAATTCGCATCGCGTCCTTATTCACCTCAACCCTTCTAAGTCTTACTTTAGTCTATAAGTCCGTAAGCCGCTAAGGAATAAGGGGATGCTTGCGTGGGCTGTCTCGTTCGCACACACACGGTAATGCGGCCGATAAGAATGAGATTTGTATAGTGAAATACACTGAAAGAGAGGAAACAATAACATTAAGCTACTTATCTTCCTGGGCACCTAACACTTATGTTATAAACAAGTTATCTAAAAACTTTAATACAACTCGTCTACCGCAATGAGGATTACAGACGTACGAATTTGTCATTTATTTGCGCATATATAAAAGTGCGCAATGCAAACAAATGTCAAATAGCAATATTGCTTTCTTAGATGAATTGCTTCGATGTGGCCATTTTAACCCCCTTTTATGTGTGCAAGTTCTTGTATAATAAATGAGCTGAACTTGTCTTTTCTATGCAACGGTCTTTAACTTGTTGGTTTCAAGAACTAACCACAGTCCAAAAGTAAGAGCTCCAACAACATCAAACTTATTGGCCGTCAATCCAATGACAGCGGGCTTAGCACCGTAAGCGCGCGACTCTTTCTTGCCTCGACATACATCACCCGTCACACTCTCACAGTACTGCACTGAAAGAGACAGATGATCTCTGTCGCGGCGAGAAAGAGTCGCGTGCTTACGGTGCTAAGCCCGCTGATCTCGTTATTTTAATAAATATACATTTTTGCAGTAGAAACTACTGAAATCGAACACAAGAGCGATTTTGTAAAAAAAGAATTGTTACCAAGTGTTTGTAAGACAGAACCAGATAAGGAGAGCCAAGGAGTTGCACTGGAGAAACATAAAGATAATATTATAAGAATTAAAACGAAACAATGCTTTAAAAGTAAGATTTACAATTTGCAAATAAAATTATCCTTTTTAAATCAGAATTAATTTCAAAAATGTATTTCAACTTGCTGTTTACTAATGTAGGTAATGTATTTAATGGTATTGTAAATATTTCAGGTATTCCCAACAAAATAATTTTAGGTAAAACATTAACTGGAAAAAGACTGGTTGCAAAAGTGGTCAAGTGTATGCGCAAAGAAGATGATGTTAAAATAAAAACTGATGAAAAGGAAATTAAAAATCAACCTCAACCCATAGTAGAATCGAATGAAACTATTGAACAAACTGTTGATAATATTAAAGACCTATCAAGTAAGTCTATCTAGTATTTTGATGTGATGATGCAGTCTTTTTAGCAAGGTCGTCACGACTTTCATTGACAAATTAAAACATTTAACAGAAAAGTATACTAACTCTATGTTTGCTTTCTTTTAATCAAAATTGTGTTTTCTTTCAATCTGTGGAAGCTTGTTAATGGCTTTTAGATATTAAGTTAGTATGTAACTTTGAAATTTAGCTGTAAGCTCCCCAAATAAAATAAATAAATCTATAGAAAATTAAAAGGAAAACTTAGGATAATAGTTCAAGCAGAATAAGTGGTTCCTTATTCCAATTTACCACACCTTGCAACTAATTTCTCATACTAAATGAATAATCATAAGTAGTATAAAAAGAAATCTATTCTATACAATATGTGCCTGCTAATCTTGAGAGCCGGATTTCTATGGAATCTGGATTCGCATGCGGTTTCTTCCCGACTGCACAAGGCAAAAGAGGGTGTGTCTATTGCTGTTATGATCGGCATTTCTCTAACAATAAGATAAGAGTAAAAACGGCACTGCCTAGGATAGCCGGATCGAGTCGCTACACATAATATATAAACAATATTGAATGATTTGCCCTGAAAGGTGAGGAGAGGCAGTTCCAGCAGTTGTTCCAGCTGGCGCTGCGCGGCGACGTGGAGAGCAGCCCGCAGCAGGTGGCGGCCGCGTACGAGGTGGTGTGCCGGCTGCTGCAGGTGCCCGCCTTCCAGGTCTCCGTCGTCGGAAAGAATATCGTTGTCACTAAGGTAAGTATTTCCTACAACCATAGGTAAGTATTGACAATCTGCGCGATCTTATCATGCTTGGAAGATTGAGATCGTTTGACGCGACTAAAGTGCGATCGACCTTCGCGAGCTTGATCATGAGAACGCTTGTCTATATTGGTTGAAGCCCGCGTTATTAGCGCCGAGTGGAACATAAACGACGTTAACAAGTTAACAGAGATTGTTACGATCTAACGTATATGTTTATATTATGGTACTGTGTGAGACTTACTACACAACGAGTATATTATATTCACGTCTGTTTCAGGTGATAGAAAGCAAATTGGGTGTAAATTCAAAGCGTAGTACAAGTTTTGTAACCGGGATAGTCACATCCGTCAATAATGGCACCTGCTTTATACACGTTCCAGATTTGTTACAAAAACTCATATCTGAAAGATCAGGTAAAGTTATTAATTAACTATGAAGGTTGGAAAAGTTACTAGAAAATAATTAATGCCCTTACATATTTGTTTCTAGCATCGAAGACTAAGGAAAAGGTTTTACATGTGCACATTTCTGAAACCAAATACGAAAATAACGTGGATGCACTATCAGTAATACTAAATGAACGTGGTAAGTACCTACTGAATCTCTGACGCCATTGTTTCCAGCCCATTTACACAGGAACTTATTGCCTCCGAAATCATTACTACTGTTTCTACTAAACTAAGTAGGTAATCGTAATTACTGTAATTATTGATTGAATCAGAGTATGACAAGTAGGTACATAATACTAACCAAGGGAAGTTACATGCTAGTAACAAAATGTTAACGGAAACTCAATTCTAAAATGTAAAACTGTTGCAGAGTTGCCATCTCAGGGAATACCATATAGAAAAACGCCATCAAGACAGGCTAGTCGATTGTACGCATGCGGGACTTGCGCTTCAATATTTCAGTCCGAAACTGAGTTGGCTGAACATCAAGAGGTTTGTGGTACATTTAATTATTGTCCTAGTCGCTTGACTTGGTTACCAGTCTTTATAATGAAAACTAACCATTCTTACACATGCTCAAATTTGTCACAAAGTCTTAGGAATCATACCCGATAATGCTACGCGAGAAAGATAAATGTTTTGCGGCATCTAGTTTCTATTTTTCGTACTATTTCTAGTTCCTTATAAATATATAAGAGATTATATCATTAGTTTCCTTTCTCATCAGTCACACGCGATGGATGCAGACGGCGCTTTGACTATTGATACAGATAAGTTGCCAAAGAACTCCATGACAGTAAATGTCAAGGGATACCCGTATTATGTTGAAAAATCCAGTAAAGGGACAGAATATACCTGTTTGCAGTGTTCTGTAAGTATTAGTTTTACTTATTTTGTTTATACCATAAGGTCCCTGTTACTAAAATAAGTAGTTGTAAGATGTCTACTGATGAATTGAGGATTTGCCTCTATACCTTGGGGATTATAATAGGCTTCAAGTCTATTATTTTAATGTTGAGTATTTTAATTCTATTGTAATTTGTTGATTATGTTAAAAAAATATTATAAAGATGATATAAAACAAATATTCTTCATTTCCAGATGAAATTCACCAAGTTGAGTAACTGCCTCAGGCATATAAAAGTCTATCATTCTAGTCAGCAGAAATCTACAGAACAAAATAGTCAAGACAAAACTGTCAAAAAACCACGAGAACCACCTTATAAATGCAAAATGTGCAACTGCTCTTATTTCTATCCATCTTCACTTTCAAAACACATAAACAAAGATCATCTACAAAGCAAAGTAAACTCACACACTATTACTGGAAATAATGTTAATTCGATGTGAAAAAATATAGAAAATTGTTATTGAAAATATAGTTTTATTTTGATGTTACCCTTAATGTAACAGTAGGCTTAAAACAAGTCATCTGAAAATATGCTATCTAAATCATCAAGCAGATTGTTATCATCAGCTCCAGTCTTGCCATTGATATCAACAATGTTTGAACCTGAAACAAAAAATAATAATAATCTAGACACTACTGAACCAATACGCTGAGTGCACTGCACAAGCACAATAAATAATATTTTGTGAAAGTACCAGTGGTTTTGCTTTGTAAGGTTAAGCATCAGCACAATACTCTTTCAGCTGTCACTGTAACTGTTTCAGCTCAATAGGAGTACCTATTATTTATCCATCCAAATGCAGCCTATGTTCAGTGCTGTGTATAGTGCAGTATACACCAATCACAAAAGTAACAAAGATTTACAAACCTAGATCCATCATTGTTCTCTCAGTCTTTATCACAGTGAAATCTTCCTCGTAAACCCAAGTGTATCCAGCAGGTAACTGCTTCTCTTCATCCTTCAACACTGCAGAACTGTATATAGCATAGATATTGCTCAAAGTTATATTAAGGTAATGTTTCTTGAAGGCACTTCCTGTGGTCAACACTGTAGGCTTCCATAGCACAAGTGCACAGTATTCTGATACTATGTATGGTGAGAAAGTAGACCATGCATCTCGGTGTAGTGTGCATTTTATATGTCCTGGAATAAATGAACAACAGTACGTAAATATCTTGAGATTGTTGGCTTTAGTAGTTTTAGCAGATAAAAAAACAAATATGGTACAATATAGTGAAAAATATTTAAAAATTTATTACATTATTTAAAAGTTTCCAACCTGTAGCATCCCTCAATGTAATCAAAGGATCTATGACAGATCTATCCACAGACTCAACAAATGCCACTACTGTCTGGGCCTTTCTCCTCTGAAGATTACCAGCTAACGCCTGCTCTTTGATACTCTTCACTGGGTCAATATCACACAGATTCCACACTTTAACATCCTCTAGTAAACGCAGCCAAAGAGGTGACTCAAAAAAGTCCTGAATAACATTTTGGGAAAATTCTATATCCTGAAAATTTCATACAGCATTATAAGTCGAAAATATTCTATATAATAGTGTCATTACAGATATAAACCTTATTAATGGATGAACCTCTTAAATATAAAAATAACAACAAAAAAAATACCTGAGATAAAAGTTCCATTTGGCCAATGGTTTCATCTTTATTCTCCTCAAGTGTCCCTGTCAACAATCCCGCTGGCCCCGGGAACTTCCTCTTTGTTTTGTGATCAAAGTGAGAATTGATTATTTTTCTCTTTGTATGTTTTGGTGAAACAGTAGAACCTTTGGTACCCCCATTAATAGTAACAGGTTTGTTTTTATTTGAAACTTGCACAGTATTATTACAGCTAATTGATATATTATATTTCATTAACTCAAATTCTGTAGTATTTTCATTACTTTTGTTTACTTTCGTCTCTGTTACCAGACTATAACTTTTGTTTTCTGGAAGTTGCGTGTTGAGATTATTTTTGCCAACTGCTTCGGGAAAGTCAAACTGAGAGAGAACCTGCAATCAAATTGTAAGTATAAAGTTTAATAGTACATACATAAAATGTTATTTTATTAAAACAAAAATGAAGGTTACCCACCTGATCGAAATCATCCGATTCAAACATTTTAATAAAATCATAAGATAATGTTAATTTAAGTACCTAGTAAACAATTACTATAATGAAATGCAGAAGAAGTAACTGTTGAATGTATGAAAATAATTTCTAAAATAAGTGATCGAAGTTGAGCGGTTGTTTGAAAAGATTTTTGCAGTCTATTTTCAAGTTTGTCAACTAGTCTGTCTGTCACTACCACTACTAGTGTGTCACTGACAAAGACCTGTCACTCAACAACATGACCATGACACTTTTTTTTTTTTTTTTTTGGTTTGGTTTTCCCCGAAGGGTAAGGCAAAGGGAACTATGCCCATACAGCCATGTCTGACGTATTTTTTTTTCTTGATGATTAATGAAATGGTGAAAGGTGATGAATGATGATGATGAAACCTAAGCCCCCACCCTCGGAGTAGACTCCTACTCCGAACCCCAAACGAATTAACTCAAAAGTCCGCATAAACTTTTGAGCTATGAAGCGGCTTCCTAGCACGAAGCGAAAATAGGCAGATACACTTTGTTTATTGAATACTCCAATGTAATAACACTCGCGAATGTCTTCCGACTAACTTAATGCGATCATTAACCACAAAACACCACTTCGTATTAATTATTTAGATTATTCAATGAAGAAAGCAACTGTCCCGTTCCCGTTTCCCGCTAAAACATGACCATGACACTGTCACTTAGACCATAGATATTTTTTATTTATAAAAAACAAAACAATTATTTTACGGCTCTGGATTAACAGCTATTTAAGCCCAGTAGTGGGATCTTGTATATAGGCTAGATTAGATTAGTTTAAATCGGGTAGCGTTGTTCATTGCCTCTCCCTCCAGCCACTTCTAAAGCATTCTTCATTATTTCCGCGAGTATTTCATGGACGTGCGCAGAATAAAAATGACATTGGTAAAATGGGTGGGAAAGCAAATTTCGTTTTAACAATTAGCGTGGGACCGCCCGAGAACTCTGTTCATCAAGAACAATGTTAGTAAAACGCCCCGCTCGCTGCCAATGTAGATAGAGTAATCTACTCTGTCACCAGTCACTTTAGACATTTTTTTTCTGAAACATTATGAACAAAACTTTTAAACTTCGAATACATAAGTAAAACAAAATACACGCACTTTCTTTTGACACTTTCAAACAGACAATTTATCAAATTTTAAATTAATCAGATGTGTAAATGAAAATTATTTAAGTGTTCAAACATTTTTGCCCTTGGCATCTCCAAATTGTAAAGGTGGTAACTAAAAAATATGGCTCTGGACAAGCAGAGGATTCTAAGTGAATTGGGAAGCGTAATGAATCAACTCCAGAGTGCCGACTGGTAAGTTCTTATCGATCTTTTTGTAATTAAAATGTTTTGGATTCGTATCAGATAAGCAACGATACAAATTGGTTTCAGTGGATGCATGGGCAAGATGTATTCAAACCCTGGACAAGGATGTAGAGGTGGCGGATGTGGACATGGTTGCTGCTGTGGACACGGCTTTGGTGCTAATTATACTGCTCCAGGCGGCGGAGAGCCTTACGCCATGAATAGTTATTCCATGCAAGGTGGTGGCATGCCTGAGGGAGGCCTGCACGGAGGCGCCATGGTTGCAGGCGGCGTACAAAGTGGTGGTATGCCCGAAGGAGGTATTCAGGAAAGTGGCATGTCCGGAGGTGGTGGTATGTTTGGAGGTGGTATAACCGGTGGCGGTATGCACAGAGGTGGCATGCAGGGAGGTGGCATGCAGGGCGGTGGCATGATGGGTGGTGGCGTGCAGGGAGGTGGCATGATGAGTGGTGGCATGCAGGGTGGTGGCATGCAGGGCGGTGGCATGATGGGTGGTGGCATGCAGGGAGGTGGCATGATGGGTGGTGGCATGCAGGGAGGTGGCATGCAGGGCGGTGGCATGCAGGGCGGTGGCATGATGGGTGGTAGCATGCAGGGAGGTGGTATGCCGGGCGGTGGCATGCAAGGAGGAGGAATGCCTGCTATGCAAGGAATGGCTAGCATGGGTCGAAATGCTCCCAAGTTATATGCTGACACCTACAACTACTTAAGCCAAAATTTAATGCAACCCACAATAAAAGAAGTCTACAATGACTTGGCCTCAATAACGCCACAAAACACAATCGGACAAAATCCTCTAGCTGCTCAAATGGGAATTTCAGCGCCAGGAAATACTGAGAACATAAGACCTACAGGGGGTCAAATTCCTGGTAATGGAATGCAAGATGTAACGGGAAATTCTGCTGCCATGGGTGGTCAAGCTCCTGCAGGTGGCATGGATAATCCCATGCACAACATGGCTGGTGCTACCGGTTCAACGCCTGGTCAAATGGGAGGAGCACCATCTGGTGGACCAGGGAATATGGGAATGAGCCAAGGCAATCCAGGAGCTATGATGAATCCAACTGTACAATATGTAACTCAAGATAATATGTATACGGCTAATACGAATCCACAATCCGGAATGACTGCCAATATGGCTCAGAATCCTAATGCACGACAACCTAATTATATGAATGCTAACCCGGCATCTCAGCAAATAGCGAATCCGAATCCTTTCGGTCAACAATCAGCTGGTATGAAAAACATGTTTCCAGGAACAACACAGGGAGATTTAAATTTCGATCCAATGGCTATTGCAATTCAAATGAATCCTGCAAACCAACAAAGAGTTGCTATGGAAACAATGAACAAGATAATGAATAATAAAGATCTGAGCGTGGGTATGATGCAGCCTGCCTTAGCTGGTGCGAATGCAGCTGCTGGTGCGATTGCTCAGAATAATGCCGTTCCTCTAAATCAACAATTGACGCCTGACCAACAAAATGATGACCTAACTGGCCAAGTAAATGATCAACAAATAATGCAAAGCCAGCAGCCTAGTTCAGTAATCCAGCCGAATCAGCAATTCGCTTATACGGCATTAACGGGAGCTCCTTCGATGAATCAGCCAATACCACAACAACAAATGCAAGGACAACAGTATCAACAGATTCAACAGCAAATTGACCCTAGGGATGTACAGCCAGGATACGAAGGATCCATGTCAGATCCTAACGGCCAAACACAACAGCAATATCCTCAAGGAACTAGTCATATGCCAGGGCAAGAACCCATTTACGCACCAGATACAAGGAATAGTACAGCTGCATACATGGCCCCCAAGTACACAACGGGACCATTTGGTAATTATCAAGCGCAAGGTGGCTATAACATAAAGAATACCATGAGCAAGACTGCTCTAGCTGGAACTAGACCGATAGGCAGTACAGCAAGTAGAAGTCAACTACAGCATATCTATCGACAGTATAAGGCATCACACTCAGCCACTCAGCAGAACATTAGACCTCCACCTGTGCAAGGTGGATCCTTGTCAGAAGGACATTTACACGCTGCACACATGAATGCAAATCCACCGACACAGGTGCCTGTGGAAAAAGTTGGTGGTGACACATATGCAAGTAACCCAGTAGGAGGCCAGCCGATGGCAAAAGTTGAACCCGTCGTGGGCCAAGTTGGAAATGTTCCCGCGACCATGCCACAGGGCGGTGACACTATGATGAACCAGGTATTTTTTTCTAATTGATTTTAAAAATGATAAGGAGCTACATAATTTAATTAATATTTCCAGGGAACTAAGAATATTTAAACATTTGTTAATATTTTATTTTTTTGTAGTCACCTGGAGCTTTGCTGCAGAAACGGGGAAGAAATGGAATGCAAGATTTAACTTACACACCCTATCGTGGAACGACGGCGTGGTCTTTCCACGGCTAATTCCTAAGCTTTCTTAGTTTAGTGATGAATCCTTTGCTTGTCCGTATTTTACTAAGGTTGAAGTTTCGAATATAAAAATTGTGATTCCGTGAAGTGCAACATGTGATCATATTTATTGGAGTCTTGTTTATTCGTGGTCTATTGGTTGTAATGTTATATTTAAATTAAGTTTAAGAGAATTTAAAGAAAATTAAATGAACGTTAAGTGGTAATTTTTTACTTTTTACCCTACCTACTGTATTTTTTGCCTTACCTACCGCACACACTGTCAATACCATACAATTGTATCACTTTCTGCCTGCCCCAATGTGACACCACACTACACTGCATATTTACTACAAAGATATCTATAAAATATCTATACAAAGGTATTAAATAGTAGCTAAAAGGTATTGGATGTTAGTAATATTTTAAAGCTGATCTGTCATTTTGGGCAGTCATTCTGATGCTCACAGATTAGCGCTTCGTACATAAAAGGTCGTACATGTGATTATTGACAGACGCGAAGTTGCGCCTTTAGGGCTCACTGATTTACACATTCATGGAATTCGTAGTCATAGTTAAGTATACATCTTTGCGATACTATTTGTTTAATGTACACTGTAAATTAATTTGATATTATAATGTATGTACACCATTAACACAATATGTTTATGGAACACGATGTTCGTACGTCACCCAACAGGGTCCACATAATTCGGCGTCGTGGTTCACACCGCGACTTAACGTCCACCACAACCTTATGATCATTTCGACAAACATCCGTCTTGGTTTTTTGTAATTTAGTGGAAATTTGATATGATGTTGTTGTCTTTTTTTTTTGTTTGTGGCGCCCTTTTATAATAAACAATTTCTATTCTATTCTATTTATTTATTCCAAACATCACAGGCTTTCTGCATTATAATATTTCGTTAAGTAATGGTGCTAATTCCTGTAAATACCATCTAATTTTATTTTAGGTTATATCTGTCATTTTCTTATCCGCCGAAAAGGAAAGGGACGGGTAATCGACAAGCATAAAATTTATGGAACACACGTCAATTTTAAGCACAAATCTAAAACAACTGTCTAAAAATTCGCCCGGGTTATTCATTTATTTACGCATTCTTCCTAAAATTAAGAGCTGTCAATCATCCGTCCCTTTCCTTTTCGGCGGATAAGAAAATGACAGGTATAACTTAAAGTAAAATTAAGAGATGTCTGCAGGAATCGGGGCCAATGTAATACTATAATAAAAGCTGCGATACTTTCCATCAACATTCATAAATTATGATTTTGTTACCTATATAATTATGTACTAACATAATTATATAGGTGTTTTTCCAAGTTTTTCTCTTTTTTGGGTGCAGGCGGGTTTTTTTTTTTTTGCTCGAGTCTGCTACAAAGAGAATTTATATCACTACCTACGTGTATGTGTCTTATAGACAGCAAACATCATCAATTATAATATTCATATATATACCTACTTCTTTTGAAAATAGTGTAACGTCAATCAGTGTCTCCATAGCACGATCTTTAATTATTTTTAGATATTTTGTTTTGTAGAAATCTATTTACACATTTGGTAAACGATGGCAGTGTTCGATTTTTTGCACCCGTTGAACAACGTAACACCAAAATTTACGGAAGAACAACTAGCTGAAATTGTCGAGTGGTTTGATGAAAATTCAAAGCCATTGCTTGTCATAAATCAAGCCGACGAACCCACCAATGTAATAACTATTGAACAATTACAAATTTTCCTAGGACTAAAGAAGTAGAGTATTGTTTTATTATCGTAGAATCGTGTTTGACTTTTGAGTAGATAATAATAATAATAATTAAAATTTCTAATTGAGACGATAAAGCTGAAAATCAAATGCCTAATATGATTTTAGATTTCACCGTCGAAGTTTTCATTATCCTAGTTATGCAGAAATTATGAAGGAGGTGGAGATTTTAAAAATGGGCACCCACAGGATGTTGATCAAGGATCAGTTTATCTACATTCTCAATCAGTGGGTGATGGAACCGGACATGAAACATGAACTAAAGCTTGCTTTTAAGGCCGGTATCTTCATTTATAATACATAATAAAAAAAATTGGCCAATCATAGGTCCCATTGCTACTATATTATTTTAGGTGTTCGATACGGAGGAACGTGATTATTTGGAAACAGATATCCTGAAAGAAGTTATGACTACTTACGGAGAACCATTAGATTTAGATGAATGTATAGAATTTATTCGTGACGCTAATGTAGCTGGTGACGGCAACGTGATTTATGAAGATTTCGTCGAAAGTTTATTTACTCTGGCACCCGAATTATATGAGTTGCCGGTAACTTTATTTTCAAACATTTATTATCCTACCATAAAGTTAAAAGTTAGTTACTTAGGTGGGGTAATTATGAGGGCCATGCACGGGTCTTATAGCCATATTGGATCAAAAGTATCGTAAACACTATTTTTTTAATCATCTTTACCCATATTCGTAGTCATCATGTTATAAAATAAAGAATTAGCATACCTATATCAAGTTGTGTGTTCCAGAAAGAATATTTATATGAAGATCCAGATGAAGATCCCTCTGTACCTCCTTTACCCCCCGAACCTGAACCTGAGCCTGAACCTGAAGCACCACCACCTCCTCCACCTCCGCCTCCACCAGCAAAGAAAGGAGCTGATAAAGATAAAAAGGGGAAGAAGAAATAAAGAGTTTTAAAATTTATGCTTTAAAATCTCAGCAAAATGTTTGTTTTTAATTATCACAATAAATTTTTAGTAAGACTCTCTCTTATCAGTTAGTGTACGTAATAATAAGTTCTTTTATGAAAGTCGTTTCACCAGCAGTGTATGGGCTTGCACCTAGATCCTACATATGGGCAAAGAGAATATAGGCACATCACTACGTTTTATGTATGGGAGGTGTTAGTTGAAATTTGTATCTCTCCATGTGAGATCACGAAAAAGGAGCTCAAATGCTTTGGTTTCATTCTGATGATTAAAAAATCACTCGCTTGTTTATGGTTAGAAAAGTGACATGTCGTTCGGTGGTGAATAGGCATTTGATGCAAAATATTTTCAATTTTTTTCCATTATTCGATTGGTACATTTGTGTTAAATATGTTTTGTTAAGCTCGTTCGTGTAGATTTACGCATATCTGAACTTTGTTTAGTGTTTATTTTTTAATTTTTGCACATAGCCATGGATCTCGAAGACAATGCAATGGGTTTAACCCCTGAACAAACTGATAAAATTCTTCAATTTCAAGATTTAACCGGCATCGAGGATATGTCGATATGTAGAGACGTTCTGCAGAGGCATCAGTGGGATTTAGAGGTGGGTGTTAGAGCCTAAAATGAGCGAGTAATAGTCACATTTCTAGGTCACCTAATTGAGTGTAATTGTCTGTAAGGTGCGCTTACCTTTTGACGGTTTCTCTGTTTTTGTTTGTTAGGTAGCAATACAGGAACAGTTGAACATCAGGGAGGGGCGGCCATCGGTGTTCGCGACGGAGGCGCGGGCGCCGCCCGTGGTTCACGACCACATAGCGCAGCAGGTGTTCACAGACGAGCCGCCGGAGGGCCCAGGCGGCGTACGTGGCCTCATCAGTTACGTCGTCAACCTAGTCGTGTCCATGTGCTACAGCACATTATCATCCGTACTGAACTTACTATTAAGTTTCATACGTACTGATGACAGACGATGTGAGTGTATCATTGATATGTCTACTTATTTAAATTGAATACATACATCATGCAATTTCAAAAGCAGTGTGTAAACGCTATTGTACCCTACAAAAGGTAAGCTTGAAGGTAATGTAGTGAGAATACCTACTGCGATACTGCAACCTACTTGGATGCATGTTTAGTATTTTTACTTTTGTGCTGAAGTAGAAAAAGAAATGTTATCCTAATTTGCAATTTCTATTTCTTGATTTGGCATTAGTATGGTGAAGAACAGAAAGTTTGGTGAAGTGTGGCTACTCAGTTCATTATGTGATGGATGTAACTCTGATTAGCCCAATTTGGAATGTATTGTGTCAAGAGCTTATGTGTTATTTCTTACGACTACACCATATCAGTTATTAGTCTATGCCCTTATTGTTTGACTTTTATATAAATACTTAATACTTATTGTCCATTTCATGTCCCCTTACAACAACTAAGTAATATATTATTTTGCAGTGGTAACTGACCCTCTCGGCGATGTTATGGGCTTCGTCAACAGCTACACATCCCGCTACAGCCCTCACCCTGTGTTCTACCAGGGCACATATGCGCAAGCTCTTAATGATGCTAAGAATGAGCTGCGTTTCCTCATTGTGTACCTACACTCTGAGTCTGCTACTGAGACTCAAAACTTCTGCAGGTATGTTTCTTGTTTATGCTGCTAAAATTATGCATTTTTAACCTAAAAGACAACATTTTTTATGTAACATTGTTTTTGTACAGTTAGTAAGACTTTAAGTCATTCATGATTTTCACTAATTGTCTGCCAAATTGAAATGTAACTTTGTGTATGTCACTTTATGAGTGAAAAATAGAAAACTATTATCTATTTAATGTTGAATACTACAATTAATGCTACTGTATACATAATATATATTATTAAATAGATAATAGTTTTCTATTTTTCATTCACAAAGTTACATTTCAATTTAGCAGACAATTATATTAGGTTTTACAGTTTTGTTTTCTTAAATATAAATATTTTGGGCCTTTACTCTGGCACCCGAAATATACACATAATAAAAGCAGCTTATCCTCATTGAAAAGCATATGCGAATTTTACTAATCACCTATCAGATTCTTAATATGAGAAGATAAACTTTATTTGATGTATTGGTTGGGCTATACCATATTTATAGCTCCACCATGGCTTAATCCCGAACTGTTCACAGGACCACCCTGGCCGACCCAGAAGTGATCCAATACATCAACACGCACGCCCTGTTTTGGGGCTGCAGCATCGAGAGCGCTGAAGGGTGGCGCGTGGCGCAGTCGGTGGGCGGGCGCCGGTACCCGCTGGTGTGCGTGGTGTGCGTGCGCGACCACCGCATGACCGTGGTGGCGCGCAGCGAGGGCGCCTGCCAGCCGCGGCAGCTGCTGGCGCGCCTGCGGCAGGTGGTGGCCGACAACGAGCCGCATCTAGCCGCCGCTCGCGCCGACAGGTACGCCACAAACTGGACGTTATTGACGTCATTAACTGTAGACTCTCCTCGAGTGGCATACACTACTTGGCTAATACCAACTGGATAATAGAGCGGGAAAAGGTACTGAAATAACTGAAACTGCATAGACTTGGCAATTTAAAAGTCACCACCACTGTTTACTCTCATCAAGTTCTCAGCCGTATTATATAATATATTCATTCGATTTTTGAAGCATCCTAACATTTTCCCGTGTACAATGTTAGGGTGGAGCGCGAGGTGACGGCCCGGCTGCGCGCGGCGCAGGACGAGGCTTACGCGGAGTCGCTGGCGGCCGACCAGGAGAAGGAGCGGCGCCGCGCCGCCGACCGCATCGCGCGGCTGCAGCGCGAGAACGAGGACATCGAGCGCCGGCAGATGGAGGAGCTCAAGAAACAAGAGGTCACATGTACTATTTGATTATACCATGTCTGTAGACAGGGTTAGATTACGGCCAAAAGGGATGCTGCTGCGCGAGAACGTAGATTCATAGAACACCCACTTCATACAAAAAATCCTTGGTTTACACAGATACTACACATTGACGTAATCGTACACGCGTATCTGCATGTGTGACGTCTGACGCCCATACGCTTGAAGACGTAAGACTGACGGGGGTGAGGTGGGGAGCGGAGAGGTGCCGTTTTATACGTAGTACTATTCTTTATTATATGATTATAGCAGATGAAGAAACTCAAGAAGCAATAGGTCGCCGATTAAATTTACTTGTGTTTCCTTAAAATAAAAAAAAAATATAATAATTTCGTATAAAGCAATACTAGCTAGATACACATTATGATTATACTTTTATGATGTGTCAACGACCTCGAGGAGCTCGGTGGCCCAGCGGTAAACGCGCTCGGCCTGCGATTGTCGAAGTTAAGCAACTTTCGCAAAGGCCACACAAAAAAAAGTTTTCATCTCGAGCTCCTCCGTGCTTCGGAAGGCACGTTAAGCCGTTGGTCTCGGCTGCATTAGCAGTCGTTAATAACCATCAATCCGTACTGGGCCCGCGTGATGGTATAAGGCCCGATCTTCCTATCCATCCATAGGGAAGGCCCGTGCTCCAGTAGTAGGGACGTTAATGGGCTGATGATGGTGATATGTCAACGAATATAAATGAATATTTATTTTTGTTTTTTTTTTTATGATATGCTTGTTGTTTGCAGCTGGTAGAGGCGCGTGCGAAGATGGCGTCCCGGCTGCCGACGGAGCCGGCGCCCGGCGTCGATACCGTGGCGCTGCTAATCCGCCTGCCGGGCGGGGAGAGGCTCACCCGACGGTTCTCACTCAAGAGCACTACGAAGGTTTGTTTCTATAGTCTGATCACAAACATTTTGTATGGCGCGACCAAAGGTTAAACTTTAATCCCCTGTATGATATTTTATGCCTGCTAAGTAATATTTTTTCTCACGTTAGCTCACTCTCAGGTCAGCATGTTAAAGGGGTTGGTTGAATTTTTGCTTTATTTGTAAAGGTCAAGGATATTTTTAGTCGATTTTTTTTATTGACTGTCTTTATAATAACTGGGAGCCAACGGCAGTGAATAACAGGAAACAACACGATTCATTTTATAAAAAAAAAAGTGAATAACACAAATCCGTTAAATTGTATATATATTTTTTAATTTACAAAATGTATTTACCACAACCAATCTATTCCAGGACTTGTATGACTTCGTGTTCAGCCACCCGCAGGCACCAGAGGAGTTTGAGATCACGACTAATTTCCCGAAGCGAGCGGTCGCGCGTGGTTCATTAAACCTCTTCGAAGTTGGCCTTAAAGACCGCGACGTGCTATTCGTCAACGATATCAACGCATAGACTAGATACAGGAGTGATCAGGGCTTGAAGACAAGGGATTATATCACGAGGTAATAAAGACGGGTTGGCGATAGTTTCGACAAGGGAAACGGAAAGGTTAAACTCGACCGACTCTTCCTTATTTTGTTTCCAGACACTTTTTGTTTTTTAGGGAGGGACCGAAATCCAGGAACGGCACTAACAATCGTTGGGCACTAAGGGGTGCCGTAGCACATGGTTGAGGTATTATGTTAGTGCCCATACTCTACTGGATAAGTTAGTGCCGGCCATGTCGAAAATCTGAAGTTTTACAGAGATAAATTAACCTCATAAGCAGTTTATATTTATGAATGTCAACTTGTTAAAACCAATCGTATCCTACACGAATAATAACTTGTATTGACAATTTGTTTATTATGTATACTTACCTAGGTAAGTACAAGTCAATAAGTATATAGAAGAGTTTGTATAAAATACAGTTTTTCCAATCATTTTGCACTGTTACCTCACAGAAAATATATCTAGAAATAGATAAAAATATTATAGATCCTACATTGAGCATTAGTTATAAAACGTATACCTGTCAATTTTAAAGCATTCTGAGGATATCCTTAAGAATATAAGGTTAAAACTTGCCACCTTTGAATCACCTAGTAATCTTTTGATGCTTCGGTTGAATTTAGTATTATTCTTGGGTAACTATGCAATTCTCCACAAGTGAACTACAATATGATTCAAGCCCTGTTTCTGTCCGATACTCTATTTGTATTTTTATACATGACTTAAAATTGACAAGGGTGTGGAATGTGGTATGAATAACTCGTTATTGCGTTTGGTCTTCGCTCGGACAATTTTTTTGCGGTACCCTAAACGTTTAGACAATTTTGGGATATCACTACTGACTTGTTTGTTAATTACTAATGTAATACTTTTGTATGTGAACTTTTCATAAAGCGATTTAAAAAACAATTAAGTATAATGGATGTGACAGATTAGGTCGCCCTCGACAGGGTCATACTAATTTTGTACTTAACTATTTCCAGTGGTGAATGCGTGACTACTTGCCAACTTATCTCCAATACCATCATGTGAAGTAGCCACACTAAACCACACAAGATTATTGTAAAATAATTTTAATTATTGTTGTTTCTTATATTTTGAAGTTTTGTTTACCTTCGATCAGTACCATACGTGTATAAGGTCGAAATCATGCAATTATTTATAATTATTATAAATGTTTTTGTTCCTTTTGGCAAATGCTCAAAAATAAGTCTATTATATCGTTTCGGCAAAAGATAGAAATTTTATTTTTTCTCGAGACCTCCTATGTGGAGTCCTGTAATATAAACAATTGTGTAGGTATCAATGATATCATGCCAATCTTAATAAATGTGCTGGACAGAAATACTACATTGTTGATTTTGACATATCAATTTCGACCATTCATAGTAGCATCTTCTCCACAAAAGATTATGATGTTTTGTTTGCCTGTCCACTTTCTTTTTTCAGGTTCTTAACTAAATATAGTTATATTTTGTAAGTTGTGATTGGTATACTATAAGTAGCTCTAGATAAATCAAGGAAGCTTGCTGCTCGACATATTCGGGCCGTTCAATCGAGCAATATCTGTATCTTTATTTTTGTATACTGCATTTGTCACTCATTTAGTTGAAGCTGTTTAGCCTGAAAACAAAATCAGAATACTCATTGTTCCTTTGATGCGACTGGAGGGTTCTTGTATATAAATTTACGCGGTCATTTATTTCGATTTTGAATTCGCCAGTCAAGTATAGCATAATGAGACAATCTGGCGTGGCGTTTGTCAGGACGTTCATAGTTGTCGAGTAGCAGTAACATTGGCCGTGCATTTTGTTTGTTTTCATTGGAGACACAAGTTCTGTGATCGCGTACCTTGTGCGTCATTGTGCGAGGTACGCCAGGTGCGGTGCGTCGAATAACGACTTCGTGCATTTATTTGAGGACGGACTGTGTATTATAATTTTTATGTTTTGTTGTATAATAATAAATAATGTTCCTTCCCTATTTTTGTGTTTATTTTATACCTATTCCTTCAAGTCCTGCGGATTTAACGGAACTAATTGACAAGTCATGACAATTGGGTATTTTCCTAGGTCAAAGATAGATTATGAAATTCTCCTTACCGACTCATAGTCACACCAAGTTATCACACCAGTGTTACAAACAGGATTTTTTTTCTTGTTAATCACACTACAATTTTTTCCACACCATTTATTGTATTTATTCCCTAACTAGTGCTGTCCTAGCTGTATTACGGTATCTACCAGTACCAGTGTTAGTATATAACTATTTTTTTTTTAATTAAAAGAAAACATTGAAATTATGTATATAGCTTTTATTTACAACTAATTCGAATTTAAAATTAAAACTATAAAATGGTGAAAATCATTAAAACATTTTCTTGAAACAATGTTTAACGTAATGTTTCAAGAAAATGTCCTAATGATATTTCACCATTTAAAAGTTTTAATTGGCAGGAAATCACAAAATTATCTTTTTCTGTTTGGTCCACCCTTCTTCTTTTTACATTATTAATTATTGCGTTTCCTACCGGCCAGCACTAGATAAGGTTGCATTAATACATGAATCACTGGATATCTTCTGGATATCCAGAAGGCCATGGATTGCTCTAAATACTACGAAATAGATGCTAGTGTGCAGTGTAGGTACTATACGTAGGTACAGCACTAGTAATTATACATGGTGTGTGAAAATTAGAAGTGTGACTAAAAAGAAAAAAAATCCTGTTTGTAACACTGGTGTGATAACTTGGTGTGACTATGAGTCGGTAGGGGAAATTCTGATTATTACTAAATAAAGACATCTATTGGTGACAAAAAAGTCCTCTTTTTTCTATTTAACTTATTTATGAATATAAAGAAAAATGTAATAAGTGCGACATTTTGACACGTTTTTCTATGACGTCAGAGGTTGCTTTTTCATACAATTCCATAGTAATTTCGTGTCTTGACGTTTAGTAAAAAGTAACTGATTTGACTATTCTACTCTAGTCTATGCCTAAGCAGATAGAATCTATGCCATGGCCGTCGGAGACGTCGGACTTCTTCTGTCGTGACATTCGCATGTCTGACTACGGCAGTGTTTTTCTCACGGCTCTAGAAAAAAGAAAGCGTAACAAAATGTAGGTAAATAACACGAGAAGATTAATTTCCACTATTTATTAAAAAACCATAAATCAACAACACCAAATAAGCTTAACGCAAACACTTTACCTGGAATGTAGGCACTTTTTGTATACAATATATATTATACACAATAATGAATATCTTTGATACGAGGAACAGATAATTAACAGAAGTAAATCTAAGATTTATCCATTAAACCAATAAATAACGTACCCGTGGTATCGACATTGCATTTTTTATCTCATTTTATACAAATTCTTTGAATCAAAAAAATATTCACAAAGTTAATTAAAAAAATATAATTTCACGTTTAAAAGGTTTTTTCAGGCCGTTTAGTAAATACTTTGTATTTTGTTGTATGCACTGTTTGGCTGACAAGTTATGGCACAACACGAGAAATCTACTTGATCTAATTTTAGACGATTTCTATGCAGAAAATCTAAGTCTACCGTGCAGTTTTAGTAAAATTACCTATACTGATATGTTGTAGTTTACTGTGGTGCCGTGGGTGAATGGTAAGGCGGTTATCACATGACGAGATCGCGGTTGGTGAAGCGACCGCAAGGTAGTATTGACTTGTGTGTAAACCGTTCGCAGCGCGGTTGACCGCGTCGTATGACAACTGCCTTATACTTAGGGTATCTACTAAAAGTACAATTATAATGATAGTATGTATTATTAATAGCAACAGTTCACGGTTATTGCTACATTGCGACAGTAACAATACGTTTTAGCTACTGTTATTAAAATATCGTTCGCGAGGAATACTTCCACATGTGGTGCCCATTCGTCTGGAGCCTGTGGCGGCTCAATAGTAACCCTGACACCAGGGTTGATGAGGTTGGTAATCCACCTCCTAACCCACACGATAGAAGAAGATTGATTGATTAGATGGAATTTCTTCTAAAACTAGTTATTGGCATTGATCTATTTTTAAGTATCTTAGCGATTCTTGCTTTTCTATCAAACTAATGATTTACACGAGATATTTATAAAAACCATTGCTGAATTTAAAATAAACGTATTTTTAACAAATAACAGATATATTCACATTGAATGGAGATTTATAGGACTGCAAATGTTTCAAATGGATGGAATTATTTATATACATAATATTACTTATGTACTTACATAAAATTAGTCAATTAAAATTGTATTTTGTCTTTCTGTACTTTGAGCGCAATGAAATGCTCGTTATAATAAATTACAATCACAAAATGGTAGTTAGTGTAGTGAAATTTATGCTAAATTACTCGTATCACACTTTGGTTAAAAAAATAGTGAAATTTTACTGTGCTTGAAAGTTTGGCCGAAATACTTACATATTTTCATAGCATGAAACTATATTTAATACTTCTGATAGATAAAAACTTTTAAGTACTTAACAGTTGTATTAAATTTCTCACTCTTTTAACTAGAATATAGGTTTGTAGACGATTTACTTATCAATCATTTTACATTGTTCACCTACACCTTTTCTATCCTTATTTAATGACTTTTTACATAGAAGAATTATTACTTTTGGAAATGTCTAGGAAGTAGCATTTCTTACCCTGAAACAAATATTTAAGTAAGTAAATTAAAATCTAATTCTTGTGCACATGTCTTAAACTCTTCGTCCACCTATCTAAGTCTTACAACTTTACTAGTGAATATACAGTCTATGGACTATGATCTTCACTATCCCATAAAAGCGTGAATGCAGTTGTCTTTCATGCCATGCTTCCCCAATAAATCTAGGGAATTGTGAGTGAACTCTATAGGTCCACAGAGACACGCGAAGTGTGTGCACTGGCCACTACACTTCATTTTACCGATCACTTCTGTCAGCAGGTCACTCCTGATCCTTCCTTTGTATCCTGACCACGATGTACTGGGTTCGGAGAGGACATGAGTCGCTATCAACCTGAAATTAGGAAATCGCTATTAGCTTTGTGCCTTTCTACCGAAAATAATATTACGAGTGTCTGAAGTAACATACATAACATAAAGAGTACGGATGGAGTATTTATTTTGTTTGTTTTGCTTCTACCTATTATCCCACTGCTGGGCAAAGTTTTCAGCGAACCGTCGATCTTTTTCGGGGTCTACCTCGTTTCCGATACCCACCCTGAGGCATCCACAGAGTGACAATCTTGGCGCACAACTCCTGGCTCATACGGACAGAGTATATATTTTATTAATGTCAGTCTTGTCGTGTTCGGTAGCGGCGAACGCTAACGCTAACATTATGCAAATAAAAAATATATATAAAAAAATAAAAATATAAAAAAATATATATAAAATAAAATAATATTATGTAATGCTAGCATTACGTAGTTGAGCGTTTGTAATGAACTCTAACATGACTAATACGGTATTTTTGAGCGGTAAATGGGGGCGGATAATGCGCACACGTTAGGGTACCTTTTACATAGTTACAAAATATATTAGCAGGTGGTTCTTCACAGTCGACAGACGACGACGTGACGAACTAGATGCGCGCCTAAAAGTTTGGACAGAGGTAGAAAAGGATAGACACGACAGGACAATAGGGGAGAGGCATTTGCCCTGCAGAATATATTATCATTTAGAATAAGTGCCTATGGATGTTATCGTGGTGAAAGGATTTGCAAAAAGTTCTCTAAACGTAGTTGATGTATCGTTCAGTTTATAGAAATTAGCTTTCCGTTTATTTCAACCTTATATGAATTTTATTGTAAGTACTAAACTTTATACTTACCTAGAAAAGATAAATTATACAGTACCCTATTATCCCCTTAATTGGATTAGCTTTGTAAAATAACTTCTTCATTCTAGTGTTACTAAGCCTAAAAGGGTTATCCGGTATTTGGAGGAAGGTTGACTTTGATATAAATATATTATTATGAACAGAAAGGACTGTTTTACTGTATTTACTATATCTTTTATAATAGACAGGGTTACACGAGTTCTAGAACTTCTTAATAGCTAATTTAATTTAAGTTACGGAAGTTCTATTGTACCTAACAACCTAACCCGTAATCATAATAAATTGATATAACTGGTTAAAATGAGTTTGGCCCTTTGGTTTCGAGAACAATCCATTCAAATCGATACTTAGTACATAATAAATTACGAACTTTACAATAGTATAGGCAATAGCCCGTAGTTAATAAAATTAATAATGTATTTAGAAGTAGAAACCCTATCCCTTATTCACGTCATGCAATTTGTCGAAAGGGTACCTAAGTTAATCTTATTAATAGGGTAAAATAACAAGTTCCAGCTTACCCCAATCGGGATTATTGGAGCGTTTCACTTCACTACGATCAATAGACATTAAGGAACAACAGTTGGTAAGTTTATAACAATGAACCAATTAGGGATGCCTTTGGGAGAAGTAAGACTCGTAACAGTTCTGGAAAAATTTGGACTAAGTATATTCATTCATTATTCATGAGACATCAAAAGTTAGGGCGCGGGCCCTTACATTTGCGTAAATGAGTCACTGGCTGGTAATTCTGTTTCTGCTTTTTCTTTTCGAGGTAAATATATAAGGCTAAGTCCTTACGGAATCCGACCCTTTTAGAATTGGGTACTTTATGAGGCATCAATGGAAATTTTATGGCGAATGGAGAAGCGTTTCGGTGTTTCTTAGAATGATGGGTTTTGTGGGAATCTTTGTACGAAGAATTGAAGTAAGAAATTGCATGACGCGAGCGTACCTAGTGAAGGGATAGTAACTTAGTTGCTCTTGTTGATTGGAAAGATCAAGCCAAACCATCTGTTCGTAGGTTGCATGTACATTTATAAGATCATGCCTATTTCCCGTTTTGGGGTTGGCGTAGGTAGTCGCTTCAATAAAAACTACAAGTCAGTATCTTACGATTAGTTAGAGCATCCTTATTAGAGTTGAGTTTCATTCCCTCGATTATGGAGAATATTTGTTTGTATAAAAACATTTTGTTTACTATATCTCCAACTTACCTGTTATCCTCTTTTGCAATTTCTTCGAATTTATCCCTGAATAATATGTCTTCTTCGGTTTTGTTAAAAAATAACAAGTGTACTCGTTCACTGGAACAAATAAATATTATGTAAATTATGGAATATTTACGTTTATTTTCTAGATATAAAAAGAACTATGATCAGCAGAATCTGCATGGCAAACACGCCGCGCGTTGCGCGAATTATATCGAGGACTTCGACCAATAGCGGTTCGGCGTCTATCTACGTAGATAGCATTCGCGCCGCGCGTGGCGCGGTTGTCATGCAGACCCTGCAGGGCACTAATATAAATACTTAAATAGACTAATCAGGGCCCTGTTAGGGTAAGTAGTTGCTGACCATGTCAGGACCACTCGCCATAAGTCTGTAGGTATATCATTGCATTTCTTTATTGAAAAGTCACATTCTGATGCACGAATATCTATTGCGAAAAATTACATCCGAATGGTCGAGTGTGTCTATTTCCTCTTCCTTTCTACTACTTCTTTTCTTCCATATTATATTTAGTAGTTTAAGTATAAGTATTTATTTATTAGAGATTGCTACTTAGCAATAAAAGCCCTTAGCGTCAGCTCACACCGAGACGCGATGCGCATACATTTGAATAGAGTAACTCAAAATATACTTTATTTACAACACAAAACGATACACATTTCGACGTGTCGCGGCGCAGCGGTGCATCGCTAGAACGCGCGGCGTGTAGAGGTCGTGCTGCGTCTCGTGATGCCGCGCGACTTGCCTACTATTTCCGTTCACACTTCGTTTAGAATTGGTGCAGTTCGGTCGAGTGCTCGAGTGAAAACATAATGATAGACTGGGATCTTGGTGTACGCAACCGCCACATGCGCTTGCAAATGGCAGACTGCACCCGCGGCGAGTCTACGATGCGTCTTGCGACGTCTCACGGCGGCTCGCGGCGCAGCGCGAAATCATTGGCCTCTTCGAGTATCATCGCGTCGCGTCGCGTCTCGGTGTGAACTGACCCTGTTGTTTTCACCATAGGGCGGCGATATTGATATTATTACAATGCCTCTTTGGTCCAGCGGTTGAGCGCTGGCCTCACCGCGCGCGGCGCGATTGTCATGCACACCCGGCTGGTTTTATTTATTTATTAATTTCAAAAATAATTTTCTTATACCATGATGTATTCTACTGCACGGCTTACCATTTAGGATTAGATCTCGCCAGCATAAACTTCAATATCCCCAGCATGGGCGTGATACCGGTCCCGGCCACGATGAAGTAGATCGCCCTCACAGATTTTAGCTGTAACAAGTAATAACATTAGTGAAAACGTGACGATGAATCGTGATTATCATGGCGGTTTGAATCCCGCGTCGGGGTTCATACTATTCAATGCATACCTACTTGAAATAGTATTTATTACTTTTATCGCCCAGCACATTAAAACATACATACAATAATTATTATTATATTAGTTTTTTTGACGTGACTTATTGTAGATTTGCCGCAGATGGCATTAACTACTAGGCCGGACAAATGGGGAGCGCTGAAGGCTCTCACCCGGTACAACGTTTAAGACAACAGGCCTGAGGGTGCCCAGTTGGGCTCGAACCTCGGCTCAGGACGTCGTCTGAGAGGAAAAATATTTGAAAGAATTAATCGACCCTAGTGGGTCGCGCGAATATTTATGGTTTCGGATAATGATAGAACTCACGGCACCCCTCTTTACTTTCTACGGCGCACCAGGGCACTGCGGCGCACCCTTTGGGAACCCCTGCACTAAATTAACACTTAAGTACCAATTCTACTAGCTATAATGACCATTATGAATGAAATCACCAAGGCTGGCAATCATACAAGGCTGAGGGTAATTAAATTACAGAGGAATTAATGGAGACGACTCTCGTAAATAATACCGATTGGACTTCGTTCGCAAGAAATTTTCCTCCGTTCATTGGTACGATCGCAGTGATCGAACATTACTTAAATATTTAGTCAATAAAAATTCTTCCGTTCCGCTTGTCTGTTTATGTGATAATAAAATATTAAGTCATTAGAATTTCTAATCTCCTAACACATACACAACACTTAAAAGGGATCTGTAGAAACGATAGTAATAAAGAAAATAATTGTCTTAACTTGTGGTCATCAATTGGGTCGTGTACTAGATTCAAGACAAATTATGAAATTCTGATTACTAAATAAAGACAGATCTAAACGTGACAATAACATTTTATTTTTTCTATTTCACTTATTTATGAATTTTAATCAAGAAAAATGTAACTCGTTTTCTATGACGTCACAGTGTGCCTTTTCATACAAATTCCATAGTAATTTCGTATTTTGACGTTTAGTAAAAAGTAATTGATTTGACTAGTGGGAAAGTAGCACAATTATTGTTTCTTCTCCGTAGTCGTGCTTGGTTTGTACCTACCTATCAATCTTATATATGTAATATACACAGCAGTGGTAAAACACTCAACGCTTTGCTACAAAACATTGTTTAGCACTTAGAACGTTAGAACACATGCTTATTTATGTATATTATACAAGAAGAATGGCAGCCTGGCTTGCTTGTGGTCTTTCACGGCATTTATCGAGTATATTTACTTTCGGGATTTTGTTGCATCGATAAAACAAGCGGTCGATATCATGATAAGTCGATTTCATAATCGATTTAAGGTTTCTATCACAAGCCATTCGATTTAAATTTGGAAAAAATATTTCTAGTAAAGCCGTAATCTAGCCGTAATGTTCAAAGGAACATTTATTTAGAGCACCAGCCTATATTCAAACATTGTTTTTCTAATTCGAAAATCGAATAAAATATCTTTTTCACAGCAAAAGCCACGCCCTACAAACTGACCTAATATGTTTCTGCTTCAGAACAAGTTGTATTGAAAACTAATTCTATTACACTACATTTAAATGGGCACAAGAGGACAAAAGCAGCAACTGTGGCTGACAGATCTATGAACAATGCATGCCTGTATTCATAGAGGTAGGTCTTATTAGAGGAGGCTACTCCACGGGTCTCGGCTAACAAAAATAATTTTCTGGTTGTCTGCCATTTGAAATGTAAAAAGTTGGTACTAGAAAAAATATAAGCAGAATTAAATAAAAACATAAAGTATGATACAAAAACCGAATCATTAAGATTTGTTTAGAAAGGAACATTTAAATGTGAAAACATTTAACTTTTCATTTTCAAATAGTTCGTTATTCAGCGTACCTTCTGAAGATGAAAGTTCCCGTACGGGCCGGATAGTTTGACCAAGTCGCCAATTTTGAGCGCAGCCAGTTCCGGAGACACCACTCCTCCTTCATACCTCTTGACTGCTAGCTTCAGAGCACCTGGCTCTCCCGGGCCCCAGCCCTCGCCGACTGGCGTGTATGAACGAACCACGTCTGAACCTGAGAAAGGCAAATACAGTCGTAATCAGAGTATTAATTATTAGAATGTTTTAATTAACACAAGATGAAGGTGATGAAACAAATTAAAAGGTACCTACAATGGCACAGAAAATATAAGGAAAAGAACTTACAAGATTTTTAAGGAAAAATAAAAACCGATTAAAAATATAATTGACACTTTATACACCTGAATGGTTATTAAAATTAACCAATCTTGTAGCCAACTGAGAAGTAGTTCCATAAAACGAGATAAGTAAAAAATAAACCTGTTTTCGCAAAGAATATAATGTCAGAACAATAAAAGGGAATGGACATAAGCGTATTATGGATATCACAGGGGAACGCCGGGATCAGGGACACAATAAATTATTTATTAGGTATAAACCTCCGGGGATTCACGCACTCTGGGATAAAATCGAATATTTTCACGATTTCCTTATATCAAAATATGAATAGATCTCACTGAGACCCATTTTATTGGAACGAGGTAGTTAAGGGACAAGTAAGGTGGGGCGTCTAATGGGCGTGAGATGGAGTTGGATGTGCGATGTCATAGACATAAGTTGTAGTAAGAGGTTTAAATTGAGAATTGTTTTATTGGAAAACGATTCAAATAAAACATATGGATACTTATGTGTAAAGGGATGAAAAAACACGTTGAATAGAAAGATTCAAATATCGGGGGCAACGCTTAGAATGTGTTAAATAGATAAATAGATAAAATACTTTATTGACAATGGATACACGATACAGAGATAAGGACAACAGATACAGAAAGGTACAACTAATTATGTTACTCGTCATCAATTTAAGAGCCACGCTCTTGACGGTGCAGCATTTTCCATGCTACTTTTAATTATGTTACTACAGTGACATAATTATAAGTACATTAATGCTTACATACAGTCATGAGTAATATCATGTACCCACTTTAGAACCCTGTCGCACTATCATATTTGACATTTAATGAGACTAACGGTTTAATTTGTTAAAAAAGTTAATGTGACATGGTATCAAAGTATATACCCGTGACCACATCCTATTTTCAAAGAGTTGTTCGTCGTATATACTTAGGTACCAACAATGAGAGGAGAATTTAATTTTACAAAAAAAAAAAACTATTTTTTTGTTTTGTTAGGTATGTAAGTTGGATATATTATCCATTCTAATGGTATATGCGACATAGGGCTTCACATTAGCTGCAACAGTCTGTGATTTCCTCACAATCCTCTAGAGAATTTGCCAAGTCTCTGATCTCGTTATTTCTTTAGGACATTTATAAGGGTACAAGAGGACCGTGGGTGGCTGTACAAAAGAAAAATGTTATACAGAATGGGTTTTACTGAAAATGTTAAGCCCAGTTATGCCAGTTCATATTTGAAAGAGTTCACTCGGTTCAGTTTTCATTCATACAGGGTGTTAGTGACATCGTATAGAATACGTCGAGAAAAGCTGCCGAGAAGAGCTTGATTCAAAACGCGACGAGCTGAAGGCCCGACCATCGGCCATAACATATAACTATATCGGAGGTGTGTTGATGTGTAGTGAATGTGGCCGTACATTCACTGCTAAGATCGCTTACATCAGCCATATAAGAGCGCACCTTAGGCGTTCCTAGATTAGAGACTTGTTGCCGTGGCCGAATACGGCTGGAAGGATGGAATACTGAGGGGGATGATTCAGACCATGATTGTGAGTTGATATCAAACGGAATTTTATATCAAATTTTTAGTGTTTTTTAAAATTACATTAGATACCTACTTAGAATCATGGTTTGAATCTGAATCATCTCTCAAAGATTTCACTAATACCCGTATGTACACTTTACAACCCTGTCGCGCTATCATATTTGACATTTAATAAGACTCACAGTTTAATTTGTCAAAAATGTTAATGTGACATGGTTGCAAAGTGTATTACATATTAGTACTCGTGACCGTACACATTTAGTAAATGTTATAAAATTTCGATACTGATGTCAGATCTTACTTTATTTATTGTAAACTTTAGAGTTCATTCCGTTGTTTACATTGTAGATGAATATTATACAATCAATTATAAAATCATCTAACAAAATAACCTACTTTCTGTTTAAAACACAAAGGAAATAACTACATACAATACAACCCTGCAACACATTTCCGGGACCGCAAATCATTGGGAGCGACGTTTGTGGCCCAAATCCGAGCATCGTCCATGTAACCACAAACAAACACGAACACTTTGCACACAATTTCGCCAGACTCCTCTCCGTTCCTATACATTCTACCCACGACCAACATGTTTCAATTAATGTAACGTAATTTCTTCCTGTGCCGTTTTCGGGACGAGGAAAAAATAAATATATTCTTTAGAAACAACTAACCACGTAGAAATGTCTTTACAATTTGATTTTAGACACTGTATACTGCCACCCACACGAATTGTTCACAAAACACTGCATATATTTAGAATTGAAACATCCTTATGCCTGTAAAAATATGGCTCATTCGCGACAGAAGTGACCCAGTCATGTAAGAAAAGCAAGCAGTGCTGTCTTTAACTTTGTAGCACACTCCTTAGCCGCTGAAAACATAAATAAACTCACACAAAAGCACACTTTATTGCTCAGTTCTTAAAATTAAGGGCCTTATTTTTCTGGAGAGTTTTTTCCAGGTTGCCACTACAAGGAACAAACAATTACTAGACGTAGATGCGGGATGGTGCAACAAGAAATAAATAAAAGTTAACTAAAGAACACAAGTAGGTAATTAGTAGACAACATGCAGCCACTTTTGACACAAAAGCCTACGACAGAAAGGACAACACTAAACAGCAGCAAACTGAGTAGTCCGTGTCCACATTACTTTAAATATACTTTATTGCACTTAACAACTAGTTACATCACAAACAAGAAATGGACGTTTACAAGGGTGGACTTATCTCTAAGAGAGATCTCTTCCAGCCAACCCAGAGGTAGTATTAGAGTAACTGCGGAAGAATAAAAAGAGGTGCAATATATTAAATACATTATAATAATTTTATCTACATATAAAACCGTTTAAAAATATATATATACACAAACATATGCCTAAGCCTCTATAAATATATACACATATAAAATATACTATACCTACATACATACCTATTATATATATAACAATATACTTAGACTACGAATACTCTATGGATAAAAAGTGCTCTTTGACTCTCTTCTTAAAAATTAGGTAAGAGGAACTCTCCTGAACTACCCTCGGCAGCCTATATACATTACATACTTTATAATCCTCCAATCCTCTAAACTAGGGGTTGATATCTCTCGTATCCGTAGGTTACCCTCGAGACCCTATTGTAATTAACCTTGACCTGAACTTGTGGTGGATCTAAGCGAGCTTATGTCAATTATATAGAGTAGAAATACTGCCTTTTCCTCGCCTATTCATAATCCAAAAAGCGAGACGGATTCCGTGCCTGGAGAGGGATAAAATGAAGAAGATTGAAGTGGGAGTGAGCCGGTCATGTTTGCAGAATGTAGCATGATAGGTGGGCAATAACTATCAAGGAGTGGACACCTCTTGGGCGCGGAGGCATTATCCCGATTTTCACAGGGTCCGCTTACCTAACCTGAAGATTTGACAGGACCGGTTTTTTACAGAAGCGACTGCCTGTCTGACCTCATATTAAAGCAATTCTTCTAAAAAGCAATAATGCAATTTCTCATTTGCGAAAATGTAAAAGTAAGTGCTTAATGTCAACAAATGTCTTTTTTAAATGAATTGATTGCATGTGGCCGTTGAGACGAATTGGAGAGTGATCGCTTAGACCAAATAGATGTGAAATAGCTCAGCGTTTGTCCAAGTGGGAGACGGATAAGAGATTTTCACCATGTATTTCCTTGATTATGATTTCCTTGTCTTTGTCTCGAAAATATAACGGAAAAATATCTCGTCTCGATATGATTGAAAGCGGAGATAAAAAATGGCTGACATCGTCACATTACTCGACACGAGACAATTTGCATCAATTCATAAGAAGCGCTGAAAGTCGATCGCGTGACAAACTAAGTTTGCAGCTATATTGAAATGTGATAGCTACAAGGACGCTTCAAGAATATTATTTTTACATTCGAATATGTTTCTTGCGATGCTTTTAGCTTTGATCGGTTTGTCTCGTCTTCCAGAGCTCTATTTCAAAAGCTTTAAAAGTAACCCGTACATCTACACATACTCTACATTATTTAAGTATGTCACCGTATATATTCGCGTAATCCTTATTTTCGCGAACACGTGCCAAATTTCGTTTCGAAATTACTAAATAATTTTTGTTATACGACTAAATCCATAAAAAAACGAGAAGCACCTAAAAGCTATACCTACTTAATCGTAAAGCAAACAAAACAACAGTACACGTGCTTATGTAGAGTAAAAACCTCGTAAAGTATCCTCATCTATTCTAACGCGCGGAAATTAAAAAGAAAAAGAAAAAAATATACGAATCAATCAATTATCAAATCAAAAATCAATCAGAAATCAATTATGAATCAAATATGTTGTAAGATGATTTCGTGCTGCGGAGGGCACGTTAAGCCATTGGTCCCATAAAACATCTCCACTAGCCCGCAGTGGAGCAGCGTGTAGGTATGCTCCATACTCGCTACGGTTGATTCAGGGAAGGCCTGTGCCCAGCAGTGGGACGTATACAGGCTGTTTATGTTCATCTTACGTTATATGATTATGTTAAAATGAGTGTGGTTTAATTACTTTCAACACTGCCAAAAACGCCGATTGTTTGGCCAGTTCGAATTCAATTTGCTTTAAGTCGGTAAGTAGTTACAAACACGTCCGACAATAAGAGATACTATAGACCGATGATTATAAAAAGAATTAAAAAGTAAAGAATTATTATTTTTATAAAAGGTATTTTTATGTTGCAATTGTCTACGGCTTTTTGGCGGGAAACGGGAAAGTTGCTTTCTTCATTGAGTAATCTAAATAATTAATACGAAGTGGTGTTTTGTGGTTAATGATCGCATTAAGTTAGTCGGAAGACATTCGCGAGTGTTATTATATTGGAGTATTCAATAAACAAAGTGTATCTGCCTATTTTCGCTTCGTGTCAGGAAGCCGCTTCATAACTCAAAAGTTTATGCGGACTTTTGAGTTAATTCGTTTGGGGTTCGGAGTAGGAGTCTACTCCGAGGGTGGGGGCTTAGGTTTCATCATCATCACCTTTCATCATTTCATTAATCATCAAGAAAAGAAATACGTCAGACATGGCTGTATGGGCATAGTTCCCTTTGCCTTACCCTTCGGGGAAAACCAAAACAAAAAAAAAATGTCTACAGATTATTTACTAAACCGAAACCTATAAAACGAGCAATATGTGAAAAGCTATAATAAATCGCAACATAGCAACTAACTATGATATTTTTAAGTTGACATTTATATCCCAACAGTAGTAATACCTAAATTGTAATTTGTGATCTATTTATTTTTAAGACAAGTATATTGTTTACGGAATAAATGAAATTGAACGCAATATAGTAGGTAATCTTATTTCAAAAAAAGAACATTAGCCTAAATTGACTTTTAATCGCACTATAAGAAAAACTCTTAGTTTCTCACGAGTAACTTTTTCAATCTTCTGCGACGATACATCTCCATAACTCAAGCTGTATCAATCTTTCTCGGTGGAAAGAACGTATGCAAAGTGACCCCTCGCAATATCCGCGCAAACTGCTTTTGCCTCTTTCAAGTTTAACATCGATTTAGATGTATTGTGTTTACGTATTAAATATCGTCTCTTTTTTGTTGCCCGTGTTTTCATAGCTGTATAAGAGTTTGTTTAAGTTTTTAGCATGTAAAATAAGTTCTTTTTTAATTAAGTAATAGAATACCGAATACGACTATGCAGTATATAAATAATATTGGTACAATGTAATGTGATTGTAATACTTTCTTTTGTAATTACTTTCTGGGGTCCAGCAGACGGAGAACATTAAGAAGCCACTGAAAAACAGCCTCTGGTTCTTCGGAAATGGAGACAATACTGAGTTCATCTCTGATTCTGCTTCTGCATCTACATTTATTTGTGATTGCTCTGTATGTAATGTGTCACAAGTTGATGAATAAATATTTTCTCTCTATCTCTCTCTGTGTATGATAGTGGAGATAATAAAACCCTTCCAAAATATTACATTGGCCAAAAACCCGAGAGAATTAAGTTGACAGTACTCGTCAAACGGGTTGCCTATATAGGCGATATGCCTATTTTATTCGCCCGGGTAACTCATTCATTTTAAAATAAACAGTTGTCAATCATCCGTCTCTTTCCTTTTCGGCGGATAAGAAAATGACAGGTAACAAAACAAAATCAGGATGTGTCTGCAAGAATCGGAGCCAGTTTTATGATAAATAATAATAAAAATAGGTATGTCCTTTTTATTAATTAACCCTTAGGCGTTTCTTTTCATCTCCTATCCGGACATGGAACTCACTGTTATGCCATTTGCTATCTATGTCCACGATACGGCTATCATTGATTTATGGTTACATACATAAGGACTATTTCTGTGGCCTGAGTTCCAATTAACGATCCCTTCTAACGTAATGGACCTATTATAGGCAAAGGGATGAACTTAATATAGTTTCGCTGTCACTATAATGGTTCATCATTATGTAAGTATATTAGGACTAAATTACCAAAAGGGCGGCGATGATCAGCAAATCAGGGGGGTTCAAATGGCCACATTGACATTTATTGCATTGCGCACTTACTATTATATTCGCAAATGTCAAATTGCAACATTGCTTTCTTAGATGAATTGCTTCGATGTGGCCATTTTACCCCCCCAGGAATAGTTTTGGTACCGTTTTAAATCTACTGCTTGGCTGCCATCTTCTTTGCTCTATTAATGTGGTTATTTAGCCATCAATTGGTTGCCAGAAACTTGTCAGTTCTCTGGTATAAACAGGTGTCGACATTATCTGATCGAAGGTCTAAAAGGCCACATTGAAGCATTTCATCTAAAAACACTGAAGATATCCCATCATGTTCTGTTCTGTCGTGTCATAACTTATACCTAGGTAACACTCTGTCTAACGGAATGCCTCTAAGTTTTAATTATGCTGTAAAATGTTATCGAAACCTATTAGATTATGTAAATCTCACCTCAGAATTCAATCTTAAATCAATTTGTAGGTTTAAATCTAGTTTGAGTGGTGTGATTGGAATGAAATTAGTCACGAAGCTCTTCCTAATATCCGCGCAGATATGGGATTAGTGATCCGGGAGACGATTAGTTATTGACGAGTAATAGCTATATCATGTAGGTGACCTAGTGACATGATCTATTTCGTGTGGGTTGTGAGGTGAATTACCAACCTCATCAACCCTGGTGTCAGGGTTATTATTGAACCGCCAAAGGCCCCTGACATGGCTCATGTAACGACTACTTACTCACATCAGTAAATAGTAACCGGGACCAACGGCTTAACGTGCCTTCCGAAGCACGGATCATCTTACTTTTTGGACAATCAGGTGATCAGCCTGTAATGTCCTAACCAAACTAGGGATCACATAGTGATTTCTGTGATATGTCCCCACCGGGATTCGAAACCGGGACCTCCGGATCGTGAGCCCAATGCTCAACCACTGGACCACGGAGGTCGCCAGACAGAGTGACATGATATTTAGTACACATTATATCTTATAAATGATATAGACAACCTATATATATATATATATATATATATATATATATATATAGGATGATAGATTATTATACAGGGTTTAGTGACATCGTAACGATATCACAAGCGTGAGTTTATATAATTGTATGTATGTGACAAGAACTCGGCACGAGGCGCATCAGCCTGTGACGTCATATCGTGCGACATCTGTCTGTATACGGCTTGTTACTCTGGGGCATGTTTTGCTCGCTATACAATTGATATAGGTACGTACACAGACATGATGCCAAGGCAATACGATAATAATTCAAGCGCATCACGTATTGTACTGGAGCAATGCAGGCATGCCTTTCTCGTCTGCTATTACTTGATACACATACATACCTATGCGTGATGCCTAAATGGCACCATAACATGTATTCGGCAGACGATAGCTAGTTACTTGACATCGCTTGATTACTTTATGCGTTGGAGAATAAAACCTATGTATTGTCAACAGTGTTTACACAGGCAAAGCCCTCATTTTTACCTCGGCGAAAGGTTCGCTTCTAAATCTCTGGTTTGGTACACAACAGGGATTGTCAGGGATCGTCCATACCTACATTTTTGTTATAACGTCCTGAAACTCAACTGCACTCTTCGATTGTACTCACGCGTGGGCTACCCAGCGACACGTGACAGCGAGTAGTAACGTGTCATGCAGCACGTGGCACAGGTCCACCACGCGCCACCTTGTTAGAATATAGATGTCTCACCTGCTATCCTCCGATGCACGCAGACGTGGCTACCAAGTGGCACTACGACGGGCCCTGCCCGCGGCGTGACAGCGAGTAGTAACGTGTCGTGCGACACGCGTCCCACGTCCACCACGCGACACTCTACTGTCCGGGGAGACGACACTTTTGTCGGCGTCCCTAACGCCGCTTCGCCGCAGCTCTTCCAAACACCCGCCTCTTCTTTTTGGGCTATTACCTGTGAAATACGCATTTAGCTTTATTAGTACAGGGGGGGGGAGGGGGGGTTAAAAAGGCCACATTGAAGCAATTCATCTAAGAAAGCAATATTGCAATTTGACAAATTGAGTATGTATGTCTATCTATATAATATTATACGTTGAAAGTCTCTCTTGTCACGTAGGTCAGCTGGAAGAAATCTCTTTGTTTAGAGATAAGCTTGCCTGTACTATCTGTTTTCTTTGTATGTTTCTTGTGTCTGTTTTATTGTGTACAAATAAATAAATAAAAGTAAGTGTGCACTGCAAACAAATGTCAAAAAAGCAATATTGCTTTTTTAGATTAATGGCTTCGATGTGGCCTTTTTAACGCCCCAGTAATTAATAAATCAGAACACTGAGATATTTTTTAAAAGTAAGGAACGAGATTTGTTTGTATGTATGTGCATTTAACACACACGCTACAAATCCACAACGCGTAGGTAACAGCTATAAGGATGTAGGTACCCAAACTTATCAGCCTTGAGTTGGTTTATACCGAAATAGTTAGAGACACATTATACTCTTTTATTGTTGTCGTAAGTAGTCGTTTATCTCGGCCGACAGAAACGATGCATCGTCCAAACTTTAGTAAAGCCTTGAGCTTTAAGGCTTTGACATAAAATAGAGATAAAACACGATACCTACCGGTCTAAACCAATTTGATGTGGATAAGTTTGGTATTCACAATACAACGATAAAGCAATGGGATTAATTCATTGATTCATCATCATTCGATCATTAAAATGCATTTCGAATCATTTATGCTGATAATACACGTGCCGTTTGCAGGAGAAAATATTATAAACACCATTTCTAAAAGAGGTTTATTTCCTCTTAGGTATATTTTTAAAGCTATCTATTAAGATCTTAAACGGGAGACGATGTCGATATTAAATTTCAACTCGAGGAAATATCGTAATCGCGTTTGGGGTTTCTAAATTGATATAAAATTGTTTCGCTTCCAATATCCACAATCCGACCGAAAATGTAGAGACACGGTCGCAGTATGTGGATCACTACCTAAATCCTGACATCACGAATGTGGAGATTTCAATTTGTAGAAATAGTTCAGTGATTGAGCACAGTATTTGCAAACCGCAATAGGTATCCGTAGACAGTAAATACGGTATCCGATTTAAGCAAAATATACGTACTTCTATTTTCCCGCTCTCCGTGAACGTTCGCAGCTGTAATGGTTCCTGCAATTTCGCCTCAGGCACCAATTTAATCGTCCGGAGCCAGCCATCTGTCGCTACTTCGATTAAGAGCACTCCGTCGTGAATCCGGGCACAACCGCCCGGGTTGGCCAGCGGGCCCGTGTACACCGATATCGTTAACTTGGTCGACGTCTGGATCCAATCATACCGCAGTGACGGCGGCAAGTCGCAAGTTTTGCCTGCCGTTTTGACAGGACTCGACGCTGCTCTCCGGCTAATAGACACTGGCAGGTCGCTCGACTGAATCAAACTTTGCATTATTTTACTGGGCGGACTATTTCCTTTGACATTCTCATCACTTTTTGAAGTTATTCTTTTTCTAACGGGAGTTATGCAATTGGCTAAGTTCTCCATAGATTTTCTGACTAATTCTTGTGCTTTAGACGGTTCTCTTAGGCGGTCGGATTTTGGGGAAGGATTGGAGTCGAATATTTCATCTGCTTCTGGCAGGTCGAAGCGGAGGGGGCCGATGAGACATTTTGCTAGGAGCGAGTCGTAGTTGACCCAAGGATGGACTTTGTCGAACAATTGAGTTGCATCCATACCCGCTCCACGCATCAGTTCTTCGGGTCCTAGGGAAAATACATAACACTATTAAATAACTACATATTTTCAGAGTCAGCATTAGGTGCGTATATTTACTACTAATTTATTATAAAACTTACCTCCAGGATGATAAGGCAAATAATGTGTAATATTGTAGACTCGACCTCGAATGGCTAACCAGGCGTCCTCTGTAACAAAGATTTACATTAACTCAACTGCATGTGACAACCACGTTAAGGACGTAAAAATAAACTAAAGAAGAATAACAAATTCTTGTGTCTTTTGCTGTACAAAGTCGGCTAGAGTGAACGAACTTTAAATATTCAATGATACATCTACCTATGGCTATCGTAACCCAGTTGCGCCTATTGATCAAAAACCATTAACTATGTAAAGCTCTGCATTGTTAGACAAGGACGGTACTGTGAGCATTCTTCGAGCACATTTTTCGGTGATTCATCCCCCTAGCATTATCCTATTTTTCACAGGGCCCGCTTACCTAATCTGATGATTTGACAGGTTCGGTTTTTTACCGAAGCGACTGTCTGTCTGACCTTCCAACCCGCGAAGGAAAAATCAGCCCAATCCATGTTAGGTCATATACCTCGGGAATGTGGGTTTCCTCACGATGTTTTCCTTCACCGCTGAGCACGTGGTAATAATTTATGATCCAAACATGAACGAAAACAATTTCGAAAATCATTGGTTTAGGTTTGTGATGGATTCGAACCTGCGACCTCAAAGTGAGAGGCAAGCGTTCTACAAACTGAGCAACCAAGGCTCACATTTTTCGGGAATTAATACATGAAAAACCTTCACCAACCCAAGCATAATGCTTCATATTATACCCTTTTAAGTAAATGAGGTAGCTTACACACAGCAATAAGATTTGATGAGCAGTTTATTTATGTTACTAAATACTACTTGATACTACGTACTACTTGATTTTACATCGGATGCATACAGTTATAATTTTAAGTCGAATCACAAGAGAAACAGTCTATAAGTAGTACTAAGTATAACCTTTACCCATCTGCCTCTGTTCATCTTAAGGTCTCGCATGCGTCGATAGCCATTACTGACAGGGTCTACCTATCCCTCCAATGCAGTGTATTTAGGTATAGGTATAATATCTATGTTACTAATTGTTAACGGCCTCCGTGGTCCAGTGAGCGCTGGGCTCACGGTTCGGAGGTCCCGGGTTCGAGTCCCGGTGGGTACATATCACAAAAATCACTTTGTGGTCCCTAGTTTGGTTAGGACATTACCGGCTGATCACCTGATTACTATTACGAAACGTACGAAACGAAAGTTTGGAAAGCACGTTAAGCCCAGTTACTACTTAATGATGTAAGTTAGTACTTAGTCGTTACATGAGTCATGTCATGGGCCTTTGGCGGCTCAATTGTTACCCTGATACTAGGATTGATGGGGTTGCTGAACTACCACACAATCCACACGATAGAAGAAGAAGACTAATGGTTACGTAATAAAGAAATAAAGATTTTATCTATCTATCTAATCTAAACAAAAAAATCATAGCTAATTATGATATAAAACTAGTTAATTGCTTCCAATGAAGAGCAATTACGATGTTCATGACAATCGATCGTGCAATGTCATTTTGTAAAGGTTGAAGTGGTCACGCCTTTATTTCGTACGTTTCACCAAACACCACATCGTTACCATAATTATCATTAGGATGAATTTATTGTGGTCATAATGCTGTGAATCGTCTGAGTGAAAACAGGATAAAAATTAGAAAGAGATGGAATATAGGTGTTAGTTTATGCACGAGCCTGTAAACCCATTAGTACAGGGCTTATGTTTCTCCGCGGGCTTTCGTGACAATAGAAAGCTCCGTTTGTTTTCAGACTCGTTGCCGGCACCACGCCAATACTCGTATCTAGTAGGTAGCCTCTGTGTAGTGGTTATAGCGTTGGGCTCACAAACTGGAAGTCCGGGTTCGATTCCCGATGGGGACATTGCCGAAATCACTATGTGAGACTGTCCTTTGTTTGGTACGGATATTGGACGCTTGAATTACCAGATTGTCCGAAAAAGTAAGATTCCGTGCTTCGGAGGGCACGTTAAAACCGGCTATTAGCCGGCTAAAAACATCTTCACAGCCCGTGGACAACAGTGTGGTGGAGTATGCTCCATACTCCCTCCGGTTGATTGAAGAGTCTGTGCCTAGCAGTGAAACGTATATAGTCTGTTTCTGTTATATAATCATTTAACACTAATAGCATCGAATAAGGAATAATACTACGTATGGAACGGCAACTCTCCGCTCCCCACCAGCGGCTGAGCTGGGTTTACCTCACCCCGCTTGGTTTTACTTTATGTTCAAATGCGCTTCAGATGTGCGATAACGTCAATGTGTAGTGTCTGTGTAAAACGAGGTTTTTTGTATAAGGTGTCCGGGGTGTGCTAATAGTAAGACGTACTCTGCGTGTTATGCGCGGCTAATTCAGCAGGCGAGACGGGTCGTACGCGACCGCCGACGCCGGTGAGGTCCTTGCCCGAATTGCCCAGCCGGATCCAGTCCATCAGGCTGTGTCCCGGCTGCAGCGCGCATTTGTTGCGAGGGTTGCCTGTAACAAACAACAAACTTTATGGTTTTTTTATATTATAACACTCACCCGTGCTTAGAGAAACTCACAAAGAAAAAAAATAGACCAAAAAAATCTAACTCGGACGGTACTTGAACCCGCAGCTCTTGTCAAGCCGGGACGAGCGTGATCTACTTGTAATTAATATATGGAAATATATGTACTCAATGGCCCCGATTCCTGCAGACACCTCCTAATTTTACTTTAAGTTATACCTGTTATTTTCTTATCCACCGAAAAGGAAAGGGACGGATGAATGACAGCTCTTAATTTTAGGAAGAATGAGTAAATGAATGAATAACCCGGACGAATCATAAAGGACACAAGCCGTCTGACGTGTGCTGTCAATTTAATTGTGTCGGGTTATTAGCCAATGTAAAAATT
The DNA here is from genome assembly GCF_024362695.1 of Pectinophora gossypiella. Taxonomy (NCBI): domain Eukaryota; kingdom Metazoa; phylum Arthropoda; class Insecta; order Lepidoptera; family Gelechiidae; genus Pectinophora; species Pectinophora gossypiella. The sequence goes on along the minus strand of NC_065414.1, from coordinate 16,818,260 downwards.
TTATAGGGTTGTTTTTGATTATGCTTAAAATTGACGTGTGTTCCATAAATTTAATGCTTGTCTATTACCCGTCCCTTTCCTTTTCGGCGGATAAGAAAATGACAGATATAACTTAAAATAAAATTAGATTGTGTCTACAGGAATCAGCACCAATATTTTAGATATATAGCGCCAGCGTGGGTTTAATGACGATACATAGATCGAAAAATTTCGCGTGGACAGGAGGACCCGGTGGTGTAATGGTTAACACGTTCATCCCGGCCTAACAATAACCTTCATGTACTTATTTATTTGTCCACTATATATAAAACAGACAAAAAGAACAAAGAAAACGGACAGTACAGGTAAGCTTATCTCTAAACAAAGAGATTTTTTCTAGCTGGCTTTTTTTTTGCTAGTGACGAGAGAGATGTACAACGTCCACTGCTTTGTCGTCTCTGGGATGCCTAAAGAGAATGCTTTTATAATAATATTCGAAGGAAAACATACTCAAAAGCTAGTAATTAGCAGCTTAATAGCGTCTAAATTAGACATCAAAATATATGTGCTGTAATCCATAAGTAACGTGGAATGTTTCCCACTTTCATTGTATTTTAAATATTATTATTTCATTATAGGCCTCATACGTTTGTTTCAGACGATTCATAACTGTCATTGTCGCGAAGTGATGCACTTTTCATGGCTGTGCAAGTCGATTCTGAAGCGGCAAATTCTAGCGCACACTCTGCAGGAGAAGACTTCTACAGTTGGAATATTGTTATTATTTAATGTAAGCTCTTTTGTAAAATCATATTTTAAATTAATTACACGAGAATAGCATAACCAAGTTTAAGTTCAACCATATCTACCTATTGTATCAGCAATGCTCTCTGTGTCCCTAGAAGGTACAATAGAAATCAATAGAGTTTAATTTAATTAACGAGATAAGTTTATCGAGAAACCACCTAACGCTACATATTAAAAAATAAACTTTTATCTTGGTACAAAGAGTATTTCTTTGTAGTTTGTTTACCACATTATTAAGTAAAGATATTAAATTTGTTACGTCGTGCTGAACAAAGAATTTTATTCCAATATAAAATGTTGTACAATTTTTCGTGGACTACTTGTTTTTGTTGTTTATAGTCTTGTTTTTCTTTTTTATCTAGTTTATATATTGTTTTCACGCCATACGCATTAAATTACTCTGTAAATAAATAATAAAACATGTTGGAATTATTCCTTGAAAAATTTTGTCGCACTGGCATACCTATATCTATATACATAAAGGTCAGACTGCTATCCCTGACGGAGCGGAAATTTTAGAAATTAATTGAAATTGTTTGTTAATTAAATAAAAAAATATATATTTCTTCCAATAAAAATTGTTGGAATTTTTCCATGAAATGAGTCATAGCGACGACGAAGAAATTGCAAAGTAAATAAAAAGTTCTCGACATCAATATCAATGAAGAACGAGCTCAGACGCTACCCTGAATATTTTTATGACTTGAAAAGTTAGCCGCGGGTATTTTTATGGTACGACTTTAAGTAAAACTTGAGGATCAATCTGGACTCTGGAGTATTGAAATCCTCCTGACTGGGTAGTAACTTCATCATCTCCCTACCGTTATCCCGTTTTTCACGGGGTCCGCTTACCTAACCTAAAGATTTGACAAGTCCGGTATTTAACAGAAGCGACTGCAACCTTCCAAACCCCCTAAGGGAAAACCACCCCAATACAGGTTAGGTCACATACCTCCGAAAATGCATTTCTCGGGAATGTGCGTTTCCTCACGATGTTTTCATACACCGCCGAGCAGTGATAATAATTTATGATCCAAACATGGATTCGAAAACCAATTGAAGTCATTGGTTTAAGGTAAAATACTTACATAAGTAGGTATATCTTTGTATTGAAAATGACCGTACAATTTAAAATAAGATGTTTTTTATAAAATAGAGGCTAACGAGCAGATGGATCGCCTGATGGTCAGCAATTACCGTCGCCCATACATTCGCAACACCAGAGGGGTCACAATAGGAGTATGCTCTTTTTTTGAAGGTTTGAAGGTCGTATCGGTCCGCAAATACTGTTAATGAAAAAACACACAATGTAAGTTCACGCCTATATTCCCAATTCATAGTCAGAAGTCCATCCATCGCACGATGAACTAAGTATCCACACTTCACCAAGCTTTTTGATAGACCAACGTGATAGGTGCCGTCTATGATGGTCGATAACCTTTATATTAGGTTAACTAATATTGCCCCTGAAACACCACATATTCTCAGAACTCGTTTCTCTAACACTTAGTTTACTTAAATAACTTTGCACAAAATAAATCACTTTGGGCTCGTCTCATGTTTGATGTTACGTAACAATGTTCAACAACAAACACATCAAATCCTCTAACTTATCCACGAACAAAAGAATACCACTGGGAACAAATCAATCAATAACGATCACTCAAGTTTCATCGATGGCCTTCGAAGTTTTTGGTCGATGCCAATCAGACGACCCAATGGGCCATCTTTGATTTTCTTCCAAATAAAATCAGGTATTCGACGATCAACCCGAAACAAGCTTTCATTTAATATTGACTCTTTCGTCAAAGTTGATGTCCTTGACTTTTAATCTTTTGAATTTCTTCTGGTTAAGCGGATTGTCGTATTAAATTAAAAAGTTTCGAGAACGTTTCAATTTATTAAACTGTCTTAATTCTCGTACAGGGTACCGTCTTAAAATATTTGGTAGTTACGAAAATAAATGACGAGATAACATAATATATTCTGCATTTACGACTGTACGAGAGTGTAATTACGTTTCCATAGCAACCGCACTTGGCAGTCCATTAGGGAAAGAGTGAAAGTTGTAGCTATGGGAAAGTTTTCCTCTCATACAACTTGTGACTTCAGGCATTCAAACCGAAGCCTCGCCAACCCATTGTAGGGTAATAGGCAGTCTAGCCCTTTGGCCCTGAACTTCTAACGGTCTCGCCCCTCTTTCATTAGGCACAAAATTCAAGTTTGTTTCGAACAAATTTAGGCACAAAGCACCTTTTGACTTGTTCGTGGTTAGTTAAAACCAAGAGAAGCTTACTCCTAAAATAGAATTGAAAAGACGCAACTCAGTAAACCAGTTTAAATATTAACAGATATTGAACATATTTTCGAAGATTTGTTTTATTTCTGAAGTGAAAATGAAATATTTGTGAAGTGCGTGTATTAAACGGTTGATGAATGTGGAGGAAGCAAGAGAAGTATATCAGGATCGAAGCAAATAGAATTCCATAGTCTCTGCTTATCCCGGTGGAAAATAGGCGTGAGTTTATGTATGTATGAGAAGAGTTCATAGAGTTCGCAGGGCAGCAAATTTACCAAGAAGAGTTAGACGATTAATTTCAAATAAAACCAATTACCACCCTAAAGGGTAATAGTTCAATGGACTCTGCTCTACTCTAAACATACTCGTGATCGTACATTGTAATTCTGTAAGCGAAAAAATGTTTAGGTACCTTGCATTTACGTACGAGCATTTTTGTTCTCTGGAGGTGGAAACCGCAGCACAGTATCGAAGCAACAAGAACCGCAGCAACATGATTTATGTAATGTGTTTGTGCCAGTCAGCTTGTATAAGTAATGAGTAGGGCTCCACCGAACTCCCACCCTAAGGAATCAATATTGGTAAACTTGAATCGACTTCGTGTGTGATATTTGCTTGGCAAACATTATATTCGGTCCACGGGAGCGCTAAGTGTATTAGATGTAATTGAGATCAAAGTCTACGTAATTGCCGATGTTCATTTCCGCTTATTTTTGATGTCGACTGTGTCGTGGCGACACGTACAATTTCAGCCAGCACGTACGACTCTCTGCTGAACTGCCTTCAGAAGCTACTAAAAAAAAAATAAATTGGTTTTTCATGCTTCACAAAAAGGTTTAGCGAGCAATGGTTTGATGTTAATAAAATTTCACTACACATTTCGCAACAGGAGTAAAATATTGTAAATATTTTCCAATTTCCTAAAATCTTAACCTAACCAAACAAATTCAATTAATGTCGCTGAGCGGAACCGATGATGACTTTGCGAGAAACTGAATTTAACTATATTAGTCTAAGGTAGATTTTAAGTTAATTAACTTTTAGAAGAATTCAAGACTCAAAGGACGACCTCCTTTGGTCGTTTGAAGAAGGCTGGCCGCGGCTCCACAACTCCAATTTATTAACAAAGTTTGTGTGAACAATTTAAAGTGTTACAAATAGGTTGTATAGGTAAAGACAGGCTGACAGAACCGACTTTAGATAGAGCTCTTCATAATGCCCAGGCTTTGACTCGGTTATTAAAATGCGAATAATTAAAATCGTGAGGTCAACGTCGTTCTGCTCGTTGGTCATTCAGTATGAGTTCTGAATTTTACTGCGTTACGAGACCCTCTTATTTAAATTGAAATTGTTGTTTTCATTACTTATTTTTCTTTTTTTTCGTCTCGTATAATGTTGTGGAAAATTTTTGTTAATGTTAAGCTTTAATTTTCATTACTATTCTAATATAATACAAACATGTCATTATATTCATCTTTACGACTCCCGTACCGCCAAATTTCATGTCGACGCTGCAGCTCATCGTAACGAGAAGGATCTATTGTTTGATATATTCTGTTTAGTCTATATACATGTACCTACCTAACCATAACACTTCATTCTGGAGGGGACGTATCTGCTTACACAAATACCCACCTAATTGGAGTAGACGGTGAGAAATGTTTGTCTGTAATCCTCAAGAGTTCTCCAGTAGATAAGCTTAGTCGGTGTATTTAACTCTATTGTGTCATTCAAAGACTAATATTTGAACGTGTATTGTTAACTCGGTAATGAAGATCTCCATTTCATAAATAAGATTCTGGGTGCAGTATTGGAGTATCGATCTCAAACCACCTAGAGTAGTGGCGATGATATCTATGTAGGTAAGAAGGAGTGGCTCTTAGGTGGCATTAGAGTTGAGTGGGAGCCATCCGATCTAGATGCAAAGCACGTCATCGCACGAGATGCGAGTACATGATTAGGTAAGGGTCTATTTTTAAGCTAGACAGTTTCGCCGCTTAGTAAACCTCATTTAGAACTTGGCTACCTCGACACCCAACACGGTGCGGTCGCAAAAACAAAAGTATGTTCAGTGTTAGAAGCTTTTCTATCAGAGTTCACGTTAGTCGTGCTTGCGTTGCACTTAGAAAGGGATTTTCCGGGTTTACTCAAAGACGGCTCGGAGCAGAGAGATGGGCACTTCGCAAAGTAATATGTAGTTGCGGTCCAATATCAATTTGCTACCTACCCGGAACTTGATGACAGAAAGCCGCTGTAAAGTTGAGGTCGGAATTTTTTGAGGAATTCAACAGTCGTGTTATCACATCACAAATAAATGACAAAGATTCGCACCTTCCAATATTGGCACTCAAAAAGGACGAAATCATATTAGCGATGATTTATTGTTTAACATTAATTCCTTAAAAGAAAAAGTATACCTACTAAATTATCAGTATTTTCGTCAAGTCAATCTCAGGTACGCTTAAGTCATTCGTGCTTTCGTCGTCAATTTTAATTTGCATTAGGTTCAAAATTGGAAGAAATGTTAAAATATTTGTAATAAGAGGTTTTACCTTCCCAAATATCAAGGTAGAATGGGCACCTATTTAAATTTACGCTCATTTACCTTGCTGGGGCTTTTTATCATCGAGTCTATAAAGGGCTATTTACGTCGGGAATTTTCCTCTTTGATTATTTAATCTCGGTGTGAGCCCGTTAATTTTCTCGCGACCCTCAGGCTTCATCTAAATTATATATTTAGCAAAATGATGTAAAGCGTCACACTAAGTATCTTACAGGTGACGTTTATTAGGTCTAAGGCACTTGTGCCTGTGGGAATTTCACGTCATTTGTGAAATTGCGTGCTTTGAATGTAAATTCGTTTGGTAAGATTTACTTAAGGTGATTACGAGAGACATTTGCTGTGGTTACGACGCGGGGCTGTGACTGAGTACGTGCTTACCAGACGAACGACGACAAAGATAGCTTACCGTAGAAATTTCTAGATGATTTCAAAATAAGAGCGTTCTTGTTACAAGGGATAAGTATTTACAAAGACGGCTTCAACTTGGACACGTATTTGCCCACCTAAGTATTCCTAGAGAAGGTTCGCCTTAAGTGCTTACTCTCGTGACGTAAGCCGACAGTGCTTGCATTCAAGCTCTCAACAAGGCTTACTGCCCGCCGCCATCTAATGACGTCATTATGAATCGAAGCTTGCCTCCTCCACCCTTCTATAACCGATGAAAGAGCTTTTTAAAAGAATTACGAGTTGACAGAATATAAATTAAACCAATGTTTGACTTGTGTTTGAAAAATAATAAAGAGTCCGACCATACAATTTTCTTGCTGATATTAAAATTTCAATATCAATTTTCTAAGCTACGGGCGTAGCTAGAAGAAAAACTGAGTTCTGACGCTGAAAATAAATTGCAAATTGAATATTCCGAGACTAGCGGTTAACTTTATAAAGTGGTGGAGTAAAAATTGCTGAGCTAACAAGCCGCTGATAAATGAAGCGGGAAGAGAAATGGCAGCTCCCTACATTCGTACTAAAATCTCTGTCTGTTACCTTTTCACGCTCAAACCACTGCGCTGACCCTACATGAAATTTGGTACATACGAAGATAATTTGAGACCTAGAAAAGAAGAGTTTATCCTAGAAATCACCCCCTAAGGGATTGAAAAGGGTATGGAAAAGAAACGTCTCGCGCGCGATAACCGAAGTCGCCGATGGAGCCGCGGGCGGTAAGCTGGTTTCTTATAAAAGAGCATTTATAATATGACATAGCGTCGTATGATAGCCCCTGTATCGCCAAAGGAAGCATTTATCGCAAAATAATACTTAGGCAAGGTAAGGCCCCGACGACCCTTCCTTATAGATTCCTTTCATCCTTCACACTCTTACACTCCACTGAATTTATCCTCACTAATACGAGTATGAATGCGGAAGTGTATATTATAATATTGCGATGAAATAACTTCAAAAAGAGGGTTAGGGTTTGATGTTACTTTCGTATTCGGTTTTGTAACGTCAAACAATCGGACTTACGAGTAGATGATAATGCGCAAACCATATGAACACAACTGTGCTGATTCCAATACATACCATCTAATATAAAGTTATACCTGTCATTTTCTTATCCACCGAAAAATTATGGAACACACGTAAAGAAACTTAAACCCCCCTCCCCCCCAGAATTTAATGTTGGCCGATAACCCGACATAATTAAGTCCACAGCACATGTCAAACAGGTTTGAATATCAGCGGGATGCCTATTTTATTCGCCCGGGTAATTTATTCATTTTTAAAATTGACAGTTATCAATCGTCCATCATTTTCCTTTTCGGCGGATAAGAAAATGACGGGTATAACTTAAAATTAGGAGGTGTCTGCAAGAATCAAGGGCCAATCTGTGTTTTAGATTTGACCTACGTGCAGTTCACGCTTAAAATATTATTTTCTGATTAAACTGTACTTTTTCTGGTTTTTTTTTGGTAGCTGTATCTACACTAGGTACATATAATATTTATCTTCCACCGACTGTAATTGGAATACCATTGTATTAAGTTTCTAAATTATGTAATACAAACTGGATTTCAAAAAAGAAAGGAAAACATGAAACAGTAGGACTAGGGCCCTGTGCTGGGAGGTTTTCTCGCCACGTCTTTCCCTCAGCGATACAAATTCCGATGTGGTAGTAGTTTTACAGCTAGTTACATAATATGTAATTTAACTTTTGGCGTTTTAAAAGCGCTGACTTTGTAAGCCAATTTTGAAATAAATATTTTTGAATTTTGAATCAGCAAGTGGTGAACTGTTTCACCACTTGCTGCTTGCTTGCCCAGAGGTTCAGTTTGTTAATAAGTCATCACTAAATACTTGTGTATGTGTGTGCAATAAAGTGTTTTTTTTTATTATTAATACTTCCATCTAAGTAGATAATACCATTCGAGGTAAATCTACGTAACTATGTTAATAAGTACTAGAAATCAACTAAGATGTCCGTCGACCAATGAGATAATTAAAGAATCAAGGACGAGTGCTCGCCGCAGGGAATCAAATGACATTAATTTACACAGATAATGACGCTACTGAGCTTATCTGTATAAATTAATGTCATTTGATTCCCTGCGGCGAGCACTCGTCCTTGATTCTTTAATTATCTCATTGGTCGACGGACATCTTAGTTGATTTCTAGTACTTATTAACATAGTTACGTAGATTTACTATTACACAACAATGAACAATGGACAATGGTTTATAGATGATAATGGTAGGAGAACAAGCAGGCAACAAAAGTGTAGAACGGGGATAGAATGGGTTGATATGAATGGGGTTAATTGTAACCAGCCCTTTACCAAGTGAAACGCAATAAACGATATGGGAAGAAAATAAGAGATAGAAGGGGGACAAAAGTGAAACAACGCGTAGAAAAAATAAAACTAAAAGAAGTTAGAAATAACAAAATCCCTAAGAAAGATACCGAAAAGAAGTTCAAAGTTGATTATTTTATGAACGGTGTTTGTTTTCGTTGGCTCTGACACTTTCAAACTGTGCGTAGAATATTTGAGTTCCGTTCCACGCATGGAAGAAGCGAAAAATTCCGGGTGTTAGTGACATCGCAACGAAAACTTTCAGGGATGATTCAGACCATGATTCGGAGTTCTTGAGTTAATATCAAGTGGAATTTTCCGTCTCAAAAGTATGAAACTCAAAATAATTAAAAATACACTAAAATTGTCATTTAATTTCTGACAGGAAATTCTACATGATATCAACTCAGAATCATGGTCTGAATCATCCCCCTCAGTATTCGTTACTGCTTCACTAACACTGTGCGGTACGTACTTGTTTGGGGATGTAAGTGGCATAGTATTTATTAAAGGTATCTGCAGGCATGTAGGTTTATCATCCGATAACTTGAGGTAGTGTCTAGTGCCTCCTGGATTGGAGGTACATAGACGTGAGTTTTTATATCCATGTAATTCAGCATTTAGAACCATTTTCCTATCAAACCCTTCCAAACAAAATTTATCTTTGTTCAGTCTTGTTTGTTTAGGTTGTCAATCCGATCATAAGGGATCCTAATGTTTGCTCGTCCCACTCCATGTAGGTACAGGTACCTACAATAATAGGTTTCTGTGTAAAAAGTTTATGGAGGTAAGACGAATTACGTATTACATATTATTATATACCTGACAGAGGGCAGCAGTAACTGTCAGTACTATTCAGAGGCGGAGGACAGGAGTCGTAGTACGGCTTTGAAATAGTCTACTCTGGGCGACATCTCACTCGCGTCAGACAGAGTAATGCGGGGCGGAAGGAAAGAGGGAAACCACTGCCCTATTTTAAGAATGCTACACCGAGCGTGGCTCTTAAATTACTGATGCTGTTTTAGATAAGGGGTGAGAAGTTTCTCGATTTAACTTGCAAGTACCACTTGCTCTTAAATATAATAATATCAATTTCGCACCATTAACTCTGTTATTTACAACTGAGGGTATACTCTTTCTTTTTCTTTTTATAAGCCTTGAAGGTGTTGTTTATGTTCTTAGAAGGTTTATAATTTGTCTGTTCAAGATGGCAAGCGCGTGGGAAAATAGGTAAACGCTTTCTTGCAAGTAAGAGCATCATTAGGGGGCGTTCGGTACTGATGGAGTGAGGGAGGGGTCGCACTAATGATGGATCCTCTCTCACAAAAACTGCTAACATTGCCTCCATTCTGCTGATTGAACGTTATCGGGAATTCTTACATTCTATTCCGGAAATTTTCCGCTTTGCACCGTTTCAATGGATGTAGATTCAAAAGAAAACCTCGATAGAGTTCTGAAGAACCACGATGAATGTAGAGCAAATGCGTTTTCTATAGCGTCTTTTAAAAGACTAGAAGCGTGAAACAGTTGGCTAGCGCTGAGATGAAATGCGACTCGCCTTTTTGTAAGAACTACGGGATGAGCACCGAGTGTAGGTATATATAATGTAGGTACGTACATACATGGATACAGAGCAAGTGTGTGATTCTCATCACAACGGCTCGAGATACACGTTATAGTTTCGAAGCAATGAACAATAGATAGATAAAGTTAGATAATCCAAACAATCAGAGTTCCATAACTTCATTATTCCCTAGTTAGTTACTTACCTTCTGTAATTCGAAACAGTTTAATAACTTTAAGGAAGCTTGAATCTCGGGTCATGGCATTATGCTAGCGGTTTTCCGTAAATTAAGTTGTAGCGTATACGTGCAAGTTGTGTATTTTTAAACATTTTTCTCCAAATAATATATAACAGATTTTAATCTCACAATATCATGAAACCATTTACCTCACAAACCGACATGAGACAAAGAAATATACAAAGAAATAAAAAGTTTTGCTTACAGTCTACGTATATTTGATTGCTATTTACTCTAGTGATATGTTCCAGTCCACCGTTATAAAAACACTTACGTGCGTGCGTTTCTTGTAAATGTTTTTTTCTTCGGTAATTTCTACGACATTCTAGTCAATTTTATACATACATAAAAAACAGATATTTATCGACAATTATTCATTTATGGAATTATTACGAATAAGTAATAAAACGTAAAGCGGATACCTACCACATCAAAAGGAATATGAATTGTATTTCTACAAACGAACTCCGTCAATTTGATCTAATGTTTTATTCACGAAGCGACGAAACGAACATGTCACCTGTTATTGATACAGCTTTCGTTTACCGTGTTGCAAATATGACACAGTATGAAAGGGTAAGGTTTACGTAAAGGTCTATTCAATGTGTATAAGAGCGTAAATTTCAATTTTCCATTGTGCATATTTCATGAGGATCATATACAAATCTTATTACGGGTGAAGACACTAGGAATAAGAAGTATTATGAGCAAATGTGAAGCCTTTATCTGACACGTCGCAATATCAATTTTGGCGGATATGAAAATTTCGCACCAGTCGGGTACTAAGGTGTCTGCGGGAATCATTATCGGATTATGTTTAAGTTCGTGTTACCAAACATACTAACGCAAAATCATCCCGTTTTTCACGGGGTCCGCTTACCTAACCTGAAGATTTGACAGGTCCGGTTTTTGACAGAAGCGACTGCCTGTCTGACCTTCCGACCCACGAAGAAAAAACCAGCCCAATACAGTGGCACAAATGTGGGTTTCCTCACGATGATTTCCTTCACCGCTAAGTACGAGATAATCATTTCTGACCCAAACATGAATTCGAAAACAAATTCGAAAATCATTGGTATAGGCCCATGCTGGGATTTGAACCTGCGACCTCAAATTGAGAGTCAAGCGTTCTACCAACTGGACTACCACGGTTCTCTACTACTACTAACGCAAAATATCCTAGACTGTAAACTGAGGAAAATTTTGATTAAGAAAGTACTCCTCGATTTAGCTTTTCGCCGAAGTAGTTTGTTGTTAGTTAGTTGCAACATTAAACGAACGTAGTTGCTCCGTCGTCCGTGCGTCCTTATTAGACATTGTTTTGTATACCATTTTCGTATACATACACACAACAATGTCTACAATATCTACATAAACAGACACTGACGACTGTACTATACGCGAACAGGTAAACCTAACAGTCTTTTCCAAAGGAACAGTTACCGTCGATATGCACGGTATTTCATGCAGTTGGTACATTCAGTTTATTTCAGGCATAGGGCACAAATTTGTATATTTCGGAACTGATTTCCAGGAATATATTGATTCTACTAAAATCGTTTGATAGAGTACAATCCTAGGATTTACCAATATCAATTCAGTTGAGCGGGCCAATAACTCGATCAGGTGACGTAGGTACGGGAGATCAGTGAACTAAAAAAGAATATACGGCACTAATTCTATTTTTTCCGCGTCACTCGACCCTCCACGTGAATAAAAGATTGATTCGCAAAAGTGAGCTGAACCTGAGCTGACTCTAGTTTGGCTGTATACTGAAATATCGCGCACAAAATAGCAAAACCACGTCTACTTTTAAATAGAACCAGACGGTTTATATCGAGCATGTTAGAAGCTAATTCTCGTTTTCGAACTTAGGGAAGGGCAAGCGTTTAAAATGCACAATAAAAATGACACCAATTTAGCGTTTTCAATCAGACGTAATGAATGTTTTTTTTTTTAAAAGAGAACCTTGAACGAAATCCAGAGAATTGCCTACAGCAGAGGTCGCGGCCTCGTAGGGTCTTTTCAAAAGCTGACGTCTGAAAACATCCGACGTGATACGACACGGCCAATTGTGAAGGAGAAAGTCTGTCAGATAACATCGCGAACAAATGCGAGAAACACGTCGTTCCTACATAGTACAACGTACCGTGACTTACTTTTAAGAAAAGGTAGTTTATAACTCACAGATGGTATCTGCGCACTAAACTGTTTACAAGATTTAGCAACGTTCACAGAAAACATTACTTTTGTAAAACTTGAATAAGACAGAGCACAATGGTGGATATAAATACAATAGACAGGAAGCGGCGCTGTTCAGCGGATACAAAGCTGAAAATGATGATTATGATGACTTACAAAAGATAATGAAAAATACATTCGTATACACACAAACCAAGTTATTCGGTAAACTAAAAGGAAATAGGAAGATTATAGCGCGTTCGGGGAGTACATTAGTTAGAAGTTACCCGTTACGGCGTAGAAAATACACTGCATTTTGTAGAATGCAAAGCTAACGCAAGCGGATTAAGTTCAATAAAGCGTGTTTCCCGCAGGTTACTTGAATTTACAGCCACTGTTCTCATAGTATCAACGATGTTTTCATAAGCGAACAGGTGGTATAAAGTACGTTCTTACGGCTTACCGTGTCTCAAATAATAGTGATAATAACGGCGCAGGTGTGCCCAAGCAGAAGTTATTTCAACCTCGAAACCTACTGAAGTCGGCTTGCTATTGATTAATCTGTCTATACTACTAGCTAGATAGTTATATGGCGTGGCATATCACGAAGTACATACGAGTTGTACAGGCCGGGATAGCCTAGAATCACATCTCGTTTCAACCGATTGCATTCCCGACGTAGAAATGACTATAAATGCTTCTGACGTGAGAACTAGGTTATCAATCATTTGCAATTTGAAATCTTTATTACATCAATTTTGTGTTGTGCGGATTTTCCTTTGAAACTTGTTCCCGCGATCCGTTGGGCTAAACCCCTTAGTAATTACTACGACGATTTGGATTTTATTGATGAAACGACGAGTTGAAGCGACTGGCGTCAATCAATACTCTGCCACGATATTTCATCGGCAATTAAAGTAATGTTGGGAGACATTGATTGATTTGGGACCGACATCTTTAAAGCTGGATTTCGGCAATCCATACGTCAATATGTCCCGCCTACGAAGCTTCCCCAAAATTGAGGACAAACTCTTCGTCTTATAAATAAAGGAATGTCGAAAGAAAACTAATACAAAGAGAGAGAGACTTACAACTAGAAGGATTGACAATTTAAAATTGGAGAAAATCGTATCTACCCATGTTTTAGCATCCGCTTTTTACGAAATGATAAACTAAAAACTACTTACGATTAAACGCTACGCTTCTTGAGCGTGTTCTTACGCGCAAGACAGATTGTTAGCACACGCATGAAAGATTACCGTAAACAGGGTTTAGAGTAAATCCTTTATCCCTAACACTTTCAATCTAAGACAAAGCAGGTAGATTAACCTTTTTAAAGGATTTCAGCCGGCGTTGTTTTTTCACCGTTGAATTAAAACGAGACAGGTGTTCGCTTCCCGAGGGAACGGCTTATAAACGCACGGCTGGTTCAGTATTTTGGCGTACCATAGCAGTCTTCACGTGGCCAGACGTTCATTTGTTGTATGTACTGAATAGCGCCAATTTCCTTTACCCCTATTAAATTAAGTACGTGACGAGGAAAATAGGTTTGTATTGGCAGGAAAGAATTCCTGCAGTCGTGAGATAAACGGCTCACTCGCGTACTTGGTGAGAAACTGGATACCTTCATTCTCAATAAAAGTTTTTAAATTAACTACGAAACATAGCGTCCATTTCAAGGTTTAGTCTCTACGTATAAGATACCTTTTGTTTCCCAGGAAAGAAACCAAAGTTATTCGCAAACTATACGTACTTCGCAGTACAGAAGTAATATTTTACATTGTTGTAAAGAAGGAGAACGGTTTGTATTGAACCCTGAAAACGCGTGGAATATTGAGTGCCGAGTCACATTCAAATATTGAGTCTATGTGAAATTATGCGCAATATCAAATAAAAACAGAGATCAGTCTGTGTATTGTATTTGCCGAGATTTCGACATTGTTATTTCCACATGAACAAAGATTTTGTGCTAAGCCGCTGTGATAAACGGGTGATGTTGCTTTATAAAAGTATTTGGGAAACCGCGTGAGTTATCAAAGGTAGGCAGATAAGTAAATATGATTTATTATGCTTATTTTATTAAGAAAATGCTGGCGTTAACGCCAACACATTGTATTGTACATCTGCTAAAGGTATAGGTAAAAAACTCAGAAATAGTTCAAGAAATTGAAGCACTAGAAAACGTCTTACACTTACAATGGATTAAATATAAAACTACGACAGTTAATGGGGGCTGGTATTCCACCTCACAACCCACACGATAAGAAGAAGACAGTTAATGGAAAAAATATAACTTAGAAAGATTTGTGAGAAGCAAAGTTCGTCTATTCTGTATAAATTAGTATTTAAATAATTTACGTAATTTAATAATTTACGTATTTAAATAATTTTAAATATTTTACAAACTAGCGTACAAATACAATCCACATAAAAATGTAGTTGGCTCCTAAATGTTTGCCGAGATAAAAAAGACAGGTTTTGAATGATTTCAGAGTTGAGAATAAGTCGATCCGGGTCCCAATCCATTCGATCAATAAAATTCAATTGGAAAAACTGATTCAACTTGGAAGCACTCCAAACTCAAATTGATTTTATTGTAAACAAAGACTTTGGCGATTGAAAATACATACTTAAATTATAACGGGAACCGTGTTTGCTGTTAAATTAGATTAGACACGTAATTAACGTAAAAGTCATGCCAGATCTAAAGAGGGTAAAGTAATTTGAGACTTTAGTAAGTCATTTTTTTTTTGACGTGACTTATTGTAGATTTGCCGCAGATGGCATTAACTACTTGGCCGGACAAATGGGGAGCGCTGAAGGCTCTCACCCGGTACAACGTTTAAGACAACAGGCCTGAGGGTGCCCAGTTGGGTGCGAAACTCGGCTCAGGGCGTCGTCTGAGAGGAAAAATATTTGAAAGAATTAATCGACCCTAGTGGGTCGATAGCGATAAGCGCTGAATGAGGGAAACTTTGGTAAGTCTAATATTAAGTAAGTCTTTAGTAAGTTTAATATTTGATGTAGTCATCAAATATTTAACTATAATCAACTGTTAAGAACCCACTTACGAGATCACATTAATTATATCATGTAAAAGACAGTTGAAGAGCCGTGGTAGCCAAGTTGGTAGAACGCTTGCCTCTCACTTTGAGGTCGCAGGTTCGAATCCAGCACAGGCCTAAACCAATGATTGTCGAATTTATTTTCCAATTAATGTCTGGATCATAAATGATTATGAGGTGCTCAGCGATGAAGGAAAACAACATGAGGAAACCCACATTCCCGAGAAATGCATTTTCGGAGGTATGTGACCTAACCTGTATTGGGCTGGTTTTCCCTTCGCGGGTTGGAGGGTCAGACAGGCAGTTGCTTCTGTAAAAAACTGGACCTGTGAAATCTTCAGGTTAGGAAAGTGGACCCTGTGAAAAACGGGATAATGCTAAGGAGATGATGATATCATGTAAAAGACATACGTAAAGATAGGGTGTACTGTTGTCTCTCTTATTCATCATTATGAGAGGCAACCGGCAATGGGACAGCGTGGTGGAATAATGGTCCATGATGAGTTGCGGGGAGCCGGTTGGTTGAGGGGAGACTTTTGCTCAGAAATGAGTTGTAGATAGACTTTTATAATATGTATTAGGTATTCGAATTTGGGAAATATTCCTATGCCTCATGGGTATATATAAGTAAGGTAGTTATTTTTGACAACCCTGCCTGCAAACTTATTTTTTTTACTCGTAGTAAACTTTTATCGAGTTGTTTTACGTGATTAAACGTTAAATATGGTAAAAACAATTATCTTATTAATTTACTTGATGGAAAGTTATTGTTATGGGGCTGATCTTCTGTCACCATAAGGTTCATCTTAGGGCTTCGTATCAAAAGTTGTCTTTGATTACTTGTGGTTCTGCCCATCCCATTAGTGATTACGAGATTATGTATGTATGTTATTAATTTATCAATCAATCAAAACATACAAACATTTTTAAAACATTTAGCAACAGTACAAAATGCGGCCTTATTGCTCTGAAGCAATTTCTTCCAGGCGACTACGCAGAGATGTTATAAGTACAAAGGTTTAATGGTTTTAACGGCACGGGTAACTCGAACACGCTGCGTCAGGTGATAAGTGATTGACATGGCAAATTGCTTCCATTGTGTTCGCCACAATAGCTGTCGAACAAGTAATTTGCTAGAAAAAGTTGTGGACAGATTTCAGGTGGTACAAGGCACATTCACGTGAGTAAAAAATTGCTGCCACTGCAACAAAGATACGCAATTCCTATCGAGAGCAAGATAACACTTTTGAGCTAACGTATATGGATCCGATCTTTAATGAAAATCGGCCGCACAAAATAATAATGAAGTGAATAATCAAACAAAACAGGCTTATTAAAACCCGCAAATGAAAGATAACTTTATAATTAGAAGTCGGAATAATACAAATTGCGGTAAATAGAGCCACAAGTCGACATGACACGCAACTTTAGTAATAAATATGATAAACTCGATCTTCAGTCAACTAATAACGGCGGCGTTTGAATACAAACCCCTTCGCATAAGTTTGTATGAATTGTTGAGATTTTGCGTTGACGTCCGCGTCCTAAAGTGAATTTCAATAAGAATTTATAACTTATACTTAGTCCTCAGATAATAATATTGTTATGTCTACAATATTCGAATTTTGATTTTAGAATTTGGCACGGTCAAGTTGCACGTTCTAAGTTTTTGGCTCAAACATAAATAGAACAGGGTACGTATTATAATACCTAAGTAGACACACATACATAAACTCACGCCTATCTCTCACGGGGGAAACAGATACTATGGAATTCTATTTGCTTCGATCCTGACACACTTCTCTTCACATTCACGCTTCTTCTACATTCATCAATCGCTTCATACACGCACGCCGGCGCCGGTTCAAAGTAGCATGAAAGTAGGATTAATGCCGTAAAATGAGTTCGTTGCGTAGCATCTGCGGATTTAAATTGAATGATAGAGTGAGAAACAGTGCGATAAGAAGGAGATGCGTTGTAAAAGACGATATAATGACTATGAAGTGCATGTTAAATTGGTTTGGACACGTGGAGCGGATGATGGATAATAGGATTAAGAGAGCAGTATATATAAAGCGAAGGTTGGTGGTAGGGCTGGCAGAGGAAGACCTAGAAGGACCAAATTGGAGATGTCCTTAGGAAAAGCTCAGTTCAGTACCTAAGTGGATAAGACTGAAATTTAAAAGGCCTATATGAACAGAAGGCCGCAAATTGAGAAGTTATGGTATCATTAAAGTAATGAAACCTTGCATTGGCTTCTGCATTGACTGAGATATTGCCGTTGCTTTGTGTACACGCACCTACATTTTCAATCGATACATTTCTAATTCTATTATGTTACGTACAACCGTGTCCTACCTAATCAATCAACTGTAAATCAATCAATTGCGAATATGGAATTATGTTTGAGTTTGTCGTTGGAAATTGGGAGTTGATAACTTTGAGACAAACAACTAAGTATAACAAGACTAATTTAACAGGTTGTCGGGTGTAACGTATTCATGCATTAGGAAGTTTGGTAATTTCAATTAACGCTTACACCATCGCCAATATAGCGGATCGAATGACGACGGAGCGTGGAGTGGGTACTTAGTTTATTTTACTATGGATGTAGATAGTAGATACCTCTGTCTAGCTCAAATCGGAAAATAATCGTAAGCTAAAAATATTTGAAAAAATGAATCGCGATGAATGATAGCGATTAGCGCCGAATGAGGGTAATCGTCGACCATGCCGGCGGGGGAAATTATAACAAATCAAAGTCAATGTGATGAATTATGTAAATCCAAACATAAATAATTTTACGGGATCCTGGTGACTTTTATACGGAAACCACTTTATAATAGGAATCGCTGTGTGAATGCCTGCAGCTTCGACTGCGATTTTAACTCTGCTCAAAAGCATACCTAACCTATTCCGAATGGTACAGCCCTGGGCAAACCACCCCCTTTAAGCTACGAGTCGGGTTCAGTTTAGGGCTGAAATCGTATGTTTGACTGATAAAAAGTAGCCTATATTGTATATAGGATAATGAAAGACACGCCAGTGCTTTCTCCGATGTAATCTGGGATTCTAATCATGACGCACGGACAAACATACAAACACATATCATTATTAGAAATAATATTCAATATACATAATCTCACCCTTTATAGCTTTGTATAAATTTATACTCGTAACTAATACGTAAAATAAACACGCACAGTACAATATCCAACTTTCTGTTTTCCAAATTAAAATTTAATCCAGTTTTTTTAGCAACCGTTGGTTTTTCATTTCAGCGCAGCTTTCATATGGAAATGAATTGCGTTGTAGGTTTTAATCGGGTAGAATGTTCACCAACTTCGCAAAGTGCTATAGAATATTCATGTGATAATGCCAAGCTTGAAGTTCTAATCCAAGCTGCTTCCACGCACTATAAGTTCTAATCCTAGTCTATGTAGGTAGACTAGCATGAACCTAACCTATCTTTACTGTATATACAGGGTGTTAGTGACATCGTTACGAATACCGAGGGGGATGATTCAGGCCTGCTTCTGTCAGGGAGCTCATAAAACACTGTTTCTGTGATAAAGTCACATAAACTCTTTATTTTTCACTTTCCTTCCACCGACTGTAATTGGAATACCATTGTATTTAAGTCTATAAATTATGTGATACAAACTGGATTAAAAGAAAAGAAAGGAAAACATGAAACAGTAGGACTAGGGGTGCTGGGAGGTTTTCTGGCCACGTCTTTCCCTCAGCGTTACAGATTCCGATGTGGTAGTAGTTTTACAGCTAGTTACATAATATGTAATTTAATTATGTTTGACGTTCAAAAAGCGCTAACTTTGTATCAGCTGAATCATCCCTCTCAGTATTTGTTACGACGTCACTTACACTCCATACAAGTACATACAGGTAGCCATAAAAGTGGGTATGGATGTTAGTGACACCGTAACGAATACTGAGGGAAATACGAATACTAAGTGGAATTTCCTGTCGGAAAATTCATGAAAATGTTTGTGCTTTTTTAAATTATTTTCTGTTCCATGTTTTTGCGACGGAAAATTCCACTTGGTATCATCTCAGAATCATGGTCTGAATCATCCCTCAAAGTTTTCGTTTTGATGTCACTAACACCCTGTATAGTACCTGTATAGGTTATTAAGAGGATAAGACGTAATACGTTCTTTAAAATAATAAGAGATCTTAAAACAAATTAAAATAAAAACAAAACCATGACTCGCTGCATCTATATCTATGTATGTAAAAAACAAAATTGATAATCTGCGCTTTGTGAACAACCAGGGGGGTTAAAAAGGCCACATCGAAGCAATTCATCTAAGAAAGCAATATTGCAATTTGACATTTGCGCATATAAAAGTAAGTGCGCAACGCACACAAATGTCAAATACCAATATTGCTTTTTTAGATGAATTGCTTCGATGTGGCGTTTTTAACCCCCCAGATGTCAATAATTAAAGCTTTAAAGATAATTTCAGGTGATCCCGAGGGTTAGGAAAAGAACACTGTTTATAATCAAACAACGACAATGGGACCTCATCTCTATGCAAATTGGTATACTAAGGATATTTGGGGTTTAGCAATATTTGGGACCCACAGGCCCAAGCGATTTAACTTAGGTAATCTCCCTGCTATAATTCGGTACAATCCTCGGGCATAACATATCCTCTGGCATGTAGCTTGCATAAATCATACTAATGTGCCCCATTCAGACAACGGAACGGAATTTTATGAAAATTATATGTAGAGAGTGAGTAAAGTCATTCATTTGAACGTGACTCACAATCTTTCATACATATTCTTACATAAAATATATATATATATATGTAGAGAGTGAGTAAAGTCATTCATTTGAACGTGACTCACAATCTTTCATACATATTCTTACATAAATATAAGCTAATACAAATTCCAACTTATACTTAGGTATGACATTCAATACTAATAAACGGCATACGCGGTTTTAAGTCAAACTCAAAAATATCTTTAGTCATTAGGTAGTACAGTTACACTTTGAATAGCCAATTTAAACATAAATATATTTATGTTGTTTCGAACGTCTCATCCGCCTAAAGCTACTGCAGCTTCTCACAACCTGTCCAACCGAGGAAATGTATTAGCTGCAAGAAAAACCTAGGCACATGGCCGATCTTAAGGATAACAAAAATATATTGATTAGAATTTCAGTAGGTAATTTTGCCACCTAGTATCGGTATATGATAATACTAAGTGGCATGAAACATTGTTAAGCTGTTTCCATCCAACATTTGTATCAAATTCTTGTGAAAATGAAAATAAAAATACGAGTTCATTCTGATTCCGAGTTTAACGAAATCACATAAAATGTTATATTTAACATCGTAACGTTTAAAAACCGCGTATTCCGTGTTGCTTACACATTTAATAGAGCGCAGACTACTAATAACATAAGTACCTTAGGTTCTACACAAAGCGAGGCACATTAACAATGCTAATTTGGACTCGACGACAGCAAGGATTTCTACGGTTCTCGGAAAATCAACTTTTTAAGACATTTTGCAAAGTAAACACAAGGTAATTTATATATATTCGTATTTCTTATACAAATATAATTCCGCATCAAAAAGTGGTCCTTTTCTTTACAAAAACGTTAATTAAGAATCTGACGGTCCAATCTCCGTCCCTGTATTCTGTCACTGGTTTGGCTTCGTAATTATAAGTTTTTAGTGCCGGGCTTCTGTTTATTTCGGACCTCCGACCGAAGGACAGAAATTGTGTAATTAGTAGTCCCTAGAGACCCTTTCCTAAAGTAAAAACTTAGTTCGCAATTTGTTACGACCTCTCCGAAATATTTCGAATTTACGATACATATCCTTTGGAAGGTCATTTATGTCATATTGTATACTTCGATTTTTATTGATATAATAAATCGACGTTTACTACACAAGAGTTAATGGTTTTTGCCAATATGTCGGCAACAGTTTCCCTTGACCAATTTTTACTACCTATATTTATATTCCTATCAATAGCGATAATTAAGAGTCCCGACTAGACCTGATCAAGAGTTTAATTAGCAATGAACAGTCGTTATACCTGCCAGCGAGAATTATCCAATAACGAATCAAGCAAAAAACGCACAAATAAATAACTTATAGATTATGTATAGTTTCCCTTGTTAATTTACATTTATAGATAGGAATTGTTTTGACAGCAGTTTTGGAAATTTCAGTGTAGGAGTACCTACTCGTTCTTCCTACATAGTTAAAGCTCCAAAGTGGTCCCCGATCCGTTTTTCCGGTAACGTCGATTATTATTATGCTCAGTTATAAAGGCCGCTATTTGAATAACTTTCCCCGGTAGAATTCAAATGTATGGAGCTCGTAGCAATGATATTCCCTTTTTTATACATCCGCTTTTTCCTTTATCCTTATTCAACGTCGTGACTGCTCGACGTACCGGTTAATACAAGTACTTTATCCTGAAAACTGTGTTTAGTGTTCGATCTTCGCAGGCGAACATAATTAGCCTGGATACATACATACTCCACAACACAGCACACAGCAAGCCTCCGTAGTCTAGAGGTTAGAGCGTTAGGCTCACGATCTGGAGGTCCGGGTTCGATTCCCGTTGTGGACATTGTCGAAATCACTTTGTGAGACTGTCCTTTGTTTGGTAAAGATTTCATAGGCTTGAATCGTCTGAAAAAATAAGATTTCCGTGCTTTGGAGGGCACGTTAAGCCGTGGGTCTCAGCTATTAGCCATAAAAACACCTCCACCAACCCGCAGTGGAACAGCGTAGTGAAGTATGCTCCATATCCCCTCCGGTTGATTAGAGGGAAGCCCAGAAGTGGGACGGTTCTAGGTTGTCTATGTATGTATGTTACATTATATACTACTACATAATACAGTCACTCGTCAATAGGAGGAATAGCAGAATCTCTCTCAGTATGCGGATATGAAACCTTATTTGTTCCGATAGAACCTTCCTACTCCCTTCATTTTATGAAGGCTTCTGAACAAGCGATCAGGGGGGTTAAAATGGCCACATCGAAGCAATTCATCTAAGAAAGCAATATTACTATTTGACATTTGTTTGCATTGCGCACTTACTTTTATATGCGCAAATGTCAAGTTGCAATATTTCTTAGATGAATTCCTTCAATGTGGCCATTTTAACTCCCTAGATGACTTCTTTGTTATTATACATTTTAACTAGGTATAACTAAGCCGCACGTAGTTCTCTTAGTTGGCTTAACCCTTCTTCCACTGTCAAGTGTCAATAGCTGAGTAAGATACATTGCTTGGTGTAACTTTTCTCCCCAGTTTTGTTTATGCAAATGCAAAGTAAGAAAATTCATGTTTTCCAATAGGAAATTTGAAAAGCAAAGTACTGAGTGCTGTGGCAGGTAAGTACTGAAACAATAGGAACGCCAACACTAGTCCACTCGAGTATTTGTGAGCTTTATTGTTTTCCAATACAGCGGAAAATGATACAAGTACAGCTCGGGTCGCCGCGCCAATGTGATCTGGTGACCGCTTACTATGAGTATTTCAATTGCTGTGGAAATGTTGGACTGAATGTTTCACAGAGATCGCAGTTACATATCAACCCACGCTCTAATGAATGATTTATTCATACAAAATGGTAATCAGGGAATGGTTCCAAAAACATTCACCATTGCCGAAGTCATTTCCAGTCTTATTACAACACGAAGAATAAAGATAATACCAGCAGGGATAACTTTTGTCGCAATCGATAAGTTTGTTTATATCCCTAACATGCCTCCCACGTGATTTTGTTCGTATTTTGACAGAACGACATGACTTATTTGGGCTCACATATTGGCACCAATCTACAAAACCACACATTTACATCGTCAGAATCGATAAAATGTCTGTGACAATTTTTTATCACGTTGCGTATGTTAGCCCTACTGGTTTAAAATAGAGTTGGCGCCACGAAAATGGATTTTCATCGAACTATATACATGGACGAACTATATACAACTATAGGCAGGAATTTCAAATCATAATAATTCTATACAGAAACTAGCGCCGCGCCCGCGACTTTTTCGTGACGCGGGCTATGTTTTAAACTTGGTATTATTTTAAGTTTTTGTTTTGCAAAATGGCGGCCAGTGTTTATATTTAACAAATTATTTAGATCGCATTACTAAATTATTATTTAGTATCTAGATCAAATCTACCTAATCTACTACTATGCAATATCTACCTAATCTTCGTATGAATTTCAAACGTCCAAATACATAATTCATAACATAATAACGCATTTTGTTTTCTACATAGTTGGGTAAAGGGGTCACAAAGTTTTTTTGCCGCGACCCCGAAATAAAGACTCGATGAATATTTATCCTAACCAGCCTCATAAACATGCAAATTGCATCAATTTGTTATACAGAAGCTTTGTAAGATAAACCCCGAACTATTTTCACCAAACGCTATTGGCCAACATACATAAACATATGTCCCACTGCTGGGCACAGGCCTCCCCTCCATCAACCGGAGGGGGTACGGAGCATACTCTACTACGCCACAACAATGGAGCATTTTTAAAGAACCATGATGGATGTTGTGAAAACGTGAACATTGCCTTAGATGAAAGACATCCCGCGGCGCAATTCCAAAAATGTGTCCTAATTCAATGGCAATTGAATATCATTGAAATTACAAATAATGCAATATCTACATTAAAAGGCAAAAGCAGATAGAATAAGGTCGATTTGTGTTGTAGAGACGATACATAAAAATGATACCCAAAAAGACTCAGTCACCGTCGTTGGCTTTAAAGTTGCACTTACACATGTAAGTTCTATAGGACAACCCCTTTAGAGTCTCAACTGTATGGCTGCATAATCAGATGTAGCATCCACTCGAAAAGAGTAAAACTCAGACAGAGAGGTGAATAGACCGGGGTTAATCCTTTAAGAGGGGAAGGCACTCGTGAAACGCTGAAAAGTCGAAACTTTTGTTCTAGCTGCTTTTAGTGGCTTAAATAATGCAGTTGATATTTGCATTGAGGTAGAAGTAGAAACATGTCGAGAAAAACATTATACTACTAAAACGGTAAAGAAACTAGTTATCGCTGCGGGTCTTCTTCCAAAAAGTAAAAAAAAAATATTCTCGTAAATTTTGACTCACTCGGTTTGTGTGTTTTCCTGTGGGAATCCTCTATTTACCTGATAGGTGTTGGAGCGAACCTAACACATGTTCTGGAGTAAAAAGAACTTTACAATAAATGCGGATTATCTGCTGTGTAGCAGACAAAGACATTAAAGTCTCTTTACTAAGGTAACGCAATAAATAAGGGCATATAAACATAAATGCAAGAATAGGGGCTATATAACATCCTCTAATACAGGTTAATGTTAACCGCACAAAGCAAATAGGTTACGGATCATTAGCAGAATAGAAAATTACATGTTTTTATTTTCATCCTGGATTAGGTATGGAACTACCGATATTATAGTTCTAACTCTATCTAAATAACCAATGTCTGGCTTTATCAACTAAGTACCTACTTATACTGTATTTATTCTCCATGTAGGGGATCGACCGTATAACAAGAGAACATTACACTCTCAGATTTCACTTTATTGTCCGACTACATTTAGATAATTTAGAATGTCATCAGTATCGTGAAAGCATCATCAAACAAAATGGATAATGGTAATAAATCGTGCGTATTTGTGTTCATAACATCAATATTAAATCTCATTTTGGTTTGTTTGTGCTGTTACGCTAGTACTTAAACACAGGCAAGTCGACACCTGCCCTACTATGAACTATGTACGGAGTAGAGAGAGGTAAACATAAATAATAATATGAAATACAGTATAAATTATATGAGTAAATAAGTACTTACTATTATTCCCTAGATTTTAAAAAATAAAGAATTGGCTACTTGACAATAGTAACAATAAAATATGTCGGATATGGTAGTTTATCATTTGACAATAATTTACCCGATAGGTTTATTTTATAAGATCATTTTTAAATATTTTATTTTTACAAAATAAGAATGCGGTTTTTTGTCTGTGTATTACAAGACCCGAAACACGGGCGGCCATGATTGAACTTGTGACGTCACCTTTCACAAAATAAACAAATCTATCTGTCAGGTTTCAAGTGATACTGTTTGACAGTTTCTTTGTTTGTTGAAATGTGACGTCACTGGGGCTTTTCGGCGGGAAACGGGAACGGGACAGTTGCTTTCTTCATTGAGTAATCTAAATAATTAATACGAAGTGGTGTTTTGTGGTTAATGATCGCATTAAGTTAGTCGGAAGACATTCGCGAGTGTTATTATATTGGAGTATTCAATGAACAAAGTGTATCTGCCTATTTTCGCTTCGTGCCGGGAAGCCGCTTCATAACTCAAAAGTTTATGCGGACTTTTGAGTTAATTCGTTTGGGGTTCGGAGTAGGAGTCTACTCCGAGGGTGGGGGCTTAGGTTTCATCATCATCACCTTTCATCATTTCATTAATCATCAAGATAAAAAATACGTCAGACATGGCTGTATGGGCATAGTTCCCTTTGCCTTACCCTTCGGGGAAAACAGAAAAAAACTGGGCAAAATGTCACGTGACCAACCGTTTTCGCGCGAATACTAAAATAATTTAAGCAATTATTTTTTATTATTTATTAGTTTTATTATTATTTTTGAAGGACTTACATTCACCAAATTGGAGATGTCCCCAGAAAAGGTTTAGGTAGTACGATCTACTCTGAACCGGCGTGCGTGTATGAAGCGATTGATGAAAGCGGGGGGAAGCAAGAGAAGTGTGTCAGGTACGAAGCAAATGGAATTCAATAGTCTCTGCTTACCCCGGTGGGAAATAGGCGTGAATTTATTATGTATGTATGTATGTTAATTTTTATTAGTATAAATAATAAGCGTGGCATCGTTTACCTACTGCTATATTTCAAGATGCCTAAAACTTTCGAGTCTCTGCACGGTCAGAGTGAGTAGGCATATTTTAGGTAAAAGTGCTCTTTCCCAGAACGCATCGTCACTGTCCGCCTGGTCTAACTACAGGTACGGGTATGTTCTATAAAAATAAAATACTCAACTTTTCCAGTAAAAAATATCGTACCTAAATAAAGCGCAGGATATTAGTTTCCATTACACGAACCACTGCGCAAATATTGATGAGGCACTTTTCTCTTTATGGCATCATTATTTTTGATAAATTTCGCATTTTGGTATGAGTAGATATATCGTATAACGGCCGCACGGAACTAAGAATCAGCCTATGATAATTTAAATTTGAAAGAAGGGGCTTTATAACGAAAAGGTTCTTTAATTTATATTTTCTGTTGACGAAGGTCGGCCTAACTTTGGCTATATTGTATCACGACTAGGGGGGGTTAAAATAGCCACATCGAAGCAATTCATCTAAAAAAGCAATATTGCAATTTGACATTTGCACATATAAAACAAGGCAATGCAAACGCAATGCAAACAAATGTCAAATAGCAATATTGCTCTCTTAGGTGAACTGCGCCGAAGTGGCCATTTTAACCCCCCTGATCTTATCAAGCGAACACTCGAGAAAATTTTCATCCTGGACTGAAGGGCTATTTGTTTTCATTATTTTCTCTCATGAAGACACTCCGCTTTCCCTATAGCGGCGAGAATTAGCAAATTATTTATCCTAGTCGTCGAGCTGAATTAAATGGAAATTACTATTTCCTACGTTGAGTTTGATTAATATTAATTATGTACGGACAAGAACCTAAACCAATGATTGTTTCATCATGCTTGGATCATAAATGATTATAACGTGCTCAGCGGTAAAGGAAGACATCGTGAGGAAACTCGCATTCCAGAAATGCATTTTCGGATGTATGTGATTTAACCTGTAAAAGGGCTGGTTTTCGCGCGGGTTAGAAGGTCAGACAGGCAGTCGCTTTTGTAAGCGGACCCTGTGAAAAACGGCATAATATAATGCTAGGGAGATGTATGTGTATTGTTCATTGAGCAGTAAAATAATAATGTTAATAATATAGAAAGTACTTAACTTCAAAAGCGATAAGTACAAGATTGTATACGGAGAAATACCTTTTATCGCCGTTGTGCAGTGGATAGAGAGAGAGAGAGAGCTAAATAATAATATATTTGTTTGCCAGACAACGCAAATGCACGCTTTTTCGCCTTTTATCTGCATACTTGAGCTACGATTACTGCGAGTAAGGAAATATGTAGGCAAATAAATGCGTAACAAACACACAACATAGTTGGCTCGACCATTATAGACAGCGATACGGCTGAGCGCCTATTGCGTTGGTCTAACAGAAAGCTCGGTGAGGTGTGGGTATTTACTTAGTTCATATTGCGATCGATGTACCTCTGACTACCCCAATCGCGATACAATCGTGAGCTTATGTTATGTTATAAATATTTATAGGCAATAAAGGGACATTCTGTATCATTTTATGTTAGCAAGGAACGTGCGATGGCCTATTTTATACTAAGCAGTAACAACTAATCGATAGACGGATGATTCGTGTCCAAGGCCGAGTTAGCTTTATAGTTCCTTGTTGCCATTCGCACCGCTGGGTGCTGAGCTATAAAACTGACATCTTTATATTCCTGCCTTCTTTCTATACCTTCACTGGGAAAGGTAGAATAGGATAACCCAATTTTTATATAATATAAATAAATCCAAATACTTGAGTCATTTACTTCATTTAGATCATTATACCTTTCTTCTAAAGACGAATCGAAATTCCATTGTATCACGCCTGTATTCCCGAAGGGGTAGGCAGAGGTGCACA
This sequence comes from Pectinophora gossypiella, assembly GCF_024362695.1. Classification (NCBI taxonomy): domain Eukaryota; kingdom Metazoa; phylum Arthropoda; class Insecta; order Lepidoptera; family Gelechiidae; genus Pectinophora; species Pectinophora gossypiella. Next base: position 16,789,983 of record NC_065414.1, on the reverse strand, counting down.
GTCTATACGCCCACTCCTCGTCAGCTATGTATAAGTCCCATGTAGTAGGGTGCGAGCCTATTGCCATTACCCGGACACAAATCCCGGAAACGAAATAAATTTAATATTTAATACATAATATTTATTCATCCGAAAAAATCTTGGATAAACTGAAATAAAAAGGATATCCGGAACATATTGTTTGCGTAAACTATGTAGACGTAATATCTAGTTACTTTTTGGAAGATTAATTGAACAGGGCTTTCCAAAGGAGCTAGCGTAGGTACATTTACACGTGGTAATATATAAACCATGGGGGGGTTATAAAGGCTACATTGAAACAATTCATCTAAAAGCAATATCGCAATTCGACATTTGCGCATATAAAAAATAACTGCGCAATTTCAACAAATGTCAAATTGTAATATTGCGTTTTTAGATGAATTGTTTCGATGTGGCCTTTTTAATCCCCCATGGGGCATATCTCTGGATATATTTTCACATTAATGTAATACGGATCGCGCGTAATTGATATCTTTCGTTTATGGGTAAAAGGTGACATCTGCAATGTAACGGTTCGCTACAAATCGGTAAGTATTGTAGAGCAGAGTGCCCAAGCGTGGTACCAGGCCTGTCGTCTTAAATGTTGTACCGAATGAGAGCCCTCAGCGCTCCCCATTTGTCCGGCCAAGTAGTTAATGCCTTTTACGGCAAAACTACAATACGTCACGTCAAAAAAAAACTAGAATAGCGTGTTGATGTCGGCACAGTAGATATGTACTTGGACTTGTATGCCCAGCAGTGGAAAGTATTAGGTCTCCAATAGATATTTAGTCTCCTTTCGAATTTCGTCGGACAAAAGCGAGAGCAACTCGCTACAATTTGCGAAAACTACTTATGCAATGAAAACGGCATTCAGTGATCCCGTTTTGGTAATTTGGATTCCTGAAGAAGCGTTCTAACAAATTGTTTACAAAGTAGCGAACTTTGAAGTCGACGCCAGGTACAAATTACCTAACTTGTCGACCTCAGTAAAGTTGTCGATAGACAAGAGGCCTGGCAGGCAACCTGAATAGCCTGATTTTGAGAATAGGAAATTGATTGTTACAGTAATCAGTTTCAATTTGAAGCCACAATGATGATGGCATGTGTATACCATCGATGAAAGGGTGATAGGCAACATAATTAAATTTTGTATATTGGTTTACAACTGACGGCCTCCGTGGTCCAGCGGTTGAGCGTTCGGCTCACAACCCGGAGGTCCCGGGTTCGAATCCCGGTGGGGAAAAAATCACAAAAATCACTTTGTGACCCCTAGTTTGGTTAGGACATTACAGGCTGATCACCTGATTGTCCAAAAAGTAAGATGATCCGTGCTTCGGAAGGCACGATAAGCCGATGGTCCCGGTTACTACTTACTGATGTAAGTAAGTCGTTACATGGGCCGTGTCAGGGGCCTTTGGCGGCTCAATAATAAACCTGACACCAGGATTGATGAGGTTGACACTCCACCTCACAACCCGTACGATAGAAGAAGAAGACTGATGTTAATATTGGTTATACGCAAATAAATGAATTTAAATAAATAGGGGAGCGACGGCAAAGTTATATAGATGGCGCTGTAATCGTCGAAACCTCCCCGCCCCTACCCGCACCAACCGAACCTTTACCCGCTTTAGGCTAGTTTCCAACTAGTCAAATCAGTTACTTTTTAGGAAACGTCAAAACACGAAATTACTTTGGAATTTGTATTAAAAAGCAACCTGTGACGTCATAGAATAACGTGATAAAACTCATAAATAAGTTAAATAGAAAAAAGAAAATGTTTTTCGTTAGTTTTAATGTGTGTGTTTTATGTTTTAAATGTTTTTAGTTTTTGATTTGTCTTTATTTAGTGATCATAATTTATCTTGAAAGTAGTAGACGACCTAATTTTCTTTTAGTTTATTATTTAGTAAATATATCTATAAGGTACTATTTAGGCAGGTACACAAGAGACCTCTAACAAGTTTATCTATGAAAACGAATTACGTTGAATAGGTATATGATTCTGATTTCCATTGACTTTTCTACGATATATAGCAAATTACACCGATGGACACTTGTACTTTTACATTGATACGCATTACCAAGTTCATATTCAAATATTTTGATTTTTTTTTATTTTGTCCGTTCGTTTCTACGTTCTGACATTGGTCTCAGGTACCAGCGACTGAACGCCATCTGGCGGGAAATTGTCCCTTCTTAATGGGGAGGCCCTTTGAAAACAATGGTGAGGAAAACACCTCGCTACTCGTGTCCATTAACGTAATTACGGTGTGTAATTTAAGAAGGTTATAATCGTTAAAATAATGTCCAGCCAGCACGTAGAGAGACAGCCAAGTAGATGGACTGAGCGAGACAAGGCGAACGCAGATCTAGTCGAGGCGTAAGCACAGGAGGGCATTGTTTGCATGAAGTTATAGAATGTCTTCTTCTTTCAGAGTCGATGGCAAACTTGACACCCAAATAGTAAAAGCTAAAACCCATTATCATCATCATCTCCCTAGCGTTATTTCGTTTTCACAGGGTCCGCTTATCTAACCTGAAGATTTGACAGGTCCGGTTTTTACATCGATTGAAGTGACCTTCCAACCCGCGAAGAGAAAGCCAGCCCAATACAGGTTAAGTAGGTCACCTCCGAAACGCATTTCTCGGAAATGTGGATAGCTCAGGATGTTTTCCTTTACCGCTGACCACGTGGTAATCATTTATGATTAAAACATGAATTCGAAAACAAATTTGAAAACCATTGGTTTGATGTAAAGCCAAATAAAAAAAAAGTAAAAAAAAACGCACATCTATATTCGTGCCATGCTCGTGGCGTGATTGTTTGTCGCGTCGCTAAAACATTAAAAGGACTGAGTTGCCATGCATGATAATTATTCTACTTCTGTCGTGTGGGTTGTGAGGTGGAATACCAACCCCATCAATCCTGGTGTCAGTGTTACTATTGAGCCGCCAAAGGCCCCTGACATGGCTCATGTAACGACTACTTACGTAAGTAGTAACCGGGACCAACGGCTTAACCTACCTTCCGAAGCACGGACCATCTTACTGTCGGACTATCAGATCAGATGATCAGCCTGTAATGTCCTAATCAAACTAGGGATCACAAAGTGATTTTTGGATTCGAACCCGGGGCCTCCGGATCGTGAGACCAACGCTCAACCACTGGACCACAGATTCCGTTAGATAATTATTAATTAGTAAGTATCTAGGCTTGGCAATATAATTGTGTGTGTGTGTGTGTGTGTTGTAGCATAGTATTAATTATATTCGGTATCAATTTTATACTCTGTATCCTTTGAGTTAATCTATAATTAAACTTCAGGCATTAATTAATTATAATTATATTTATGTTATAATTATACATAATTAATGACTGAAGTATGACTCAGAGTTATGATTCTAATGTTAATTTCTGTATTGAACAAAGGAAACTGTTGTTGTTGATGTTACTGTTTACAATAATTCTCATGTTGCTATACGTATTAAGTGACAGTTATGGATTCCAAACCATATCGTGTAAACACCAGGTGTGTCATACAAACGAGCAGTCGGGACGCCTGGCCGAGTAGAGTAAATACAGTAATTGTACTTAATTCCGCAGCAGAAATACCCTGTAATGAAGTCCCACCCTCCCCTCACAGCCTTAATTACGACCACTCGCTAGAAGCAGTGACGTGCCTTTCCCGGGAATGCTCCGAAAGTGGAATATTCCTGTTGTAAATGCTCTTTAATAGTAAGGACACTAGCTACATTCTATTTTCAAATTGTTCTTTCTTGTACTCCGATCCTACATGTGTTCAAACATAATTTTTATTTGCTCGAAATATTTAGTTGCGCCCTTCGAGATGTACCTGATTTTAAATGATATAAAAAACTACACTCAGGTAGTTAGGGAGCTTCCTAACTTCTAATTTACTAGGTACAGGTCCGATTTCGATGATATTTTTTCTTAGTACTAGGCTATATTGACTCTACTAAAAGTAACATATTTAAATCAATGGCCTAAAGATTGGGTCATAAAGCTTTTTTTACATAACTTTTTTTTACTTTTCCTTTTTTTTCGCAGCATATAGCCGTACCGAGTGGAAATCCATAACCTGTGGTCGCGATCCTCAGCAGTGAGGGAACGACGAAGAAGAAGAAGACATAACTTTTGCGCCTTTTTACTTGCGTAACGGCACATCACTAGCCTGAAGGTAGCTGACAGGCAGATATACTACAAACATTATCCCTATTTATTACGTTTCCACTCTGTTCCTATTTAACAGAGGTTACCTTATAAAGCCTCGTCCTCACTAGACGACATTTGTCGAGCGACATAAATGTGTTAAACATGTGTTATTGTCGGGGGTCATCGGATGACGTCAGCTGTCTTTACCCAACGCTCCAACTCGTTGATATATAATATATTATGTTACTATACTCTACAACTATAGATATGACAATGAGATGTCGAGCAGTCTGCCCACGTCGCCCGAAATCGGAGACACGTATATTATTTTGACACATGGAGACACATATCTGACACAATATGTCGCCTGACAAAATGTCGCTTAGTGGAGACGAGGCTTTAATAAGAGAGGCAAATTTTCATAATTAAATACTTTTAACGGAAAATAACTTTTACAATAAGTAGAGACTTCATAAAAGTCCCTATTTGAGTAATAATTTCTTAAAGTTCTTTTTCTACTTAAATGTTTCAAACATTTCCATCTGGCAGAATTGATCTTTTAAGACTTAAGAGCTTTCAGTATATTAAATAAAATTTCCGTCAAAATCAACCCAGACACATAACACAAATACCCTATACCTATAGGGTATTTGTGCTCAGCAGTGGGATATATAGGTATATATATCCCACTGCTGAGCACAGACGGTGTATAGAGCATACTTCACCACTGCTGCTGGTTGCACGCAGCGCGGGTTGCGGATGGTGGAGGCGTTTGAGCTAGGAACTCGGGACCAACAGCTTAGAGTCCCTTCCGCCGTTGCCGTTTCTACAGAATCATCTTACTTTTTCGCACAATCAGATAGTCCCCATCGGGAATCTAACCGGGACCAGATCGGGAACTGAATAATGTCATAAAACTATTACTTATTTAGTACACGCGACCGGATCACAAGGAATAGTTTGCGAAATTGCTTTAGGGATTTAGGAATCGCGAAAAAAGAGCATAGTTACATCGGAATGGCGGTCGAGGGCCTAAGCGTGGAGACATCAATGTATTCGAAACGAGCGATAATAGACGTCTATTTACGAAAAAAGTAACTTCGATCTCGAGGAGTACTACATTATGCAACACCACAGAACAAACAATGATTAATACTACGTAACGTGAACACACGAGTCATGTAAGTAATACATTTATAAACACACTTTCACATTAATCGGAATAAAATTCCACGTTTCCGTTAAGTTGAACTAAGTATTCAAAATCATAATAAAATTAAATGACAAAAAAGAAAGAAACAAACAATATCATCTTATCAGGTAGCTTGATTTTGATTGTATTTACAGATTATCTCGCGACAGTTAGCAATGTACAAGCCAAACTTTTACAGAATTTGTGCCCATTCATTAGAGGAAGTTCCGGCCGCGATATTAAATAATAAACAGTAGGTATTTCAACGCAGACCGTCCCAATTCGAGGGAAAGTGTTTGTTTTGGCTCCAGGAAAGTTGGCGCCCGACCTCGACGCAGAAATTTGTTTTCTACTAGGAAAGCAATTTAGATTTTATCTTCTATACAATTTGAATGTATCTTAAATTAGCCTGGCAAACACTCGCATAGAAATCGTGGGCGTACAAAATAGGCGTGTATAGGATATTTTAAAGGTCTTCCCTTTAATTTACGTAATCGCAGCAGTAACTGATTGGTACGGAAATAGACTACAAATACAAATGACAAACCTTAACCTAAATATGCATATAAAGTAAATATAAGACTTATGTTGACGAAGTGCCATATTAGTGGTATATAAATCGATACCTATTGGACACAAAAACGTTTTTATATTTATTAATCGGGAGTAGAGAAAATGAACTTCATGGAATCAAAGATTTTTCAACGATATCGAAGGTAAAGTTCACTCGAGTGAAAAATGGATCTGTTGAAACGCTTGCGTGAGTTGAAACAGCTCGCAAAATGTGAGAGTTCCGTTAGCCGATAGCTTTTCTAATATTTCTGTCATCTACTTCATTGTCACATGCGGAACACTTTTATAGCATTTTCCGTTACGTAACACGAGTGTTTACTGATATTATCCTTATCTTCTTCTATCGTGTGGGTTGTGGAGTTGGAATGTCAGGGTTATTATTGAGCCCCCAAAGGCCCCATTATATAAACAGCCTATATACGTCCCACTGATGGGCACAGGCCTCCCCTCAATAAACCGGAGGGGGTATGGAGCATACTCCACCACGCTGCTCCAATGCGGGTTGGTGGAGGTATTTTTACGGCTAATAGCCGGGACCAACGGCTTAACGTGCCCTCCGAACAACGGAATCATCTTACTTTTTCGGACAATCAGGTGATTCAAGCCTGAAAAGTCCTTACCAAACAAAGGACAGTCTCACAAAGTGATTTCGACAATGAAAGACCCCATTTGAGTTGATAATTTATCTTAAGTGCAGTTTTCAGTAACATAGTTGGCTCGACCATTATTGACGGCGATACGGCTTACCACCTATCACGTGGGTCTACCAGAAACCTCGGTGAGGTATGGGTACTTAGTTCATCTTGTGATGGCTATACCTCTGACTACCCCATTGGGATATAGTCGTGAGCTTCTGTACGTTTATATGGCTGCACTTCATGGCCCATGTAACGACTACTTACATCAGTAAGTAGTAACCGGGATCAACGGTTTAACGTGCCTTCCGAACACGGATCATCTTACTTTCGGAGAACCAGGTGATCAGCCTGTAATGTCCTAACCAAAGTAGGGATCACAAAGTATTTTTGTGGTATGTCCCCACCGGGATGCGAACCCTGGACCTCCGAATCGTGAGCCCAACGCTCAACCACTGGACCACGGAAGTCGTATCCTTATAAAAAATATGGATATTACAAAATCCCAGAACACATAAGGTTTATATTTTATGGATGATATTTATGACGGGATAAATGACAAGGGAAAATGGAAGGGGAAATATCAACACCAGTATGATATTCGCCATATAACACACGTTGTAAAGCTATGAGTTTTACTTTTAATTTAACAACAGCATAACATAAACTCACGACTATATTACCAATTGGGGGAGGCAGAGGCACATCTATCGCATGATGAACTAAGTACCCACACTTCACCGAGCTTTTTGGTAAACCAACCTGATAGATGATGTGGTGAGCCGCCTATAATAGCCGACAGCCAACTGTGTGAAAAATTCCTTTTATATACTAACTAGCTTTTGCCCGCGACTTCGTCCGCGTGGCGTGTTATAAAAGAGAGATCTTTGTATGTGGGGAGTGCATGTCAAATTTCAAGCATCTAACTTATGCAGTTTACATTTTTCCATACAAATGTTTTTTCCCGCTAACTCCCGTTCCCGTGGGAATTTTGCAATATCCTGTTGCAACTAAGCTTTAAGTTTACTATGGTACCTGCATGCCAAATTTCAAGCGTCTAACTTAAGCGGTTTAGATTTTTCATACAAAAGGATTTTCCCGCTAATTCCCGTTCTTATGGGAATTCCGGGAATTCCTTTCTTAGTGCACCTCTATGGTACCTACGCTACGTCCCTTCCAAATTTCAAGTGCCTACGTTTAGCCGTTTAGGCTGTGCGTTGATATGTCAGTCAGTCAGTTTCTCCTTTTATATATTTCGAAGATTATATATTATAAACATACCACGAGAGGGTGAGCTGTATTTAATACTAAAGTTAGTTATTTTTTCATACAATTTTTCCTAATGGAGCTGTGTTTTGTTTTAAAGAGTGCAAACAAAAAGGTGCTGGAACAAAAACAAGTGCTGCAGTTGACACGGACCTAAGGTGACCCGGTTACTGAACTAACGAGCTATTTCGCCTGGTTACTCCGCAGACTAATATCACAGACTGAAATGCAGCCATATACAGAAGCTCACGACTATATCCCAATGGGGTAGTCAGAGGTACATCCATAGCCAGATGAACTAAGTACCCACACCTCACCGAGCTTTCTGGCAGACCCACGTGATAGGTGGTAAGCCGTATCGCCGCCAATAAGGGTCGAGCCAACTGTGTTACTGAAAACTGCACTTAAGATAAATTAACCCTTTCACAGAGACCATGGGTCATCGATGGTTCATAATAGGTAGTATGAGAGTATGACAACTTGGAATCGAAACGTCATTAGACGTTCTGTCCTTGAAAGTGTTAATAACTCATTGGTGCAAGTCCGGTACCGGGGTTCGGACCGGCGTTCCCCGTTTCAGAAGCAAGCCAGTGTACCACAGAACCACAGTTATTCTATAAAATTTGAAATACTTGGCAAAAAGGTCGATCCTTGCACCACACCCCGGACACTTCATATAAACAACCTCGTTTTACACAGACACCACACATTGACGTTATCGTACACACGCATCTGTGTGTGTGACGTCTGACGCCATACGATTTAAGTCTAAACTATGTTCGATGGGGATGAGATAAACCTAGCTGAGACGCTGGTGGGGAGCGGAGAGTTGCCGTTCTTTACGTAGTATTTATTATTCCTTATTCTATGCTTGCACTGCGAACGCCTTTACTTAACAACTTAACAACGATTACGTTGTCTAACACTGCAAATGTTGTGTGCACCTATAATTGGCTTATGTAACAGTCTAATTCCGGATGTAACATTTATTTTATTTAATGTTTTATTATACAGGCTGTTGGTGTACCTTTTTTTATAAATAAATAAAAACTTAGCTCTAGCTTACTAGGAGTGCCATCTTAGAAGATGGCACAACGATAGATCGTTATCGACTTCACACATTGATTATTACTCTTTTTATATCTTCGTTCTTAACCGACTTCAATAAAGAAGGAAGTTATTTATCCCCGTTGGGGATATAGAGCTATTTACGCTTAAATCTTTAAAACTACGCAACGGATTTTGATGCGGTTTTTTTTATTAGATAGAGTGATTCAAGAGGAAGGTTTATATGAAGGTTATTTTAAGGTTTTTAATGTGATGTCTTAAATAATTTCATTTTTTCCTCAGTATAATATACTGCATCCGCTAATATTATTACATATATGTATAACCGTCTACGCTTGTATTTGTGTAATATTATATGTACCAGCTTACTATACATACTTTTTAAGGAGTTGCGTATCGTATACTATCAAGGATATTTCCTTAAAGCTTTCAAGTTAATTAGTAAGGATTGTCTTTTATGTAAACTCGACACTTTCAATTTATTTACGTAATTTGGAACTCGAAAAACAAACACTATAATGGAGTTAGGTACTATTAACGATCCACAATCTACACCCCATACTACGACGTAGAAATTGACTAAGTAATAACTTTCACCTACGTATGAAAATTAAGTACTGCACTTTAATTTACTCACATTAGAGTTAGAAAAAAAGAAAGAAATATTATTTTTTTTATAAAGGTAATAGTTATTCTTACGATACAGGCTTTGCCTAGTGTAAGAAACATAGCTAAAATTGAATACTGATTATGTAAAAAACTTGTACTATTTTTCTGAATAAAATATTTTTATGAATATAACAATATTATTATTATCAGAGGACACCGCAGCAATAATAGGTACAATAACGACAAAATATATGTAAAAAGAAAGAAAGAAAGTAACATTTATTACTCTTTTCATTATTTATTTATTTATATACTTATATAATAGTAAAACTTACACAATGAAATAAACTAAAAAGGTTGTTGTTGAGTTTGCAAGTCCTTTTGCCCACATATAGTAGGTATGTTCACTTTCTATGCTTTACCGAATAGTGATAGGTACTATATCTACTAGCTTTGTGGCATAATTCAATAACGGACTGTACGATACAATAGCTCATAACAGAAATTGTTGAGTCCGGTCCCCGCAAGGACACAAAGTGATGTAGTGATATTTGCAAAGGTAGGGATTATTTATTTTTACGTACATACACGTGCTAGCGAGGAACGAGTGTATACAGGTTGTTAGTGACATCGTAACGAAAACTTTGATAGGTGATTCAGACTATTATTCCGAATTGATATCAAGCGGAATTTTTCGTCGTAAAAGTATGGAACTGTAACATTAAAATTTTCATTAATTTTCCGAGAAGAAATTCCACTTGTTATCAACTCAGAATCACTAACACCCTTATGTACTTGTATGGCTACCAGTACGTAATTGTACAGGGTGTAAGTGACATCGTAACGAATACTGAGGGGGATAATACAGGTCATGATTCTGTTATAATATCAAGTGTAATTTTCCACCGTAAAAGTAAAGAATTAAAAATAATTTAAAATACACAAAAAAACGTGAATTTTGCGACGGAAAATCCCACTTGATATTAACTCAGAATCATCCCCTTCAGCATTCGGTACGACGTCACTAACACCCTGTATACTGTACACCTCTGCCTACCCCCTCGGGGACATAGGCGTGATATGTTACATGCATTATATTATGTTACAGTTACAATTGGCTCGACCATCGCAGACGGCGATACGGCTCACACCTATCACGTTGGTATAACAGAAAGTTTGGGTGAGCTGTTGGTACTTAGTTCATCTTGCGATGGATATACCTCTGACGACCCTAATTGAGATAAAATCGTGAGCTTATGTTGTTGTTATGTTGAAACTTTTGTCGTTCATTCGCTTTGTATACTTCCAACAAAACAGAGTTTATCTTACATTGTGCAAAGCACGACCTTTAATTACCTACGAGGTAATTAACATAAAATTTCAGTATGGCAACATCTGGTTGGCTAATTACCCTAATGGTAATTCGCGGAATCTGTTACCGAACCGACTGGATCAACTTATGAAGTGTTATTACTACACGTAATGTAATACAAATGTTCCGAAGGGAATCATTGGTATTATACTAGCGTAAACCTAGATTAAATGTTAATATAACCGACGCCTCGCGCCTTCGATTTAAAATCAAGTATTAGATTAGGCATAATACTAAAGTAATCAAGAAAATAAAATGTGTAAGTACATTACGAGCAAATGCTTCACTATTTATTTTTTGTTTTCTAACCAAGAGTTTAGCGCTCTACCAATTTCAATAAAATGTTCAGCAAATAAGTTATAAACTAAGTCTTTTACCCAACACTTATGATTTGGAATAAAATTGAAACCATTTGACCCTAGAATAAGAAGAAGAATAAAGTTTATAAATAAATATGAATAATATAAGCGAAAGACTGGGAGCAACACTTTGATCTAACTTCGTTTTCTTTATTAAAGAACTTTACAGTACGTACTTATAACTTTAGATTTGAAACGTTTCAAACCTTGTAGAGCGTCTTTTATAAATCAATTTATTTGGAAACATACAGAAAGTAGGGCGTACCGAGAACTGATTCGTTTAATTTTTCCATCCAGCAACGGACTTAGATGAAAGGCTAACGAGGTTCTTTAAGTTCTTTTCAGCTTGAAGCCGGCTTAACTGCACGGTCTATTCAAGGCGCCCAACCCTAAATAATCACCACAAACAATGACTCAGAATATTCAAACGAGTAAATTCACAGTTATTCACAAACGCATGAAAGAAAAACTTGTTCAAAAGAAAAGGGGGTTTTGTGTTCTAACACAAAACCTTTTCAAAGTACTCTAGTACTTTGACCGATAACTTGTTGTGGCTTTGATTACAAAAAGGTCCTTATGTTTTAGACCTCCCAAGCTGAATTCATTCTTTAATATATTTAACGTATTCGACATCTCAAATAGGCATGAGTGGCACGTGTATAGACTTATATAATTGTTGTAAGAGACATTCACTTACTCTAAAACTGGGATCTGAGAAAAATAAGTGAACCAGCAAAGAAAAAACGCAACACAAAGGACTTCAAACAGTTACTTTGTCATTGTCTGGAAGCTTTTTGTCTCTGACATTTCATTACCTAACATCAAGATCACAGTTGATATCAAATTATTAATATTACTGTATTTGAGATTGTCGATGTACCTAACAGTAACAGCGTTAGTAATTAAAAACCTTTGTAGTCAAATTACCATTTGAAATTCTATCAAAAAACATAATGGTAGACTTACTTGAAATGTTTGTATTCGTGGAACTGCGCGACGTACATTTATTAAACGGAAAGCAGAACATTTTCAGGGATTTTATATCATTATATAATTCCGGGAAAATGTTAATATTGGCCGACGGATAGAGACAAACCACTTGGGACAATGTATGTGCTGCGCGCCGCTATACTAACTACTCCAAACTAATGATATCGAAAACCAATCAATTTGTCATTAGAATTCACAGTGGAACTCTGATGTGTGGAGGCACTACACGTCATCGATAGCATTGTCTCCTCAGTGTGCCAAACTAGGATACTACGTCGATGTCGCACGCTATGAGCGCTAATGGCATAACTTTGACAACATTCCGTGCACCAGGTAGAACAATGTAGAACTTCCGACCTCAGCACATAAACGATTCAGGTATTATCTACCCTAGTCAAACATTGAGTGATCAAACAACGAGGAGGAATGTTTAAAGACAGCTACCTCATGAAATTCTGTTGTTTTTTGATACGATTACATTTTCAGTTTTGCGATTTAAATTGCCAATAATTTTATTTTATCCAATCCACCGTGTTTATCCTCGTAATACAAGTCGTATCATAATTACTGCAAATTACGTTATGAGGTTCTAAATGAGGCTATCTTGGTCGGAAGCTTGTACCAAGGGTAAAAGTTTGCAGTTTCGACGTAGGCACTCCAAGTGCGAATATTGAAGTTTAATTAATTTGAAGATTTCAAGATCCCGATCAAAGAGTAAACTTTAGCTGGAGATATGAGAATAATAATGCCATAATTGGATTTTGAATATTTTATCGGGATCGTGTCTACGAGGTCGTCAATCGCCCGACTGGAACAATCGCAGAACAATAGCTTGGTGTTGCCGAGAGCGACGCGACAAAACAATCAACACATGACAAGAAAACAGAATATTTTCAGAAGGTTATATAATTGAATATTATCTGTGACGACAAAAATGAGTTTTATACGTGCCCAGTTATAATTGCGCTCTAAAATAAAGAGTTACGGTTTCTAAGCTAATGAAAACTACAACTAAATTAAGTATACTTTGATAAGTAGGTATTATCAGATACACCTGATGTAACCAGCGTTTGATAAGGGGATTTGGTCTGAAAACATGAAAAGCAAAGAACGTCGAAAGAACAACATTCAACTACTGTGCAATAAATATATGGAAAGTTTTGTTTATAATAATTAATATGGAGAAGAGTAAATTATATATAATTACCCAGTATACGGCACGCATTCACAAGAAATTTAGCTTTCTTTCAACCGGAATTACGCACTAGAATCCCCATGAATAACGGTTCATCATCATCAATTTAAGAGCCACGCTCTTTGCGGTGTAGCATTCTCCATTCTTGTCTATCAATGGCCAATTCTTTGAGTTCTTTATAAAACACGACGATCGCCGTCTTTTAATTTATTCCCTTCATCTTCCTCCCTTTCCTTCTATCTTCCCTTCTATGATGTTTTTAATAAATTTATTGAATTATAAACACACTTAATAAGCCACGACGAATTCATTTAAGTGTCCAATATTCTTGCCTCTTCTGCCCTCAATAACTCTCAATATTTGTCTTACTCTTACTACCACTCCTCCATTTTCCGTCTAACTTGTCCTTCCGGCGTCCTCCAACACCACGTTTCTACGGTTGCAATATCTAAAAAAATAATTCTTTACGAACTAGGGCGAATAAAGTGCACTCATCTGCTTACTCACTGTAAGTGTTACGTATAAGTATCCTCGGTATCCGATTCGCAAAATTTAGAACATTTCAAGTAAGTATAAAATGCTGAAATCAAGTACACACCACAGTTAGAAATACCTACCTATTTACTAATTTTAATTTCGCTATTTTGTTATTGTTTTGATTTTTATATCGTTTATATATTATATAGTAAAAAAGTTTCCCTGATTTGCTTTTTAAAGTTAAATTTTAACATAGGTCGTAGGTATGAGACCTAATTTTAGAGTGAATTTCTTGTTTAGAAGGTAAGTAATATTTTTTTGTAAACGTGTCGCTACAATTATACGTGTCGATACAACATAACATAAACAACCTATATTATGTCCCACTGCTGTGCCTTCTCTCAATCAACAGGAGGGGGGTATGGAGGATACTCCACCGCACTACTTAACTTTTCTCACTACTAATACATCTTATATTTTAATAGCTTGTATGTACTGGATGCACTATAATAAATAAGTAAATAGTTTAGCAGTAACCTGTGGTGTCAGAGTCGGGCGGGCGATGCCTCTGTCTACCGTTCCACCAGCACCCACAACACGGCATGGTCGTCCTTCACACACCACCACACATCACCTACTTCAAAACATTGTATCTACCCGCTTCCATTGTCAATTTTTTAATCATTAAAACCTCCTCCAATTATCCAGCAGACACAAAAATGCTACTCTCACAAAAAGTTATTTAACAAATTTGATTCCCCGCAGTAATGCGCATCGAAACTTTTGATTTCCCTAACGAGCAAACATTTCGGTTTGTTGTTGTACAGGAGGGGGCAGGGAAAGACATAGATTAATAGAGGAAAGGGACGAAATGAATACTTAATAAGTCTGTAATGTCGATTCACTTTACGCTAAGGATGCAAAAGTGAGCGTCGGCATATTGCGAGGCGAGGCGCGGAGACGACCGCCGCCCGCCGCGGTCCGCGCTCTACTGCTCTGAAAGATGAGGGTTTTCCATTTTCAGTGTCCTCCACTCCTACTACTAGCATTTCCCATCCATTTCTCGAAGCGAAAACGCGCTGTTTTCTCATCCATTATTATTCTATAAAGAAATCCACGGCACCAAACTGCTACGCTTGGTCGTCTCGAGTTTTATTTTTCTTATTTATGGCACATACCTATTTACAAATACGGAATTTTATGTAAAATACGACGGTTCTTTTTAATATGTAATACCTACTTACATATGTAGATGAGAATATAGTATGAAACGGCAGTTTTATTTACTTTTGCGAATATATGGATAGAATTCTAGAGCACACAACTCACCGTCTCGAAGCTGAAATACTACGGCGAAATGACTGCTATGTCACATACTTCGTCACATACATAGCGGTCAAACACGCCTACGATGTTTGTACATCTGTATAACTTCTAAATTACTTATCAGTATTTATCAGATGAGGTGTCACTTCATGTAATTACTCGATTTTCAGTTTATGATAACATCAGACATCTGAACAGCTTTTATCACTAAACTTTAATTAAATATTTATGATCGCATGTGAATATAAATGCAGACCTGCTAAATAAAACCTTGAAACGAGCACATTCGACCATTGAAAAGGCTGAAATACAGCAACTTTTCATAGTAGAGGGCCAGATTCGGACAATGTTGCAGCGTTTGCAACGTTTCATTAGCGAATTTTATTGCGACCATCAATTATGGCCGCGATGCAACTTGGTTGCATTATGAAATGTAAGTTTATGCGACTTTTCAAGTACATATAACTTAGAAAGCTATCGAGTTAGTTGGTTGTAGGTATACTGAACTAAATGACGGCTAAATGTAATTATTTATTAACTAACTTATTATTATTAGTTAGGTACTACTACTACCATAATCACTGTAGTACTGTACTAGTATAGTATAGTACAGTACAGTAGTCTTCTTCTATCGTGTGGGTTGTGAGGTGGATTACCAACCCCGTCAACCCTGATGTCAGGGTTATTATTGAGCCGCCATAGGCCCCTGACATGACTCATGTACCGACAACTTTACATCAATAAGTAAGCAGTAAACGGAACTAACGGCTTAACGTGTCTTCCGAAGCACGGATCAGTAGTAGTTACTACTACTATAATCACTGTAGTACTATAGATTCACGATAATCTGTGTGATGATTATGTACACTGTACTAAATATTAGTGGTAGCTTATTTTTTTTTAGGAATTGGCCTTTGATAGACTGGAATGGATAATGCTACACCGACAAGAGCGTGGCTCTTAAATTAATGATGATGATTTTTTATCTATCAAAACTAATTACATTAGAACTTGTAACAAGAGAATGTAGATACGTTTAATTTATGTGCCTATATGCCTTTCAGTATGCAAGCAGTGTGAGTAAGGAGTGGCCCAGAGAGTGCCAGTGCTTTGCAATTCATTAGCAGCTACGAGCTGGGATTTAAGCTTTCCATCCTCCCAATTAGCCTTCGCTTTGCTCACAGTACACATTGCATCTCGATATCAAACACTAAAAAAGTTGAATAAATCATTTGAGGTTCGTGACTGCGTCTCTCTCTTCATGGGCAACTGGTTTAGATGAATGAATTTATGGAATTCGAGATTTTCATGTACTATATCATCAGCCTAGAGAGCTCTAAAATTCAAAATTCAAAAATATTTATTCATCGAAATTGGCATACATAGCGCTTTTAGAAACTTCAAAAAATAAATTAAGTACATATTATGTAACTTGCTGTAAAACTACTACCACATCGGAATCTGTATCGCTGAGGGAAAGACGTGGCCAGAAAACCTCCCAGCACAGGGCCCTCCCTACTCCTACTGTTTCATGTTTTCCTTTATTTTTTCAAGTCCAGTTTGTATTACATATAAACTTAAATACAATGGTATTCCAATTGCAAACAGTGGAAGGAAAGTGAAAAATAAATAGAGTTTATGTGTCTACGCTTTACAGTTTACGATATGTACAAACTATAAAGACACTGTGTACCTCAGGACCAATATAAACCAGGCAATATAGCCAATATCAGGAGTGGAATCAGATAATCGTGCTGATTTTATTTTAAGTTACACCTGTCATTTTCTTATCCGCCGAAATGAAAGGGACGGATAATCGACAGGCATAAAAAACATACCTGCATTGGTCAAAAACCCGACAGAATTTAGTAGACCAGCGAGATACTTATTTGAACAACTATCAATCATCCGTTCCTTTCTTTTTCGGCGGATAAGAAAATGACAGGTGTAACTTAAAATAAAATTAGATGGTGTCTACAGGAATTAGCACCATTATCTGATATTTATAAGGAATGTCATTAGTTTAAATATTTTTTCTATCATGATCAAATATTTATGAAGCAATAATATGAAAAGTATTTCATGGTAAATATATATGTATAAATAATTAAATGTAGAGTAGAATTTGTTTAAAGTTATTACTTATAAAATTATACTTTGATAACAATGCTATCATCAAAAGAGTTATCATCAAAATATGCTGCTATAATAAATGAGTCAGCTGTTTAAAATTTAAACCTGATTCGCCAATAAGTAAGCAATGCATTCAACCGTTTTGTGTATAATCGTTACAGTATTACGATTTCGTTATGTAAATACTTGATGTTTATTTAACCTGTAATTTTACCCGTCGAGGTAACTGATAAACTGAGTTTAGTTGTTAAGAGCAGTATGTAGCTACGTATCAACATTATATTATACAATATTCCGTACATGAACAAGGAATGAAAGGGATCGGATTCGAAAACTAAGAATATTCGACATTTTTTTTCAGTATAAGTAATAATACTTAGTGTGTGGGTAATTTTTGCTTTCTGTTACATAACTAACATAAATCGTGACATTAAATGTCTTTTAGAGGGTAATAAAAAGATAAACTTTATATACCTATAAGCATTAACTGTCTACGATACAGCAGCATTGGCATAAGCTATGTACAGTAATTCTGTCTACAGGAATAAGTAAGAAATGACAATAAAAGTTGATTCAGCATTCAACAGAATATACAAACAAAGATAGACAAAGACATAATTATTGCTCAGGCGGTTCCAGTTGAGCAAAATGCCTTAGCTTGCGAGACTTTGACACTGATTTACAACATAATCTTGAAAATCTGAGAGCATATTCATTTACAAATACCTACAACTTAAATACTTATTATTATTATTTATTTATTTGAACAAAGGCCTATACGATATTTACCTTAACCTTAGAATAGATACAATATTATAATTATAATCAGTTACCTAATATATTGCTTGTCTTCGCCTCCCTGAAGCGTCAGAACACCACTCTCTCTGGCCAGAAGTCTTTATTTACCCATTTGCTGGGTATGGCCTCTAACTATATTTGGATAGCTTACTAACAAGTTAACCACTAATTAATAAAGAGATGCAAACTGTAACTGGCCTAACTCTACTTAGTTCACCCAACAAATTGTGTATTTTCAAAATCTCAGCGTAAATATTTCCACGAAAGCCTGGCGTTGGGCGGATTTCCCGAAACAACACAATGCAGATTTCAGTTTTGGAGAGTAACCAAAACAGCAACACCGCGCGCCACATTTTGAAGCACACATATTTTAGCGAAAGTTTGTTTAAGATAAAATAAATCCGATTTGTATAAACAGAAAATTTTAAGCTACGTTCATTTGTTTTACGCGAAGAATAATTTTGTTGTTTGTTGATTGCAATTTAAGGAAAGTAAATACAAAGTTAGACAATTTTATGTAGAGGTTAGTTTATGGATATAACATAAAAAGAACATAATATGAATGAAAATATACGCGATTGACGTGTCTAATCGAAATTTGCTAGGCCTTCTGTAATAATACCATTTTAAAGGGCAAATAAAACTCACCGCCCTTTACCAACTCGCAGAGTAATATGAACTAAAGCGGTTTACCCTAACGGCTGCAGTTTCCTCCGATTTATGGGAAGGAAAACAGCTCTTAGTAGTGGGATATGAGACAATAGGTTCTTTACATAATTGCAACACCTTCTGAAGACTTGTGTAATTGCAACCTTAGTTTAAGTACGATGGATTCGAAATACTATGTAAAAATAGTTCAATAGATTGACCGATAAAATTTTCCTATACTGTAGATGTTTGTGTCAACATGCAATGCAATTGGCATGACTCCTGCGTATCAACTAGAAACTTCGTTGATACGCACTCCCTTTGAGGCGCGGGTTACATGCAATTACCAAATCACCAGAGCATTGACAATGTATTGATAACAGCTAAGAGCCGTGGCTGCCCAGAACGTTTGCCTCTCACTTTGAGGTCGCAGGTTCGAATCCAGCACACGCCTAAATCAAATTGTCGAATTTGATTTCGAATTCATGTTTGGATCGTAAATGATTATCACGTGCTCAGCGACGAAGGAAAACATCGTGAGGAAACCCACATTCCCGAGAAATGCATTATCGTAAGTATGTGACCTAATATGTATTGGGCTGGTTTTTCCTTCGCGGGTTGTAAGGTCAGACAAGCAGTCGTTTCTGTAATAAACCGGACCTGTCAAATCTTCAGGTTAGGTTGCACTGTGAAAAACGGGATAATGCTAGGGAGATGATGATGATGTATTAATAACTGTTAATCTATTGATAACAGCCTCCGTGGTCTAGTGGTTAGAGCGTTAGGCTCACGATCTGGAGGTCCGGGTTCGATTCCCGATGGGGACATTGTCGAAATCACTTTGTGAGACTGTTCTTTGTTTGGTAAGGACTTTTCAGGCTTGAATCACCTGATTGTCCGAAAAAAGTAAGATGATTCCGTGCTTCGGAGGGCACGTTAAGCCGTTGGTCCCGGCTATTAGCCGTAAAAACACCTCCACCAACCCGCAGTGGAGCAGCGTGGTGGAGTATGCTCCATACCCCCTCCGGTTGATTGAGGGGAGGCCTGTGCCCAGCAGTGGGACGTATATAGGCAGTTTATGTAATCTACTGATAACTACTAACTGTAGGACTAATAATAGCTAGCTTCTTCTCGTACCCTACGATTCTCTTTATCCTCACATCGTCATCATAACAAAACTGATTATTTAACCAAAGCTATAACAAATGTGCTAGGCGTTTTTTAAAACAAACAAAGTCGATATTCCAAAGCGCCCGAATTTCTTTTAGTAGGTATTCATAATAAATTATCTTTTTTCATGCGAGTTCTGAACAAAACATAAACACTTTGACGGATCGATTACATCTTAATACTTTTGCCGGCTCAGTAATAACCCTGACACCAGGGTTGGTGAGGTTGGTATTCCACCTCACAACCCACACGATAAGAAGAAGAAGTGGTTAGATATCGCTTACAGTGTAATTATCTGGAGCAGACCATTCGTTTTAGATAACAAGCAAAAAATAAAAAGTAATATTATCCTTTCGACGACCAACGGGAAAATTACGGAGGAAAGTCGGCTGGGCGAGGGTTGACGACAAAAACACAATTTATTGTTAATACTAAGTACTTACTTTCTATGTGAATAAAACACTTTCGATTTTACTTACTCCTTTTAACGTAATCTGTTACAAATATAACAAAGGAACAACTTCGTGCTGAGAATACTAAACATCGTTTTGGAGTTTTGACCGTAATATAATTCTGAGCTATTGGAACGTGTGGTGAATACAGGATACCTAATCGTTCCTAGGATGTACTACTAAAACTCTTACATTTTTGCCGTTTATTCTTCAGCTTTAGAGTTTTACACACACACACACACACGCACACATACACACACACACACACACACACACGCACGCACGCACGCATGCACACACACTCACACAAACACACACACACATAGACGCACGCTTCATTCACATACATAAGGTGACCATGTAAATCCCTTATTATATTATTACTTGGCAAAGGCGCAATTAGCTGCAAGATATCGTCTGATGATCTTGTAACTCTGCCCGCCCCAAATAAGTTACAGGCATGACCTAATTATGTACACGTACCCACTTTAGAACCCTGTCGCACTGTCATATTTGACATTTAATGAGACTTACGGTTTAATTTGTCAAAAAAGTTAATGTGACATGGTTTCAAAGTGTATGTATGCATATTAGTACCTACTCGTGAACGTACACACACACACACACACACACATAAACTCACGCATATTTCCCACCGGAGTAATCAGATACTATGAAATTATATTTGCTACGATCCTGACACACTTCTCTTGCTTCCTCCACATTCATCAATCGTTTCATACACGCCGTGCCGGTTCAAAGCAGTTCGTAGTGAACCTTTTCTAAGGATATCTCCAATTTGGTCAATGTACGTGTTTCTAGGTCTTCTTTCAGGTTTACGTTTTCTTTTACTCACAATCATAACAAACAATTGTTTAGCAGATGGCCTGACTCTTCTATGAGGGATCGTAGGGTATTTTTGGTTTACGACTACACTTTGTATCCATGGTGAGACTGTGATACCTATTAGCAGTTTCTAGTCTCTGATAAAGTAACGAGATTAACTCCGAAGCCTGTATTGATTATGTTAGAGCAGAAGCTTTCAATATTCCTAAGTTTAATACGAGCACTCTCTAGACGTTAATTAATTAATTACGTACTCACCTGTCGCGGAGCCTGTGTTGAGCGTCGACTGATTATTAGCCTGCTGGTTCAGCTTTGTGGAGGACGATAGAGAGTTGGTGGTCTTCTCCGGGGCTTGCAGGGTCTTCGTAAACGGTGTGGGGGAACACGGCAGTGACAGAGGCGAGGACAGTCGCAAAGGAGACGTCGGCGTGCACAAATTCGACGGAAGGGATAATTTGGATTCGGATGTAACGAACGACTTGACGGAAATATCGGATTTTTCCGAAGACGGCTCAAGGACGGTTGGTAAGGATATTTTGAGAGTACCATTTTGTGTCGGCGTCGTCTCATCCTCCTTTTGTGGGTCGGCCATGTTGATCTGGAAAGAAAATATTGTTTTGTTATTATTGTTTTTAAATACATATTATTGTTGTTAACTTTAGTTTTACTTTTAGGTATTTATTTTTTTTGTTGCACCATCCCGCATCCAAGTTTGTAAATGTTTATTTCCTTGTGGTGGTCTGATTGTTTAAATGTAGTTCTGTGCAATAAAGTATATTTGATTTGATTTTATATAAAACAAAAATGGTGGATCGGGGCGCTGGTGCAGTTAATGGCGTACGTAAAAGAAAGTTGCATATCTCAACAGTATGTGGCCTGCCGTTATTTCTATACTCTACCCGCTCAAATTCCCTCGTGCGGATTGTGAGACCAATGACCGATGTCATCAACCCTGGGACTAAATAAAATCATCATAAAATTCTCCGAAAAACTTGTCAGTTCATTGAATGATAGTTTTATATCCTATCAAATGGTAAACGTAAGTAAAACACCGCGCCCGCAGAAACGTTATCATGTTTATTTCAATGAAAGGAGAGTTTTTAAATAATACCTAAACAAACTTATCTCTAGAGCACAGCAAACATGTTAGTAAAAAGTAAGTAGATTTACAATAATAAGGTTCTAGTGTTGAACACTATCAAAGAGTATTAAAAATTACTTTAAAAGTCATTGTGACATCCAAATCAATAACAGTTATACAAAAGCCCACATTTTTTTTACATCAAAATCAGTTTTTTTTATTATATAAAATCAAAGTATTTTTTTAGTTTACACACCTGACCGCCCTCAAGTTTCTAAATGTTTTTCTGAGTACTTTTGTAAAACTCTCTACCTTGCCGTGTGAGGTAAGTTACAAATACATACCAATTTAATAGAGACTGCTTTTACTAGGCGTTTCAAGCGGTTCGAATATTTCTAAATGCATTTTCATGATCAGTTTACTAGAACATTTTACTTATTTACTGAACTAGGTATCTTATCTAATCATTCCACTGTCCTTGAGTGTGTTCAGGTAAACTATGAATTAAATAGTAAATAGATTACTACCGCCACAATGGTCATAAAAAAGGACCGTTTACAGAGAATGCTGTTGGCAAGACTATTGTTCAGTTATTACAGCAATCTCATTGCACGCACGGAAACAGAGCAAACAGCAAAACGTCCAGACTTAGTTTTTATAAGAAAATATTATTGTAGCCCTTTCCATAATTGTTATAAATATAGAAATAAAAATAACTAAATACCAACATTCCATAAAGTAACTGCCCCTTTCACTGCTGCGTAAATCTCTTACAGCCTCATGTATAGCAGCGCAATATAGTCCCCAAATACCATTGGCCAGGGACATAAGAAGTGTTTTTATGGACGGGACATAACGTTTTACAAAGCGACCAACCGTAAGGACAACTGCAAACGGAAGAGGTTATCGTCGAGCGCAGCGCTGGCCTAACGACAGAGCGAGCAGTGGAGCGATACCCACAAGCGAGACGGCGACTGACGTCACCGACCACTACATTGTGTTCCACCCATTCAATGAGTTAGTCCACGACGCGCCGCACTATCTGAACGAGCGTCGGACATTCTTTCATTTAATATAACTCAAACACAACCAGTTATAAACTTATTCCAATATTCAGTTCCATCAAAGTTCCTTGTATCGACCACGGCCCGCGACCTTGATGATCGCGAGTAAAAATAGTTAAGTGATACGAAGTTTTGTAAACATGAGTATAGTACAAACAACGGAGAGACCGATCCCTTTGAAACTGAGGATCCTGAGTGCAGTGAGGTTGGCGATATCTACGGTAGCGAGGTTCTTCTTCACGCTTTACTATGGAAAGGAAGGACAGAAAATTCCTCCAATCACTGACGACATACTGAAGCAACCGGCCATCGAGGTCGCAAGGAAAATACGGAATAAAGAGGTTGGTACTGTATTTAAACGTTTAAGTAAACTCACCGCGTGTTATTATTATTAATACACCGTAAAACCAGATAAGATTAGTCAGTTGTAAAGGTATTCCAG
The DNA here is from genome assembly GCF_024362695.1 of Pectinophora gossypiella. Lineage (NCBI taxonomy): Eukaryota > Metazoa > Arthropoda > Insecta > Lepidoptera > Gelechiidae > Pectinophora > Pectinophora gossypiella. The sequence goes on along the minus strand of NC_065414.1, from coordinate 16,766,086 downwards.
TACGTGAACTCATGCTTTCAAATGCTCTGCGCATAAGTTTACGACTCTTGTTATGAAAACAGTTCGCACGTAATAATATAGACTTGTTATACTTTTTTGTGGGCAATTTAATGTTGTGAAGTAGGTACCTACTTTTGTGTTAATAAAATGTAATATTATAAGCACTCAATAAATTAATTTGCGTTATTAAACTTCCTATGTGGAAAGGAACGTTGAAATTTTCAGGAAAGCTTTCAATAACGGTCAACTTCCTCAACCAAGTAGGATATACAATTTTTAATGATTTTCTTTAAAAAAGAATATATATAGAAATCATAGGTCTCATAGGTTTCTCACTATAGTACCCCGTTGTTAAGTAACAATAGTTGTTCTGGACGAGGAAGTAAGAGTTCGCAGTTACTATCAAGAATTCAAGATGCGTGGCCAACTGATTAGATTGTGGTATTAAATGAAATGAACACGATAAATAATTTAATTTTCCCTCAATTTCCTTATCTAACTAGTGTTTAAAGACTGAATTCAGCGAAATGGAATCAATTATTTTATATTATAATATAATAATAGGTTGGTCTCACTCCACATTTAGATAAAATGGTCTTAAGGGCTCTCTACGTGTTGGCGTCGGCACCACACACGCCTTCCAAAAGTCCGGGACTCCAGTCCATAGTCCCGAGATATGGAAACGATATACAAATAATGTACCTAGTTAGCAGCGCTAAAATATGTATTGTACCAATTGTAAAACAACGATTAAAAAGTAATTACTTTTTACTGCGTTAATGTAACGGCCCATGGTCAGGGTCGGAAGACAAAACCAGCCACGCTGTTGAAGAAGTTGTCATTTTAATGGTGCTCCTTGAATTACATTAACTTCATAAGTAGTTACAAAATAGTAAAACAAAAAAATAATAATATTTTTTTTTTAATAAGTAAAATTTTAAACATGTATGTGAATAAAACCTGGGTTCCCAGTAGTTTTACCGAGTATTCTTATGTAATGTATATATATAAATAACTTATTTTTAATTATTAAATAATACACAAACTTCGAACGGAATCTTTGTTTGTCATTTGGAAAAAAAACTCTTAGATTTAATAAACCTACTTACTGTCTATCAATTACGGTCTATGTTTGTATTTTTTTTTACAAAGTAAAACTAATGGTAAAAGCGAAGTCTTACTATTCAATAAATCTATTAGGAAGGAAATTCCCAGTAGTTCAACTGGTAAGACTACTGGGAATATGGAGTATAAAAAGCTTCGTTTACATACTCATAATAAATAACACATAAATTACGTAGGTAACTACTTAAATGTTATACATATAAGGATTCCAAAAATACGTCAAATAACTGGATTACCAATTTACTTACTTAAATATAATGACATTGCAAGACATTTATGGAAAAAAAATGAGATGCTGAATATAGGTATAGGTATGGCCCAATGCCTTCCAAAAGGATCTTGACCCAAATCCAGTAAAAACGTGTTTTCGACTTACTTACATACGTAGAATGTAAAGAAAACATTAAGAAGCTATGACTGAATGCTTTAATACTTTGATGGATACACAAAGACTCGAGAATTGAGCTTTTATGTACGAAATAAATAACTGGGAAGGTGTAGATTGACTACTTCCCATGCAACATTCGTGTAAAGATTAAAGTGGATGATGATATTGCTTCTGAAAAATCCTAAATTAAAGTTTTCGAAAAGACATCGTTCGAAATGATAGTCATCATCATCAGCCGTATGACGCCCACTGCTGGGCATAGGAAATGATAGAATGATCTTTAAATATTTTACGACCTACTAGATAGGTACCTATAATAAATTATGAGCTAATTACCAGAACATGTGATACAGTCACAGTAAAACAATAGCATAATATAAATTCCGTAATTAACGAATTAATAGCAGTTGAATGCAAGTTTATTATGATTAGATTAGGAATACACCAACTGGGCGACATTACGTGACCGTACAACACACGGTCTTTGTCGACCGATGACTAACGGCAGCGGACATTATTAATTCGCTGTTTTAACTTTAACCTTCAGACATGATATTACGGATAATAAACGACTTTTGAAACCATTAATCATACACGCACTATTAAAACTTCAGTAGATATTGATATTTAAATCGGCCTTTTCCCTACATTTCAGATTACAAGTGTAGAGGTACTAGAGGCGTGCATACGGCGAATAAAAGATGTGAATTCAGCTCTAAATTGCTTCGTAGAAGACCGTTTCGAACTGGGTTTGAAAGAGGCTCGGGAGGCCGACGAACTCATCCGGGGCGGAACACTGACACCAGCGGCGTTGGAAGCGGAGAAACCGCTTTTAGGCGTGCCTTTCACCACTAAAGACTGCATCGCCGTAAAAGGTAAGGAAACTGATATAATAATTACGCAAAGTATCAAAGGTACGCTGTACTCACACGTATATTATGTGTGATTGTGAGTCAGAAACATATTGCGGAAAAACACTATGCCGCTCAAACCAGTTTTGCTGCCGATTAAAGTCCAAATCCTGTTGTTGTGAGACAGTCGTTACGTATTGGTGTCTTTTCTCTAATGGTGTTATTATCTGTCAAAAATATGGATAAACGAGAACGATGAATTATAGGAAAATATTTACTAATACATACGACGTTGCATAGCAAAACTAGTCATGATCTTTCAGGTAAAAATAATTAAAAATACACGTAAGTGTTGCTAAGATCAAATGGATGATAAAACCGTTCCAGGTCTCCATCATACTGCTGGTGTCGTGTTACGTAAGGATGTCATCGCAGAGGAAGACTCGCAAGCCGTCAAGCTGCTACGGGAGAAGGGAGCCATCATCATCGGCTTAACAAATGTTCCTGAACTGTGCATGTGGTATGAAATCACAATAACCTCAATGTTTCTTCTACCCTTTTTCATTACGAATATAAGTATACTAGTAGTAGGTAATATTATTAGGCAATGAAAGTCCAGACAATATTTCTTCGGTTTACTAATTCCGCTATAAGGTATACTTTATATATTATTTTTTTTGGCCTTATAAGGTCGCCTGTTGTGCTTCAATAAAGTATTTTATCTATCTATCTCATAAGGAAACTTAAACCATACTTTACTCTTTTATTCTTGTTTTCTTGATAGGTATTTATAACTTATATAAGAATTATTTTGGAAATGTAATAATATTACATACTAAGGTAAGTATTCTTGATTTTATTTCTTTTTGCTTTGCTTTTTTATTCTGCCGTTTCCTCGAATACTTTGTATATTATGTATATTGTATTGTACTTACCTACCTACTTTGACGACACATTTTCCTGCTAATAACAATTTGCGCATTTGTAGAGCATTTCTATTCTTTGTATCTGGGGCAAAAAGCGAATGAGTTTATTACAGTCGTAGCGTCACACTGTTCGAACTACTTAGGTATCGAAGGAAGATTTTTTTCTAGTTGATATTACCCAATAAGTTTGTATCAATCACGGAATAGACAAAAGAGGTTGGAAGGTCCAAGAGAGCGCGTCACGCACGCCATACAAGTATGAGCAAATAGTTCATACTTCAACTTTGCACTCCACTCATCCGCGAACTATAATAAGACGCACGGAGCTCCGCGAAAATATAAAATATTGAAAAGATCGTCTTATATATTATAACATCTCGCTATTTATCACTGGAAAGCTAAAAAGTATGATCGGCTATCTGTCAAAAATATACTTTTGTATGTAGTATATTTCGAAAACTAATGATAAAATTGCAGCTTATAACATACATAACATATCTGGGGGCACGGGAGTGCCCCCGCCAAGACGAGCAAAGCGAAGCTCAAGGGCGGGGGCACTACCTACCTTTTCTCGATATATATTGCTCGTAAAGTGACTATGGAATTAAAGAAGCAGTAGAGCTATCGTACTTATCTGTTCGCAGGAGTATAGTAAAAGAGAGTGACGTTGAACCGGCGATAGCGGTTCTCACACAAAACGCGCGTTAAAGCCTTTCCAACCTCTTTCTTATATTCCGTGGATTTAATTGTTTTCCGCTAGGTGGGAAACGCACAACCACATCCATGGAAGAAGCAACAACCCATACAACACTACGAGGATCGTCGGTGGTTCTTCAGGTGGCGAGGGATGCTTGCAGGGCGCTGCCGGCAGTATCTTTGGCATTGGTAATATAAAACACATACGTTCATAAACTCACGCGTGTAATCCCAAAATAAAATGGGCAGAGCCAGAAGCAATCAGAAGACAACCGCTAGCCACTTATAAAGCTCTAAGATAGATATGACAAACTTTATAATCACAAGTGCTAAGTCCATCGCCTGTATAACGCCCATCATGTTAGAAAGGACATAATCCTTATTTAACAACGTCTCTGGAGCGATAACCAGCTGACTCGAGGCGTCAGTTGATCGATAAACGCTTTCTATGTTTTTATTCGCCCCTAGTAGCATACCTACATTACATAAACAGCCTACTACGTCCCACTACGGAGGTAAAGTTTCTCCTCTATCAACTAGAATGAATCATGCTTGGAAAACTTCCTTGCATGTTGGTGGTCGAAAACATCTGAGACACGCAGTTTTCTGACGTTTTCCTTCACAAATTCGTGACAGCAATAAAATGATGTTTCATTCATGAATCCGGAAAGAAAGGCAACAATGATAACGCGAATTGGCGGGCAGGTGGCATGGGGTCTTTGTTTGAGTAATGCATAGAAAATAAGGAAAACCCTTTCATTGCTAAGTACGACAAGCCCAATGATAATAAGTATAACAAAAGGACAGAAGGATTTCTGTTCTATATTTTTATATAACTTTTTATACTTATGAATAACCCTCTTAGCATGTTATTTCTATAACTCTCATACACATATTGCTTAAAGTTCGCGTCAAACAAAGTATCAATCAAGTATACATTGTTTGAGGTTTACGCGGTTATTATCATAATTAAAACGCATAATACCGGGTAAAACCCGGGCGTTAAAGAGGGTAGACACATACAGACATGTTTGCTCTTAGAAAATTATGGATTTTCATCAGTCGTCCCGAGATCATGGCACTTGCAACAGTGTTTATCGGCCTGACTAACGCGGTAAGAACCCGGTATTATGTGTTTTAGATACGTTGTACCTAATATTATTTATTTTATGATGCAAGGAAGGAATCTATTCTTTTTTCTGAGGATAGTGGGATTTCCAACTCAATTATGTCATTCCTTAATGCTATTGTCGACCGACGAAAGCATTACACAACACAATTGTAATGTTTTTTTTTTCTCAGGATCCGATATCGGTGGATCGATCCGGATGCCGGCGTTCTTTAATGGGATATTCGGACACAAGCCGTCGCGAGGTGTGGTCTCCAACCAGGGCCAATATCCAATCGCTGCAACGCCACTACACGATTCCTTTTTAGGTAAATTATACTTTTATTTTGGCACAGTTTTACTGTTGGAGGAACGGTACACTCTAAGTCAAAGCTTACACAAAAAACACCTAAAAACGAAAAAGTGATGTGAAGCTGCATTTTTCAGTTTTTCACGTGTTACGCAAGTAGCACAAGTTGTTAGGGTGGAAAATTAGTTTCACTCTACCATGAGGTTCATGTCCGATCAAAAAAAAGTATAAGTACAAAAAATGCTAGTATCGCGTTGCATTTTTTATGTAAAATTTGACTGGTAGCTCAGTCAAACCAGAATTTTTAATGTTCTATCTTAGTTTTACAATATTAGATACAAACAACCATGAGTCATACATTTTAAAGTACCTTTTAGGGACATTTTATGAGCAATGACCACAATCGCCACTGTTACGCAAACGGTAACCAACTGTTCCAAATTGGTTACAAATCCTATAACATTTCAGTATTTTCAATTTTCATCAGTCGGATTCCTGTTTAAGTTTTAAAGTCAGATATGGAATACTATTTTGCTTTCATTTTTTAGGTATCGGGCCTATGACGAGACATGCAGTAGATTTGAAGCCCATACTCAAGATTATTTCGGGTGAAAATAGTTCCAAGCTAAACCTGGACAAACCTGTCGACGTTGGAAAGCTGAAAGTGTACTACCAGTTCAGTAACAACGCTCCACTGGTCGACCCTGTGGATCCAGACATAGTGGCGGCGATGAAACAAGTAGTAGAATTTCTAAACGTCCAACACAAAATAAAGGCGGAAGAAAAGAAGTTTCATATACTCAAAAGATCGTCCGCCATCTGGTTGGCAACAATGAAAAACACTAAGAAATTTGGAGAGTTCATCATGGAAAAAAGTTCAGTGGGGATTATACTTTGGGAAATTATAAAGAACCTCATTGGATTATCTGGGAACACTTTGATTGGGTTATTTACGGCCTTATTTGATTACGGCGGCGTGGAGGTCGGCGATGAGCGGTACAAACATTACTTGAAAGTGAGGGAGAACTTAGAGCTTACGTTTAAGGAGATGTTGGGTGACGATGGCGTGTTCTTGTACCCCACGCACCCGACGCCGGCGCCCTACCACAATGAGCCTCTAGTGAGACCAATGAACTTCTCCTACACTTCCATCATAAACTGCCTTGGTCTACCAGCCACAACAGTACCTCTAGGATTAGGCAAAGAAGGCCTCCCAATCGGAATACAAGTGATAGCTAACCATAACAATGATAGATTGTGCCTTGCTGTAGCAGAAGAATTAGACAAAGCTTTTGGAGGCTGGACAGAACCTCACAAATGTTAAGTAATTATGAAAGATCAAGGTGTTTGATTATAATCAGGGTAAGAAAATTTACAATGAAAGTCAAGCAATGCAAGAACTCAAACCACAAGAATGGACTTAAAGACCTTGGTGATCAAAATCACCTTGATCTTTGAACTGCAGTAATTATAAGTGATAAAATAAACATTTACCTATATGTCACAATATTTTTATAAATTATTTGACTTTTTGAAATCATTATGTTGTATTATTTCACACTTAATGTAGGTGTCATGGAGAATTTGGAATAATGACCAATCAGTAAGGTTTAGTTTAATGATCAATCTAATTCATTAAAATCAACAAACATAAAATACACATTTCCTTCTTCTATGTGTGAGGACTTGACAGATTCTGTATGATTGCTAGTATTTCTCTCCTCTTGGCACTGGGGTTGATCTTGACCAGCATGTCACAGGAGGCAAGTTCTCCTCGCTGGTGAGCATGCTCCGCTAATCTCTCAGTGTTGAAGATCACATGGACACCGCAGTCATATCCATTGCTCTGTTGAATACATTCCTTATCCACAAAATTTACTGAACCTGTAAATTCAAATAAAGTATTAATTTTCTCACTAAAGGGACATTTATAAACCAAAACAAATTATAGAATAAAAGTATCTTACCTCCTCTCACAAAGTATGACATTAAATGACTTGCAAATTCCCATGCCACATTGTGATTACTTCCAGAAGATGAATCAAGGTGATAAAAACAACTTTCAGGTTTTGAATACACAAGGAGACTCCAATGTGATCCCCCAGCCCGGTCTGGTACATCATTGTCATTGAGAGCAAAGAAAACAAATTTCTTTCGACCAATACCAAGCGGTTCCAAGAAAGTTCTTATTTCTTCAGTGTCCACCATTTTAATACACTGTGTCACTTCAGGTGAAACAAACAGTATTTCATGTGCATTACTGAACCGGTTTTTCTCTAAATACTCAAAGTAAAATGATATAATGGTATCATTTAGCCAGTACGGCCCATCCAGCAGGGCAAGGTCTGATCGGTGAATAAGGACTTCATGGAAGCTCAACACAACTGATTTGGCCATTTTTATAAAAACTTCTTCAGATTCACTTTGTTCTCAAATATTCAACCCCGTTATGATCTGCTAATTAAAAATAAAACCATAAATTTACGAAACAAAACTTATGTCGCTTAACATGCTAAGAACGCAAACCTACGACGACTGTAGGAACGAACGTCGGCACTGCGCTCAACGAACACATGTTGTAAAAGCAAAATAAATTACATCAACACTTTTACTCACCAATATTTCATCCAATAAGTCCTATGTCTGTGATTCCTTTGGCACAGAAACTATTGAATCTTGTTGCTTTCACAAATTGCATTAGCGAAACGAATAATGACAACTAATCGATTATTTCTTATATTACACTTGAATATGAAAATGATTCTATAATTTGTATTCTAAATAAGAGGAGCAATATGGTTAAAAAGCAAATAAATTCGTTAATCCATCGCAAAAACACTTGTCAAATTGATTATATAGAATTGTCAGATGATTTTTTTTTTTTTGTTTTTCCCCGAAGGGTAAGGCAAAGGGAACTATGCCCATACAGCCATGTCTTACGTATTTTTTTTCTTGATGATTAATGAAATGATGAAAGGTGATGATGATGAAACCTAAGCCCCCACCCTCGGAGTAGACTCCTACTCCGAACCCCAAACGAATTAACTCAAAAGTCCGCATAAACTTTTGAGTTATGAAGCGGCTTCCCGGCACGAAGCGAAAATAGGCAGATACACTTTGTTTATTGAATACTCCAATATAATAACACTCGCGAATGTCTTCCGACTAACTTAATGCGATCATTAACCACAAAACACCACTTCGTATTAATTATTTAGATTACTCAATGAAGAAAGCAACTGTCCCGTTCCCGTTTCCCGCCCATTTTTTTTTTTTGTTTTGGTTTTCCCCGAAGGGTAAGGCAAAGGGAACCACGCCCATACAGCCATGTCTGACGTATTTTTTTTCTTGATGATTAATGAAATGATGAAAGGTGATGACGATGAAACCTAAGCCCCCACCCTCGGAGTAGACTCCTACTCCGAACCCCAAACGAAATAACTCAAAAGTCCGCATAAACTTTTGAGTTATGAAGCGGCTTCCTGACACGAAGCGAAAATAGGCAGATACACTTTGTTTATTGAATACTCCAATATAATAAGACTCGCGAATGTCTTCCGACTAACTTAATGCGATCATTAACCACAAAACACCACTTCGTATTAATTATTTAGATTATTCAATGAAGAAAGCAACTGTCCCGTTCCCGTTTCCCGCCAAAAAGACGTTTCCCGCCCATTGTCAGATGAGAACAGATTAGGGTTGCCAATGTTAATTTGGCAAAGTCCCCAATAATACAAGTCAAATTCCCAAAAGGGGACAAAAGTCTCCACAAATATGATACAAGTTAATGTTTTATTCTATGAAATAATAATAAACAGCCTATATAAGTTTCACTCCATCACCCGGAAGACGTATGGAGCATACGCAACCACGTTCTGCACCACCGCAGGCAGGTTGGCGCAGGTGTTTTAGGGTTAGTAACTGGGACTAACGGCTAAGCATATCTTCAGATTCTTCCGAAACACGATAATATCTCATTATTTCGGACAATCAGGTGATTTGGCATGAGCTATCCTCTAGAAACAAAGGACAGTCAGTCGAAAAAGTGATTTTAATTATTTTGTCGATGTCTAGGAAACACCCAGACCTCCAGATGGTTATAGTAATTTAAAAAAACTTATTAAAATTTTTTGAACAAAACTCTTTTCCCGCTTCAGATTCCGCACACTTTGGGGAATTCCTTACGAACTGACAACCCTAAATGTCAAATAAATAAACTTTTGCGAAAGGCAAAGAACTAGGAGGCCATAAAGCCTACAAAGTGATTTTCCTTGTTTTCAAATTTGTCGACACCTAACGGTGACGTCTTGAAGGCATTACAATAGATTTGTTTGAGTAATAAAGAATTTTATTCTATTCCATTATTCTTAAATTTTACCATACATACCTACCTAGCATTCGTCTTTCTAATGAAAATTTAATCATTGGAATAATTTAATATTCGAATGATTCTGTTTCCTCATATGCAAACCGTATTGGAACCCCGGTACCAGATTGTATTACACACAAGTTATTAATTTATCAACATAGGTATCTATAGTCAGACAACACATATCATACATCTATTCTTATAATGTAACAGTCTCAAATGTTAAAAACTATTTAATATTGATTCCCGATAGTTGAAGGGTAGTGGAATCTTAGTAGGTACATACCCTTTTCTTTACTTGTTTTTTATACAGGTTTATAATTTAAATTAATCACTCGTCAAACAGAAAGAAAACATGTTGTGGATTAATTTGGTTTATTTTAATTAACAGTTAATTTAAATACTTCACAGCGTAACTATAGACTATTGGTAACATTGTTATAATGTTAAATTCAAATAAATTAAATTGAAATTTGCTATCAGACTGGAACTATTACAAATAAAATGCTAAATATGTCTATTATAAATTTAATATAACATTACTCACTCACATTGATGACATAAAGCTAAGTGAATATTTCGAATACATTCATCTTGTACTCACAAAAATTACCACCTAAATGACATGATGAGTGTGTACTTGTAAATAGTTCCTAATCGTGTGCAACATTCACAGTGCAAAGTCAAATATTGCATATGATACTGATTGGGCTACAAAATAAGAAGTACCATCCAGTAATGTAATGGAAAATGCTCCTTATTTCAAAAAAATCCTAGTGTCTTAAGTTTACTTAGTAGCTTCCTTGAGGTAGGCGATGAGGTCTGCACGTTCATTAGGCTTCTTCAGACCGGCGAACACCATCTTGGTGCCAGGGATGTACTTCTTCGGGTTCTCAAGGTACTCAAACAGGGTATCATCATTCCAGGTGATACCTGTAAGCAAATAGTATAATGGATGAGCTTTTTTTCTAGTTATTGGCCCCGATTCCTGCAAACACCGCCTAATTTTATTTTAAGTTATATCCGTCATTTTCATATCCGTCGAAAAGGAAAGGGACGGATGATTCACAGCTCTTAATTTTAGGAAGAATGAGTAAATGAATGTGTCGGGTTATTGACTGATGTAAAATTTTTAGACGGTTGGTTTAGATTTGTGCTTAAAATTGACGTGTGTTCCATAAATTTTATGCTTGTCAATTACCCGTCCCTTTCCTTTTCGGTGGATAAGAAAATGACAGATATAACTTAAAATAAAATTAGATGGTATTTACAGGAATTAGCACCACTATCAGTATAAAAAAAAATCCCACACTATTATAGGACATTTACGAGGAAACAAGTCGGCAGGCAAAGTATAAAATAAGTATATGTTATCTGATCCATTAATAGCTTCATTATGATAACATTATAATGTTATCAGTACATTATCTAGGTTGATTGATGATGCTGTAATAATTATAGGTTCTAATTTTTAGCTTCTTTATATAATCTCTATAACTATGGTTACAAGAATCCAATATGTATAATATAAAAGTTTTGTAGGGCTTAGGGAGTAAAAGTCTATAACATTACTATATGATTAAAGGTACCTAAATTGATATATTGAAAAATTAAGTTAAAATACATAATTTATGTACCTAACACTAAAAGACCATTTAGCATGATGGTAAATATCAATATGGCCTCGATAATGACTTCTGTAACTTACCTTTGGCTTTGTTGGCATCTGAGTAAGAGAAACCTGGAGCTTGGCCAGTCTTGCGGCCTATCATGCCGTGGAGGTTGGGGCCCACCTTGTGCTTGCCACCAGATTCAACCTGAAATACACATAATATTATACAACCATCTTCTTCATGTGGCAATTGTGTTAGGTGCAAGGTAAAGTACCAATGTCAGCTACCTTACTTCCTAGTCCTTGATATAAATGCACCACTTTTATTTTAGTATTAATGCAACTTTATTGCATAAATGTTATGAAGATAATATATGTATGTTGGTTGCTTAACTTAAGGATAAGGATGGTTAAGGATTATTTAAAAAAATATGTTTGCCCATTAGTGTCTGCCTCAATCAACCAGAATGTTCTTATTACTTTTAGACATGATTACCAGTAATAAGTACCTAATCATGTTTTAAGTTAAAATAATGTAATCATTGGTGCTAATTCCTGTAAACACCATCTAATTTTATTTTAAGTTATATCTGTCACTTTCTTATCCGCCGAAAAGGAAAGGGACGGGTAATCGACAAGCATAAAATTTATGGAACACACGTCAATTTTAAGCACAAATCTAAAACAACCGTCTAAAAATTCGCCCGGGTTATTCATTTATTTACTCATTCTTCCTAAAATTAAGAGCTGTCAATCATCCGTCCCTTTCCTTTTCGGCGGATAAGAAAATGACAGGTATAACTTAAAGTAAAATTAAGAGATATCTGCAGGAATCGGGGCCATTATGTTGTAATTAATTATTTCACTGTGTGAAAATATGAGTATAAATATTTCTTTTATTTTCTTTTTTTTCTATTATATAATAAAACTGATGAGTGAACTTTGAACTCTCAAGGGATAACTTAATGTGAAATTATTATTAACTAGGTTACTCACTGTGTGGCACTGTGCGCATCTTTGCACGAAGATTTTTTTTCCATTTTCAGAGTTGCCCGCAGGAACACCCATTGTATCCTAAAATGTAAAAAATATAATAATATTACTAACTTAGTGTGTAAAACGTATGTGCCATGTGGGTGTAATTCATAAAAAAAACTGTGTGTAACCAGAATCTACTGGAATTGCGAAGGTCTTGCATTAGTCATTGTAGCGCGAAAATGAGATATACAGTTAGATCATAAATCATAGTTACACAAAAGCTTTATCTGTGGCTGTTTCACTCTTGAAATATTTAGTAATTGGAGTGTTAATTTATAATCAGGTGTTATCTAACTGCAGAACTAGACTACCACAGATTTAGGTCAGGATCAATGTCACGAGAGAATTCCAAGGCACAGTGTCGTAATGACATTATTACGTAAGTCGCGCTAATATAGCTTTTTATACAATATCTTGCGCGTTTGACCTTTATATTGTTAAGAGAACCAAACGAGGAAGATTTCCTGCTTCTGTACTAAAAGTTTAAGTAATAAAATGATTATCTCGACGTTTTATAGGTTATTTCATCACCAAGGGCGTGAGTTACACGAACAGCAACATAGACAAACTTTACATGGAATAGAATATTATGCAATAAATTTAATTTTTAAACACAATTTAAAGTATACTCACTGGATTACGTTTGAGATAAAATTAATTTGAGAATTTACGCGAGACGTCGACGAATTTCGATTTTCACGACACTGACAGAAATGTACTGACTGACTGAACGAAACGAATGACAAGTTACTGGTACCAACTAGGGTGTTTAGGTGGCGCTACCATCGCCACGGAAAACGAGGTCTCGCCGGAAACGGCCGAAGTTTTGCGACGCGCAAATATTTAAAATAATAATGCGCGCGCATTTATTTCTCATATTACCTATGTTATATTTTTCTACTTTCAGATAATAATAATATCCTGTTTTCGACTAATTGTAACCCTGCTGTTTTGTAGTTTCACGTCGTTAAATAGTCTATCCATTAATTTAAGTTCCACAGTTCATATTAGACTAGGCATCTAAAAAAAATATGCGCACTCACTTATTTTCAACAGGTTAATTTTTGTCCATTGCAAATTGGCACTTCAGTAAAGTACTAGGCAACTGTATATATATTAGGTAGGTATTTATTTATATAAGTTACAAGGTAGGTATGTTTATTACAAAATCTATTATTATTTTTAAGAAATTACATACCTAAATCATATTTGCACAGGATGTCACTTGCACCTCAAACAATCTACAGTCAAAGTTAATGTCACTCAATTTGTATTTTGTCAATGCTATATTTTTATTTTTTCCAAAAAGTTCTTTACTTCTAAGTAGGTACCTATGTAAAGTGACTTCGCTGGGTTTATACCCAGCAGGGTTTATAATTATTAATTATCTGGATAATTTCATAGGTTGCCCTGCTGGGTGCAAAGGATAAGAAGCAGTTTCTAGTGTTATGGTTTGTAATATTTATTGATTAAACATTAAAGTAATTAAACATAAACGGAATAAAGTGAATAATTTGGTCATTATTCATTTGTTTTAACTTTTCTTTTATTTTTTTTAATCTTTTTTGTTTTCCCATCTTCTTGTTTATTACGTACAGGTCAAATTGATAATTATCCATTCCGTTACAAATATATAAAAACAAACACCAACGATTTGCTTTAGTTTCGGTGTTTCGGTAAAGCCAAGACCGGAAAGTTTTTTACCTAGGTACTCTATAGAATAGCGTTATACGGGGAAAACACATACAAATAATCCTGAATGGAGCGGGCAGGGCCACTAAGTAGTTATCACAAGATGATTTACGGTTCTTGTCCTCTCCAACAGGATTTTATGATATTTTGACTGAAATATTAACTTTAATAGGTACTTAATACTTTCAAGATACAGAATGTATCTTGATTATTTTGTTATAGTAAGCATTTACTTAATAGACCTATGAACGAAATATTTCACAGTTTAAGTAGCAATAACTTTATTACATAAGACGTTAGCGACTTTCAAAGACTTCAATCGCTAAAGTTATAATGGGAAAACTTCGTCAGCACTTGATTTTATTAAAGGAGATCATCGTTAGCGAAATATTTTGTTTGCCTAAGTATTTACTTTATTAAAGCGTGTATTAACTAACGGTGATGGGATGGTAGATCTGCGCCCACTAGTCGACCGTATTATTAATTATTATGTTAATGATTATAAAATTCACTTTTTGCAGTTTTGTAATAAGCTCAAGTTAGAGTAAAAACCAATTTAGTAATGCCATCTTGTGGCAAATATGTCGAACTTTTGTGTTACATTAAAACCGTGAAACTGTGAGGCGGGAATGTCAGCGTTCAGCAATATTTCGAAGTGAAACGTTGTAGTTAAATCTTTACAAGATGTCGTTACTTGTCTACTTTAAATTTAGAAAAACATAACTTGCACAACGTCTTGGCACGGTGCGGTGCACGGTGCTTGGGGCGGTAAGTATATTATTATATTATACTACCACGAAACTTTTCTACTGCTTCATGAAAATCAGTTAGTAAGGCACAGACCATTATACAAATTTTGTTCATTGAGAGATTATGTATAGGTACAAATTGTCTACAATATTAGGGATTACAAAGGTTTATATACGGTATGTAGGTATATGTATTAATGTGAATACCAAATATAGATACACCGTGAAAGTAAAAGGAACGATCTCATAAATATGTATTTTTACCGCATTTCTATATGCAGGATATTGAAAAATTTCGGGATTCGGCAACGCTGAAACCATTTCCGTATTTGATAAACTTTTGTACAAATAATATTACAGTTTTTAGCTCTGTCGTTGTTTTTTCAACGTGTTTGATTGAAGGAAAGTATAAAATATATGTCTACTCTCATTTTAGACAGCCTAACGTAAAAGCAGTTCGCTGTTTTGATTTCCCAAGAGACGTTCAATTCGCTTTACTTTTTTACTGAATTAATTTACATTCGGGTTGTGTTTTCATTGCTTTGTAATATTTTCTTAAATTTGATTACAAAAGTCCAAAAAAACTCTGTCTCTTTAAATCCAAACTCGACACCAGTATTATGAATTTTGAAATCCTAGAGATTTCAGGTGTTATTTCATAATTCTCGTCCTGGAGAACTGTACTGCACAGTTCAGATTCGTTTTGAAATATTTTTCAAATCATTATATCCCTACTTATGATTTTAAATGTTATGATTCAGCGACTTTAACACTAATGGCATGAATAGAGCCCAAAGTCCGCAAGTAATTCTATTACCTAATTTTTGTGGTTCCGGAACGGGAATATTTTGTAACGTTCGAGTTTGTGTGCACGCGTTCACTCAATAACGCGACACGTTTACATTATACACTTCCGCTTCCGTCCGTTTGTCCGGCCAAGTAGTTAATGCCATATGCGGCAAATCTACAATATCACGTCAAAAAAAAGCTTCGGTCCCGTATCATTCATGGTGCAGCCCGTACAGCCTGGTGGAGAATTTTAAAATCTTCCAGTCTGTATTCAAATTTAATTCAAAAAAATATCTTTATTCAGTAGGTAACATTGATATAGTATAGGTACATTTTGAATCGTAATTTTTTACATAACGAACGTCTCATCAGTCTAAAACTACTGATCAGTCACCGGTTCCAACTTTATTTCTTTAGCGCAAACTATAAATAGTAGCCCTACACATAATTAATGTACTTAGTTCGCATCTCACTAAAAGTAGGTTCGGTCATTTCGGGTCTAAACAAGTGTAATAACTCTTGGTTTCCCTAACCTCAAGTTCGGACCCCGATTAAAAATAAAATAGCCGAGGTAGGATTTAATACAATTTATGACTTCTCCTTGTTAGTCTTAATAATATGAACGACCCGTAAATACGTCTAGTTTAGGAAGATGTACGGTTATTTCCGTAATAGCCTGAAATTGGGCCGTTTATTATGATTGTGAAATGGCGAGCGAAATAAAATAGACCTCAATACACCTTGAAACTACGAATAATTGATATAAAGTAATTATGTAGAGTTTCAAGATACTACACAACGTACTGGGCTCTACTCAACAATCAGAAATGAAATTGGCAGGTGATTATCCGTTTAAACATAGCATCTGGTCTAGTACTTAGTAGCTTCAAGCCGTTTGAAGGCTCCTGGATAGGTTAAACTTTGCTTGTACTTATAGGCTGCATCAACAGCTTTAGGAGCATTTTTGATGTTTGGAGGAGCTCAAGAAAGACCTGGGAAGGAAGGTACTCTTGTAGTAAAATATCCAATAATTAAACAAGCCCGAGACTGCTGCACTTTGTTGATCACTAGGTCAACAGAAAGTGCAATTATAGAGTAAAGTTTGCTCTGTGTAGGTATGTACTGGTACGTTTATTAGAAGGGAACAAAGACAATATACAATAATTTCTTTTATTAGTTCTCTTCAAAGGAAATATTCATTTCAAGTAAATTTCAGGCCTGACGATTACAACAAATCCATCAGATAAGAAAATTTAATTACAAACTAAGTACTTAACGCACGTTTTTTCACAGTACTTTATCAGGGCCAAAGAATTTGAATAAATTGTTGCCGACGCAGCTATTAAGAGGTTTTACTTTGGGTTTACGATCTGAATCTCCTGATAATGGAGGGCTGTAAATTCACTTTCACTCTCTGTTTAATCTTAGCTATTCCTGCCCTTTAATTGTTTCTGAGCGTTTGAACAATTCCAAGATTTCGATAGATATCTAGAAGTTTCGTCGACAAATAAACATTTTAAATCCAGGGAAATTTTGAAAACTCTGCAAATGTTAAAATAAATAATAGTGCGATTATGTGTACAATAATTAGGCGGGTCATATACTTACTTCAATATTATTTCGTGAATCAAAAACCATATTTAGAGGATAATAATACCTAACAGCCTCCTTGGTTTAGTGGTTAGAGCGATGGGCTCACGATCTGGAGACCCGGGTTCTTTTCCGAAAGGGACATTGTCGAAATCACCTTCTGAGAATTCCCTTTGTTTGGTAAGGACGTCCCAGGCTTGAATCACCCGATTGTCCGAAAAAGTAAGACGATGCCGTGATTCGGAAGGTACTCTAAGCCGTCGGTCCCGGGCTTAGTAGCTAGTTCCCAAATACCTCCACCAACCCGCAGTGGAGCAGCGTGGGTGGTGTATGCTCCATACCGTTATATCGTTGATTGACGCCTGTGCCCAGCAGTGGAACGTATATAGGCTGTTTATGTTATGTTTATGTAATAATACTGATACTCTGAATTATATCGCGTGGTCTGCCAGTGTCCCAGAAGAATATCCTCGTACGATACGATTATTATTAGTGCAAACAATGAGGACGTCCTGGTGCCGAGCAGCCTTATACCGACTTGTTAGCAAAACTTTCACGTAAAACTTCCACCCACTCAGTGGATTTCACTTGGCGGCGAAGTTTTCTCTGAATATTTTCAACAGCTTACTGTTTAGACTTGTAAATGCACTTGTTTTCCCTGTTTAATGCATAATATTGTGAAGACGACGTGTTTGCTTTTGCCTAGTCGCTGACTGCTCCTGTGTCGGATTTACCTTAAATTATTTTTTGTTTCGTGTGCATAGAGTAGGTACTGTGTGATTTAAAACTTTGTGGTTCATGGTTGTGTTAACTCTATTCTTTATGTACTTACCACTATGCTCAACACTATGCAGTGACAAAAATACGAATTTCAAAAGGGTCAGCAATTTGATAGGACAAACTCCAATTTAATTACACAGTTCCATTATTCATGAACATTTCTGGGAAATATATATCTACATATACAAAATCACGCCTATTTCCCATTGGGGTGGGCATAGACCACAAAACTCCACTTGCAGCGATCCTGATACACCGCTTTCGCTTCTTCCACTCTTATCAAAGTTTCCAGTTTCATGTCAAGGAATTCCGAGGCTTTTTAAAATAGAAAAAGAATGAATGAGTGAACCATTTTCCAAAAATGTAGGTCACGCTGAAGACTCCCAGCTGTTACACCAAAATTTATATTTAAATATCAATCGACATGATTATCGTCCTTCGACGGCGTCGACGTCTGCTTACCTTAAAGTATCTATCGTCTTCCTTTGAAGATTAAAGACAAGCATTGCTTTATACTGTGTGTCACCAAATACTCTTGATGCTTAAAGTTCATTTGGTATTTATGAAGGTGTGCCCCCGCCTTTAATTTAATATTTACCATTTAAAATAACTTTATAGAGGCGCTAATGCGACCTTAACTTAAATTTAATTGTTTGGGCGATGAATCGTGAATTACAAATTGTACATTTTATTGAAACTTAGGTATTGTTGTTGTAGTACTATGATATTAATTTGATTTAGTACTTCTAGATTTTTGAGTTGTGCTTTTAGTATTTTTTTACTTTCCGGTATGTAGTATACGTACTATCGTATCCTGCTATTCCTGCAAAGGGTAGCGGTGTGAACTGACATGAAGTGAGACCTCGGGGGGATTCTTAATAGAATTTTAAGGTTTCGATTTAGGTATAGCTTTAGTTGCTCTATATTTACACATAATTCACAATTCATTTATTCGCCTTAAAAATGATCGGTACAGTTTGCAGATGGTCAGTATTTAGCATTTTTAGTTATGAAAATTATAACATGCAAATAATAATGACAAGAAGATATTATTATTATAAGATAAATTATTAAACTAAAATAAATTAACGAATATAACAATTATTCTTTCCAAATCAAAAAGTCATTCATTACAAAACAATACAGAAAAACAATGTCATAGAATATACATACATACTAGCCCATCTGTAGTCACAAACAAGTAAGTATGCAGTTGTTAAATTTCGTCTCCATGAGCACAATGTAAATGTAATACTTATCCATAATTGTATAAATTAGGTTCGGGGAGCTACAGCAACCAAAGCCCTAGACGCGCCTCGAAGCACAGGCGATCGGAGCGTCCTCGGATGTTTTCCTCATTCATGAATATACAACAAGGGAGCGACTGTCGGGCGCAACAGTGTTTTGTTTCCAAGAATCTCTAGTATAACACAAATTGAAGCCTGTAAAGCGAGCTCCAAAGCCAAAGAGTTTTTAAGTTTTAAACACAGACTAATTACACATTTCCTTGAGTGACCTGCTTTGCTTTGCCTTTCGTTTTTGTTTAGAAATTAAGTCTCTTTAAAAGTCTGGACTTTTGTTTATACCTAGGTACATGGAACATATTTGATATCTAGAAACATTGAGAAGTGTATAATATATGCGAAACGGTCCAAATAACGGCATGAAGAAGATATATCGTGTGACGATGTGAAGCTTTTCTAAAGCTAAAGATCTGGGAGGCTTTCCTTTTATGATTTGTTCAGATGTAGGTCCCTATTTGCCGTCCTAAAACACACGCACGCTATAAAATTGGGAATTTGAATATTTGGCTTTATCGATCACGTTCAGCCATGTCACCGTATATCAAAAGCAATGCGGATTTACTACCTAGATTTTTTATTTATGTGCACATGTAGAGTATAATTTTGAAGAAAATTAAAAAAAAATATATGTACAACCATATTTTAGTCGTGTAGGTAATATAGTTATGTTGTTAGGGTCAACTCGAGCCAGACCTAAAAATATTTATTATCGTTTTTTTGTTCCCTAACTTTTATACAATATGCTTGGGTCATCGTACCGGCATTAATTATACTTACACAAAAACATAATATTCTTGCCGGTTATTCCAGCGCATTCCAGGCGTGAAGTAAAAGCTCACTAAAGACGATAGTGTTGGCACTTAATTGGTTTGTAGGACCACGGATAAAAGTGGTCATCGCAAAATTTATGAAAATTTTAGTGTTTTTTTAATTAATTTCAGTTCCATACTTTTGTGACGGAGAATTCCACTTGATATCAACTCAGAATCATGGTCTCAAAGCTTTCGTTACGATGTCACTTAAACGTCTGGTTTTTTTTACAATTTCACTATTAAATTTGTAGCTCTGCTTGCCTCAACAGAAGGTTTAATTATAATTTAGTGAAAAAATGTAAGTAAATATGCACGGTACGTACAAAAGCAGATATAGAACTCAGACAAACGACGGCAGAATCCTGGTGTTTCAAAACGAAATACCTATTTCAATTTTCTCCAGACATTGCTACGGAGCGAGACATATCTGACAGACACAAATGTGGTATTCACGAAGTCATCACGCCACATCACATTCAGCAGGTCAATAACCCGGGGGAATAAAAAAAGATATAAAACATTCGGTGACGATTCGAACAAAGGACTTTGAATATTTCAACGACAGTTTGTTTTGATACCATTATCACGGTACTCGTAAATGCTTACAGGAAATTCTTACAGAACAAAGAATATTATGTCATTGCAAATAGTTGATGTTTTTCCAAATGCTCGCTTTTTGTTGCAACGTTCCCTTTATAAACTCATGTTTGTTAGAGCTTAGTACCTATATCTATTAAATAGGTACTTAATCTGTGGTTAGCTTCCTATCGTCGTTGGTTCTCGCCTTTTGGTATTACAAAACCGTGTTTGGTGACAATATATCAACCTATTTTTCCCATTTATAGATGTACAATAAGTTTACATAGTTATGTCTCTTTTGTAGACCCATGTCATATCCTTTATTCTTCTATGACTATAACTCGTTTGAATACAAGATGATTATTTTTTTACTATAAAAAAAAGACTAATTGTCTCATACATTGGTTATAAATACTTTGTTACATCGTCATGTTCAATCAAGAGAACTCTAAGTCAGCGAGCGTGCATGAAGTCGCGGGAGTGGAAGAAGAGAATGTGATGTGTCAAGATCGTAGTAAATGAAATTTCGTGGCTCTGCCTACCCAAACGTGAAATAGGCATGATCTGATGTGTGTATGTTTGTATGTAAAAAATAATATAAATAAAATAAAAATAAAAATGAATTTATTTCTGTAAATCAGTTACAATTATTGGACAGGTCTCCCCAGTAAGTAATCAGATACTTGTGTTGGGAATGACCCGCAACTTCCCTTAAGGCTAGGTAACTACAGTTTTACAGATAATTGAGCCTCTTAATTTTATTTAGATAACAACCAGTTTAGATAATTTAATTAATGTAAGTTAGTGTTTAATTTATAAGTAAGTTATAATTTTTGATGTAGGTAGGTTTATATTTTATGTGTATGAACAATTTCAGTTTCTCGTAATTACATGATAATGTAACTTACCGTTCACAACTAAGATGCTGCAAACCGCAAGTCTATCGTACACAGTACTGCACTTTCCTTCCTCTGACTCTAATGAACTCACCTCCTGATTCACAACACTACTCATTATTATATAATGTTATTAAAACAATTCAATAAGTAACTTATTGTTATGCGAACAACATTGTTCTAAACTTCTTTGTGTGAGTGTAAACAATGTCAATCTCATGAGAATCGAATAATGAAAATAAAGTCAGGTCCGCTATTGCCTGAACTCTAGGTAAGAAAAAGATCGCGCAGATTAAAGACCACATAGAGGCAATTCATCTAAAAAAGCAATATTGCTTTTTGACATTTGCGCAAATAAAGTAAGTGTGCAATGCAAACAAATGTCAAATAGCAATATTGCTTCTTTAGATGAATTGCTTTGATGTGGCCTTTAATCTCTCTGATCTAAGATCCACACATAGACTCATTATAACACAGAATTACGCTTGTACACCCGAAGGGGTAGGCAGTGGTGTATAATTTATACATAAATAGCTGTGCAAAAGGGGACGAGCCATATACAGAATAATATATATGCCTATGTATACTAGTGACTCAACCCGGATTCTCTAGGTTTTACTTTTCAGTCTTCTTGATTAGACCTTGCTTCTCAAGATTAGCCCAAACATGCAAAAGAGAGTTTGAAATTCATAAAGAATGCTGGGATCATTATTTTAACCATCACTACAGGAAGACGATCCACACATACTTATATTTTTTTAAATTGAAAGTCGCGTTTCGTTATTCTTTTGTTACGAGAAGAGCAAAAGCGGGAAGCAAAATGATATTCGTCCACTTGAGGCAGGGTCCTAATTTCCTACAATTCGCAGCTAATACCGAGAGGCTTAGTGGAAAATAAATTGGCCCATACTTCTAAGGGTCACTGAAAGTGGTCCACAATCTGCGCCTGGACGTTAATCTATTGTTGTCATAACTCACTGACACGGTAACCAGCTGTTATCTACTTTGATCCGACGTTTTACGAAATTATCTAGGGCTTACTATAGGTATGTTGTTATAAACTTAATATCTAGACTAAAACTTTGTACATATATTGAAAGCCTGAGCTTGAATGTTTAGCAGGTAGATACAGCAAGTTCTAGGTCCGGCTGAGTTGGATATCATCCCAGGCACATGAACATTAAACAATAAAATAATATAATTAAAACACATAATGACGGGTTCTTACCACGTTTAAATCAGGGATATGAGACTCCCGATACTTCGACACTGTAATGTAATGTTTTGTGTGTGTGTTTCAATATCGGGAGTCTCATATCCCTGATTTAAACGCGGTAAGAACACGTTATGTGTTTTAATTATAATAATAACCGCGTAAACTTAAAACAATGCATAAAATAATATAGTTTATGACCAACAAACAAATACAATAAGGTACAGCAAGCGTGGGCAATGGCTGTTACGAAGCAACGGCGCCAGAGCATCGTCTCGTTATCTGTGTTTTATTGAATGAAATCACAATTTGTATCAGTTTCTTATTCGATACGAGTAGTAAGCGTCGATCAATTATTAACATTTCCACCGCGAGATATTTTCTCATCGTTTTCTTAAGACAACGTCCTGACTCGTGTTTTCTTAATTTTAATAAGTACGTTAGCTAAATCTTGTTTTTGAATTGGTCTCATAACTGAGTAGCCTAGAAGGGTATGATTCGTAACTACCTCCAGTGGCGGCCCAAGGGCGGTGCGAACGCTGCTATCGCACCGTGCGCCGTTTTAGGGGGAGCGCCAAAATCAGCCAAGTCGGATCTACAGGGGAGTAACTGGATTGGGCACACCTGGCCTGTGAATTTGACCTCCTAGCGACCTCCTAGTGGCCGTAAAAAGATTTAATTAGGTATATTTCGGTGGCCGAAAACTAATGGAAAAAGACCGCACTGTGAGGTCTCGCACCACCTAAATATTTTGCTAGGGCCGCCACCGACTACCTCCTTGGATGCCGAAGGACATGTAAGATATAATTTCTATCATTCATATTAAACCACTATTTATAGTTGCTTCTGTGCTGTTCTGGGAGCATATAAAAAACATAGAACACGTTCAGCTGCTTCTCTTCCCGGGCATGTCGTAAAAACCGACAGAGGGATTGCGTCCTCTAACATGATGGACTAATGTTATGGGCGATAGGCTGATCCCTTATCACCATAAGGTTCATCATATCCATCTTTGGACTTCGTATCAACAGTGGCTGCAAGTTGTCTTTGATTACTTGTGGCTCTGCCCACCCCATTAGGGATTACGGGCGTGAGTTTATGTATGTGTATGTATGTTATAGTTAAGACTTTACTTAAAGTTGATTGTAAACTGAGAAATAGAGAAACGGACCAAGAAATAATTTTATAAAAAGTATAATTTTATATCTTATTAATTTAAACATTCGTACTTTTAAAAGGTAATTTAATTACTTACTTAACCCAAATTGCTGACATTATTCAATACAGAAATGCTGTTTATTACGGTAAAATATTTTTATTCCTTCTAATACTTACTTACTCTTTCTTTTTTTTTTGAGAGTAAGTACTAGGTGTAAACCGTTATTTCATTTCACAATTTTGTTCGACGCAAAGGAGCTGCAATACAAAGGGAAGAATTCCCTGCATCTCGTAGGTTCTATTTTGCTCAGGAAATGGGAAGTCGAAATGCAAACGGAGCCTTATCTCGTTTGTCGTTTGCACTGAAATGCGGTCAGACAAAAGTATTCTATATTCTCAATCGTCTTAAAGGCAGTATATAAAAACAAGAACGAATTAAGAAAAATGTTTAATAATTAAAACTTAAGTATATAAATAATTACAGAATAAAATCAATACGGAGGTGAGGATGGGTAGAATAGCATGAAATAGATAAAACTATATTATAATTCAACAGTCTAGGATATTTAATGTTGTTATATACATTAAAGTGTGTACTTAACCAGCCCTGTCAATATTAAGATGAAAGCAACGTTTATTGAATTGTACGAGAAAGCGCCGTTTTCAACAGGATGAACATTGCAAAGATCGTTTTGACAAGTGGAGCAAGATGCGTATTTGAACTCCGAGTGGATTGTAGTGAGACTTTCTTCACAGTAGCTGCTGCAATCCCGGACCACGATTGATTCTGCACCTGAACGATATATATCATATCATTATATAACACAACAGGCTTGTATCCCCGAAGGAATAGGGAGAGATGTACGTTTAGTAAGTAGATACATCCACAAACATGAAAATAAGTACAGACAAACTATAAATATTACCGTCAACTTGCAAAATGTAAAACTTAAAATGGTTTCGAAATATAAGAATTACGATTCTTTTGTTCTATATTGGTGTAACATTTACATAATATTATATAATAGTATTTAATTCCATATCATAAAAGTGGTTCCTACTTATTTTACGAATATTGTAGACTTGTAGAGTCCCCTCCCCCTCCCTCTAATGCATTTATACACATTATACGTGGAACTCAAACATAGCTGGCTAGGGTGCACCTTTGCTGTATTATTCCTTATTCTCTGCCTCTGCCTACCATTTCAGGTATACAGGCGTGGTGATACGTTATGTGTTGTGTTGTGTGTGAGTTGTTAACTTTCACATAATTATAAGCAACAATATTAAGACACTTACCTTTAGAAGAAACAGATTTGTACCTCCTTGTAACACATGCTCTGTGGCCTTGGCGGCAATATTTCACAGTTGTTCTTCTATCAGGACGCCAGCAGGTGGGATCAGTTACAGTACTGCAAGCATAACATATTCTTGAGCCTTCTAAAATCGTAGATCTTGTATCGGGCATTCGATATACATCTAGACCTTTTGTAGGTTCTAAAAGTTGACGTCTAGTATTCGCTATCTCTTCTGAAGTTTTATTTTCATTACTTTGGTTGGGTTCTACCTTTTCTTTGGATTCTTGAACCTTATCTTCATTATTATTCTCTTGACTACTTTCCACATCCAAAGACCGTCTCACGTCAGGTGATGGATCAAAGTCGTGTTCGGAGATACAATGCGGGTCATCATGTAAAGGACGGTTATCTCTCAGGCCAACCGTTAATTCGTTCATATATGTTTGGCCTGGCTTGGAGTTTTGATTTGGTGGAGAATTTAAAGTATCAGCAGATCTATGGAAACCAAGATAATTACTGATCTCATCAGCGTTTAGACCGAATCTTGCATCATTAACATGTAAATAAGCATTGTCCCCATGCTCATCTACTTTATCAGTAGTTTCAGGAGTGTTACTGCCGCTTTCAGGGCCACTTTCAGGAATATTACCTGAACGCAGGACTTTCTGGGCTGCTTGGTCTACATCAGGAAATTGCGCTTGTTGGTTATTCGTTTCATAATATGGTATTTGAGTCTGTTGTCTATTTGGAGAAATCATTTCATTAAAATTAGTCCCGGGAATCGTAGGTTTTATCGATTTATATTCCGAAAACTCTTGTGGCTTTTCTTGTAGTGGCCTTATGTCCTTTACTGGGAACATATGTGGTGGTCCAGGATTTTTCTCCGGAAAAAGATAGCCTGGAAGGTTTTGATAAAATGTATCCCCACCATGGTTGGTTGGTGAGTCGTGGAGTAATTGTGACATCTCTGGTGCAGAAGATTGTTGCTGTTGATTATTTGCTTGGGGAAATACGGATTTAGGCTGACTGAGCTCTGGCATCATGGATACTTGCTGTGGGCTTAATGTATCGGGTACCGCTGGTGGTGCCTGCTTGTTCAGATCTTGAAACGTAGCTTGTTGCTGTGTGTTAAAAGTATCGGGATATATTGATGGAGGCACTTGCTGTTTATTGTGTTCTGGGTACGTGGGTTGTTGCTGTAAATTAGGTGAATTAGGCATATTTGGTTGAAGTTGTTGCATATTTTGATCTGGAAACATAGGTTGCTGTTGTTGACTGAACCCATCGGGGTAAATCGGTTGAAGTTGTTTGTTTGATTCTGGTGTTGGAAAATGTTGTTGTTGATTAGAAATATCAGGAACCATTGGTTGTGGTTGCTGTTGATTTTGGTCAAAATACGGGAATGGGTGTTGGTCATTGAACATATTGGAAAACATTTGTTGTGGTTGCTGCACTTGTTGTTCTGGGAACATAGACGGTGCTTGTTGATTGTTTATATCGGGAAACATTGCTGGTTGCTGTGGTTGTTGATTATACATGTTAGGGTTTAAGAGCTCCTGAAACTGTTGTTTAGGATCGGGGTACGCAGACTTATCAGCATTTTCTGGAGGAACAGCAACCGGTTGTACTGTAGTGGTTGCCTGTAGTAGGAGGCCGATATTTCTTGCTTTCTCTTCTTCAAGTGAATGTGTGGACCTGTATTTTAGTGATGGTACTACTGCAGGACCATATGCAGCTGAATTTTCGTTTAATGAGCGACGACGCGGACAAGGTACTCCATTCTTCTGTGTATCTTCAAACCGTACTTTTTGTTGTTTTTCATCAAAATAAGGATTACCATCTGAACGTGGCTGTCCTGAAAATATTTTTTTATATTACAATATATTCACACACACATCCTTAACAGCGGCGGGTAGAACCCCAACGCCTTAGAACTATAACCTGCGACCTATTGCTTATAATAGTTATCAGTCTATGGCTTAGACAGCATATAATTCCTTAGTCGGTCTCTCCATCACAATCGGGATGATAAGCAGTGTGGATACTAATTCTAAACAAAATTTATGTACATATAAAACAAGTTGTGATTTCTTAAATTTATATTTTACTGTAAATTAAACGTAAAACTAACCGGACACAAGGAAAAAAGGCACAAACATGAACAATATTATCATCATACTGATGAATTTTCAACACAACTATATGCTAGAAGAAATGAATGCGAAATGAGTTGGATTGTGGATGAAAATGTTAGGAGCACTTTCCGAGACGGCATTTTATCGGCAAGTAAAAGCTGTAAACTAATATCAATCCATTGTAAAAATGCTTTCGACGGAAAGATATTCCGTGGAAAACAATGGCGGTTCCGCTAAAAGAATTTCTTTGTTATAGATTATTTTAAACTGACTCCTAACCCGTATCATAGGCAGACATTAAAATTACTTTAAGTACTTAACAATTCGTGGAAATAATCAAATAATTGTTTGCTTATTCAAAGCTATGACAGCGCTAACATTGTCCGTTTAAAAAAAAAATTTTGATTGTTTACTTAATTATGTACTGCCCTATTTCGGACAATCGGGCAATCAATCTGTAATGTCTTAACCAAACCAAGGCTCACAAAGTGATTTTTGTGATATGTCCCCAGCGGGATTCGAACCCAAATAAACAGCTAAACGTGTTCTATGTTTTTTATTCCTAGTTTAGCATAAATGACAATAATACGCACATCAATTAAAAGGCGGAAGTAAAGTTAACTTACTGCTGTTCACAGGCTTGGCCATTTTGTGTAAAAGCCTTATTGTCTCGGGTTTTCATGTCGAGAGATTCAATGGTTTGTCGTCGCCAGCTGGCCTGCGGGTTCGATCTACATAAAATATCGGACCCATGCAATGTCCTCGGTCCGGTTGCAGAGAACACTCAACATTGTGACCTATTGTTTGTTATTTGAGAATATCTTGAAAATGTAGGTTTATTGGGAGTGGGGCTTAATGTATCCCGTTGTTCCAAAACCTTCGAACAAAGCGAGATTAATAGAGTTTTAGGCACCTCAAGGTCATAACAAACATTTTACAAGCCCAAGGAGCACTTGAAAGACCCTCTAATGTTGCTTTAGTACCTACGCTAAAGTGCGCATTATGTTAAATATTAAGTTTTATGTTCTCGTTGCGTACAGTGTCAGGGAGGAAAAAGGGATGTTGCGCTGCGATATTTCGAAATAATTTAAGGAAGTAATTTCAGTTTCGTTTGAATAAATGGAAATGGTTGGCTATATTCCGCAGTAAGAGAATAACATTTCTCGACATCTCGTTGGCGAATGTTTTTAAACATCTTTTATACTTAATTGTTAATTCTGCAGGTTACATAGCTTTGTTAAATTGAATCAAAATTATTATAAGTACCCTTGTAAATATACCTCTAGATATAGTATACGAGCTAACATATTTTATAGGTGGCAATAACCGTAAACACGAGCACAGCACGAGCAAAATTCAAGTGCAAGAAAAATCATAACAGTCGTCATCACTCATCATAATTGGAGATACGTACGTCTCCGAAATGAAATGGCTAACGAAGCTCCCTCTGACCATTTAGCTGAGAGCCAAAATGAAGTATTCAATTATACTGAAATCTTTGATGATTTCAGTGAATTTATGTTCATTCAGAAGTAAGAGCAAGTTTTGGCAAAATGGGTTTATGTATTAAATAGAAAGGGCGTGAGTCAGCTTAATAGCAGACATTTTTGAAGTAGGTGTTGAGTTGTGAAACCATCGGGGAGAACGGCTGTAGATTTTTTGCTTAACTACTTGAAATTGCTTTACGCTTGAGACGTGTAGGTAGGAATAATTTCGAAGTGATCGTTGAATATAATAAAAAGTGGAAGAACTGGGCACCCTCAGGCCTGTTGTCTTAAACGTTGTACCGGGTGAGAGCCTTCAGCGCTCCCCATTTGTCCGGCCAAGTCATCCATCCATGCCATCAAGTCATGCCATCTGCGGCAAATCTACAATAAGTCACGTCAAAAAAAAGATAGTTGTTCGAAGTTCAATTATGGCCGTCCGTGTTTCGGGCTTTGTAATACACAGATAAAAAAACCCATTCTTATTTTGTAAAAAAATATATTTAAAAATGATCTTAATATAAAAAAATTGAGCGGAGCTGGAGTAAATTTGAATAAAATTGCACATAAAAGTTAAAGGTGGACTGTATTTAATAGGATTATATTTTATAGTTACATTTTGAATGATTAGGTACGCAAAGAGTTGAAGGGAAAGAGTAATACAATCGCCATCTTGTGATCCAATTAAAAAACTTAAAACTAGTGTTGCCACATTATTTTATGTGAGGATTCGAACAAAAACTATTGGATAATTATCGTTAACGACCATTCCAACATATTTCATATTTTATTGTTACAACTGTCAAGTAGCCAATTATAATGCTATTTGATGTCTACATCTTAAATCACCACAATATACTATAACCTATAACGCTTGTCACCATTATTAAGCTTTGATGTACTTACGCAATGTATTTTACCAATGAGAATAGCAAAGTCGCTCAATGACAGCCTGTACCTACAGCTTGTACAGGATTAATAAGGATTACGTGTGGAAGCGTATTATACTCGTATTTAATTACATCGTCTATGAACTATCGAGTAATAATATGTATTTACCACACGCGTGATACCTTCACATGTCATATATGATGATAAATTAGATATGTTCGTAATCACTGAGGCACGCAACGTGCTAAAGATAGATAGTTTTCAGTCAGATAAGCGCTTCCCAAATAGTAGCACTTCTGAATAGTGGCACGCTTCTAAAGTAGTCGAACCCAGCTTCCCAGCTTGCTTGGTAAGCTGGATCGACGCTACGTCCCAAGAAAAAATTTCGTCGTCTTTTTCATAACTATAAGTGAAAACGATTATTTTTATTTTGTGGTACGCAAGATTGGGAACCACTGAACTAGATACCTACACTACGCACGAGGCATATTAGCTTAAGTAGGTGACATTGCACGTGTTCGAGTAAAACTGATTGTTTGCACATAATGTACAATATTCAAGGAACTTATCTTCTATGAAATTATGGCTCTACCTAACTCCCACCCATAGTTTATATATATTTTGTCAGTCTGATTTTCGATTACGTTTCGGGTATGTCACGGTTCATATGTCAATCGACAAAATGGAATGTTAAACAGGACACGGCACACAATGTTACGAAAACAAAATAATATGTAGTTGTGAAAGAATGTCAAGGATTTATGGCGTCTTTATTTGCCTGAAAATACTGCACAATTTTGTAAAATCGATGACACCTGGAATAATACTAACAAAGTCACCGCAAAGAGAACAGTTAACAGTAAGTGACTTCTACATTGTCAGATTGAACTAAGAAAATTAATTCTACGTTATCAAACATGGTGCATTATCATGCAAATGATTAAGAGACAAGACATACTCTTTATAAACGAATTGTTCATCATTGGATGCGTTTTGGAGGTGTGTAACCTAACCACAGTGCAGTGGAGCAGCGTGGTGGAGTATGCTCCATACCCCCTCCGGTTGATTGAGGGGAGGCCTGTGCCCAGCAGTGGGACGTATATAGGCTGTTTATGTTATGTTTATGTTATGTATGTAACCTAACCTGTATTGGGCTGGTTAGAAGTTTATGCGGGTTGGAAGGTCAGACAGGCAGTCGCTTCTATAAAAAATCGGAGCTGTCAAATCTTCAGGCTAGGTAAGCGGACCCTGTGAAAACGGGATAACGCTACAGAGATGATGTTCACCACTTCAATCCTGAGCAGAATAATCCTAAATCCAACTTGTAAACCAGTTACTTCAATGCGTATGATGAACTAATCATAGTTGTTGTTTACGTAGTACCAAGGGATGATTTTTTTCCTGATATTTTTCATCTGACTCAAACTTGAAACAATTTATCGACAATGATAATAATGATTCTATTAATATTACAGTACCCCCTTCCGGTTAATTGAGCGGACTGTGCCAAATGGTGGATCGTATATCTAAGTACTCTTATAAGCTGCTTATGTTTTATTACTCACTTATGTAATATTATAGGTAGTACATGTAGAATGGATATAAACGTAAATTTTAACCTTATCTTTCGACTTTGGGATGTAATACACATTAAGCATCTGATAACAACTCTCAATATGTTTGGAATACGATTTCCTTTTCTTTACCAAAAGTTGTATAATTCACATGCT
Source organism: Pectinophora gossypiella (assembly GCF_024362695.1). Classification (NCBI taxonomy): domain Eukaryota; kingdom Metazoa; phylum Arthropoda; class Insecta; order Lepidoptera; family Gelechiidae; genus Pectinophora; species Pectinophora gossypiella. The sequence continues at coordinate 16,734,560 of NC_065414.1, read as the reverse complement.
ATCTTTGAAATTCCAATGGAGTTTTAACAATGTTGTCTTGTTACAATTTTATTTGTTTTCCTCTTCGAGAATGTCTTTCAGTTGTGTAACATGTTACAGAATTGTGTAACAATTCATGTTTGCAGAGATAAGTTACATTTAAGTAAGGACGTCTTTGATAAGTAATATAATTATTAGATCTATTGTTTAGGTCAAGCATATTGTATAATATTATTATAGTACATTAATATTTTGCGAACGAAGCATCTATACCATCAAATGGTTAAAAAATATATTTGTTAGTTTCTAAAGTACTTATTTCCAACACTCTTAAAGAGAGACATATTACGAATTATGATCTGACACAAACAAACCGTTCAAAAAGAACCGTACTTACTAACTTCATACAGGGGCAGTGTTCCATCGACTTAAAGTAAAGGATTGTCAATATTGGAGCATTAAGTAGATGATGAAAGAAAAATGGAGTTCCCTCATATAAAGGGACCTTAAAAGGATTTGAAATAAGAAGTAAAGTTAAAGTTCCAGACCAATTGTTTGTCGAACCAATTACAAAGTTGTGTACAAGTTCTTTTAACAACTCTGCGAATACGACTCCGTTGTGATTGCATGTTACTGTACTGTTGATTTCTTTATTGGTTTGTAAACTTGTAACATTGGAACTTTGTTCTACTTTTGAACGCATTTTTTTAAAACAGAACGGTTTTACAAGTTTGTTATAAACATATTTTTATCACGATTTTCTACTCGCTGTGTGCTAAAACTGAAGCTTCGTTTTCATCGGTTCAAGAAGTAAAGTTCAGGAAGTCGTATCTACGAACTAATTGCTACAGCCCAGGTAGAAGGGTTCCTTGCTTAACTTTAATGAAGTTGGACAACTCTAGCGATCAAGCGGGCTTCAAGCTTACTCTCGGTGGCAACTATAAGAACAATCAAACAACTTCAAGTGTTTAGTAGGTACCTAGTTCGAGGCACTTTGATTTTCCAATCGCCTACTTTTGGTTTATGGAAGATTAAAAAAAGTTTTAACCATAAATTAACCTATCATGTGGGTTTTGAGACGGATGACCAACCTCAGCAACCCTAGAGTCAGGGTTATTATTGGGCCAAGATTACGTTCTTACACCAGTAATTAAGACTACATCCTTACATCATTATGTAGTAACAAGGACTAATGATTAACTTACCTTCTGAAGCAGGGATCATTTTAGTTTCGAACAATAAACTTAATCTACTGAATGTATAAATGACAGTCACAGTAATGATTGAAAATTACCTAAATGATTTGTCGGATTTGACCGTGAACTTACAAAAGGTCGTTGGAAGCCGTGAAAGTAAAAAAGCTCTAAGTAAAGCAATATGACGAAATGGTCCTGACTTAAAAAAGTTCTAATTGCCCTTTCCGCGTAAATCGCGAAATCGTCTCAATAATGGCCTCGAAAACATTCTCCGAAGTCGCAGCCACAATCAGGGTAAATGCGCAATGTACTCTCCGAACTACAGTTGCAAAAGTGTATAATTTTCGTGCATTAACAATATTATTTGCCAACAGAGCACGAAACTCAATTATTGACTGTCCCACAGTCGAAAATGAATTATTAACGAGCACGACTGACTGCTCCTTTTACGATTGTTTGGTTTGCGTATTCTACGAACTCGAGATACATTATTTTGCCAGCCGCAAGTTACAACAACTCAATAAAAATGTTTCTTACTCGTTTACTTTCGAATAACGACTTTGTTACGTATTTGGCAAGTTTAATTTTGCAATTGTGTAGGTGTTAGGGAGGCTTGAAAATGTAATTGAGTTGTGCGCGCTGTCAAGTGAAATATTTCCATACAGCTGTAATTTTATCACTTTGTTTTTGGAATGTTATGAACAGCGTTCCTTGAAAGACTTATATTATTTTGTATTGGTAAATTACTGTTCATTTATTTTATGACTTTGATCTCAGTTGATTGATCCATTAAAAGTCTTAATTTGCTACTGTGCTATGCGGAGGGTGCTGAAGTACAAGCCTATTTGCCTTGTCAAACGGTATGATGTAAATTAAGTGTAATAAATATACAAAACGAACATTAAGTACATCAATTTCTGTTTTATCAAACAAAATATAACGGACTCTTTCTTCTCTTCTTTAAGAAGACGGTCGTTAGGTATTTACCACGCGAGTATGTACTTAGTTGTTTTGAAGAGACCATAATGTATGAAAAACAAATGAGTTGATGAGAAATAATAAATGAGTATATTGTTATATTTTGTACATCATCCCCATTTACATAGGTGCATAAAAAGCTATTCTAAATTCTAAAAGCTATTAAAGCTTGGTTCTCACCATTTTGTTATGTAAAATCGCACCTAAATGTTATCTAGATTGTGTCTAGATTGTTTATCGCTCTCTAGTTTCATGAAAACGTTTTCATATGCAGTGATTAAAATGCAAAGTCCACTCGAGCCGTTTTTCGTCAAGCTTTACAACGGACGCGATTCAAAATGCGTCCACGGGCGCAAAATAGTGCACTAACGAACTACACCGTGCAGTGCTGCATAATCGAAAGCGGTAAAATGGTTTGTTCAAACGGTTTGTTGAAAACCAAGCTTTTTGAAATAATACATTCTGATGTGATTTTATTATTATTATTATCAGGCAGGCAGATTTCACTGACAAGTGCCTGTATTCGACTATTCAGTAGTTGTGTTTTCCTTTCTCTGTTTTATGGTAATTGTCCGATTTCTGTTCGTGATTTTCTTCAACAAAACGATTTCTTTCAATTAATTTAATTTCGGGTAATAATGAAGGACTTTCCAGAAATTTCTATGTTCCTGAAACACAATATAGATGGCGCTGTTCATGTTTTTCTTCGATTAACCTTCTGATTTCATGGATAACAAATATATGCATCTTTTATCTTTATTTTTGGGTATAAATGATGACTCTTTTTATTACACCCAGGCACAATTACATCGTCCACCCATTATTATTCTGATCAAAATAAAGAGAAGCAACATAATGTGATCCAAATATCAAGCAACAATTATTTTTATATATTATGCTTTTGCCATTACATTGTATTTTTGGAATAATTATGTACCCGAGCAATGAAAAATAGGTAATTATCACTTTAAAGCTGTACAACGCCATCTATATTGTTTTTGGTGAATGTAGCTTGGAAAGTCTCTCATTGAGACCATATTTTTTTTTTGGATTGAAATTGGCCCCGATTCCCGCAGACACCGCCTAATTTTATTTTAAGTTATATCATCATTTTCATATCCGTCAAAAAGGAAAGGAACGGATGATTCACAGCTCTTAATTTTAGTAAGAATGAGTAAATGAATGAATAACCCGGGCGAATCAAAAGTTACGTCGCTGGTATGCAATCCGTTTGACGTGCTGTCTACTTAACTGTGTCGGGTTATTGACTGGTGTAAATTTCTAGACGGCTGTTTTAGATTTGTGCTTAAAATTGACGTGTGTTCCATAAATTTTATGCTTGTCGATTACCCGTCCCTTTCCTTCTCGGCGGATAAGAAAATGACAGATATAACTTAAAATAAAATTAGATGGTATTTACAGGAATTAGCACCATTATCTTGTTTATTGCGACGTTTTCTTAACAGACGCTTACGTGGTTTTCACTCTTATCTTCTATCGTGTGAGTTGTGAGGTGGAGTTCCAACCTCATCAACCCTGGTGTTAGAGTTACTATTGAACCGACAAAGCCCCCTGATAGTAAGTAGTAACCGAGACCAACGGCTTAACGTGCCTTCCAAAGCATGGATCATCTTACTTTCGGTGATAATCAGGTGATCAGCCTATAATGTTCTAACCACACTAGGGATAACAAATTAATTTTTGTGGTATGTCCCCATCGGGAATCGAACACAGGACCTCCGAATCGTGAGCTTAACGCTCAACCACTGGACCACGGAGGCCGTTCCATTTATCCGTTATCCGGGCGTTCTCTTAAATCTTGGAAACCACGTGATATTAATTATCTAAGATCCAAACATTAATTTTATTGGAACACTAAAAGACGAATTGAGTGGTCTCGTGCCCGCCCCGGGATTCGAACCCGTGACGTTGTAAGTTACGCTCGACTACCAGGGCCCCGATACCGACCCCGCCGGCGTGGTCGACGATTTCCCTCATTCAGCGCTTATCGCTATCGACCCACTAGGGTCGATTAATTCTTACAAATATTTTTCCTCTCAGACGACGCCCTGAACCGAGGTTCGCGCCCAACTGGGCACCCTCAGGCCTGTTGTCTTAAACGTTGTACTGGGTGAGAGCCTTCAGCGCTCCCCATTTTTCCGGCCAAGTAGTTAATGCCATCTGCGGCAAACCTACAATAAGTCACGTCAAAAAAAAAGCTCGACTACTCGACCACGGAGGTCGTGGTTTTCACTACAAATCGACGATATCGCGCTTCGCTTGGAACAGACCTTTTGCAAATAAATCATGTTTCAGCACTGCGGGCGTGAAATGTCAAACAACGTTACACAAGTTTTGAATGTCAATGAACGAGAGTGACAAATGGTGGAGCTCATCATTCATAGCTCACAATTAGAGGAGTAGGAAGAGGAATGTAAATTCTCTAAGTACATTAGAAGCGTTTTGTGAAAACATAACTTTGGATACATTCATACATAAACTCACACCTATTTCCCACCGGGGTAAGCAGAGACTATAGAATTCCATTTGCTTCGATCCTGACACACTTCTCTTGCTTCCTCCACATTCATCAATCGCTTCATACACGCACGCCGGTTCAGAGTAGATCGTATTAAACCTTTTCTAACGACATCTCCAATTTGGTCAATGTAAGTCCATCTCGGTCTTCCTCTGCCAGCCCTACCATTAACTTTCGCTTTATATACAGCTTTTATTATGTTATTTAAAAGCTTTCCTTGTATAAAATACACGCACGCCGGTTCAGAGTAGATCGTATTAAACCTTTTCTAAGGACATCTCAAATTTAATAACTTTGGATAATTAAAACTAATATCTGTACCGTCGGTGAAAAGTAATACAACTCGAGTTGTATCACTTTTGAGTTATTAGCACACACTTCATGTTCAAAAAATTCTCTTTCTTTCTGTCTAATTCTCGTAACTGTAGCTATTATAAATACGGAGATAATTTTTGTGTTTAGTGATATAAGTACTGTTTGTGAAGGATTCATGCTGTTATAACACGTGTAACATAATTCATCTTAACTTGCATTAAAGTGAAATGAAGATTTTCACTAAATATTTTGGTGTAAGTAAATGCAACTCAACATATATTAAAATACACGCAATCCTTGAATTCTCACAGTCCGTGTTTAATGATATAATTTTAGTTGTAACATCAAACACCAAATTTATTTTTTCGTGAAAAGTAATATAAATTAATATATATCAAAATATTTCAGAAAATACGATCTTGAATTTCAATAACGGGTCGTGTATAATGATACATACAAGTTCGATTCCATGCGCCACCAGTGTGTATCCTAGGGTGACCTCCGCATAAACCTGTCTATGGGAAGACATTTTGTCTAGAGCCACAGCAAACCATATCTGATCCGCATTGCGAATGGGTATAGGTTAAGTTAGTACTTCAGACCAAACCGTGTTTTTTCTCTTTCTGCTATAACCACCTTGTTGTACTTAATTACAGTACCTCAATAAGTTGTGGGTCCTGATCATGGCGTCGTTATCACCATGGCAGGATTAGTCAAGAGGTATTTGAGATTTGTCATAACTGTCGTTAGTCTCCTTCCCATAGCTCGAAGCATAGCTGTTTTACATAGTTTTCTTGATTACATGCAGGTTAAGCGGTGGCAGATTGAACGCTGCCTTCATTGCTAAGGAGGTTGTAGACGTGAAATAATGGCTCCAAATATTATCGAGCTCCAATTAATATGCAAGCCATTCAATACACGCTGGTTAGATCTTTTATGCAAGCGCCGGTAGTGGTATTTTTGAACCTACACAGCCGTAGATAACAGCTCGGCATCGGCAACATCGGGATCTGCCACATCTTCTCAAGAGAAGATTACCAGTTTCTCAAACACGTTTGTAAATTGGTGTAAACGTGGTGTAAATTTGTCGAGCTTCCTCATTTTTATAAAGGGAATAACTGCTCTGAACTCTTGAGCACCACCAGTAATATTTGTTTTCTGTATTTTGATTACATAAGAGAGAATTACGCACAGGACTGTGAAAAATGGAAAGAGGAAGGGGAGGCCTTTGCCCAGCAGTGGGATCTTGTAGGATAGATTAGATTAGAATAAATAATTGGCAACACCACGGGCACAACCCCTTAATTAAACCAGGTCACAAAGTTTGTAAAAATCCCAGGAGGTATTTGAGCTTCTGAAAGGAGTTAGTTGGCTTACATAGTCAATAAAAGCACGCATAATGGACCACTTGCGTTTATGCGGAAAACTGAGCCCATTAAAATAACATTACATATGGGACATTCGAGTATTTCGAGTATTCATTGAGTCAAGTCAGGGGCCTATGGCGGCTCAGCTATAACCCTGACACCAGGGTTGATGGGGTTGGTAATTCACCTCACAATCCACACGATAGAAGAAGAAGAAGATGGGACATTTGCCCATACATGTTGTGCCGACCCCACCTAGAGTGAGATAAGGGCAGGAGGATGATGATGATATAGTGGGAAGTTTGCCCACTTCACAATAGTGGTCCATACGTGAGGATACGCGGAAAGTCCCCCACGTGTGCTTACGTGTAGAGTTTTGCGGAAACGAGCTCATTTAGCTTAATCATAACAGACCATGGTCCATAGTGGTCATGGTCATGGTCTGAGGATAGCCCTGTGTAACCTATAGGTTTGGAGGTGAACCAATGATCTTCATTTTCACTACCTATTCTCATCGTCAACATTGATTCGACTCCGTTTATCGTTCTGTCAATGTTGCGGGCTACCATTAGACCGGGAATTTTGATAATTCGAAATATCGAATTTTACTTTACTTTAGGGGATTTTGATTGTGGAATGAGTTGTGATCTTTTAAATAGTTTCAGCAAGAAAGAAGTAACACTTACCGGTTTGTGTGATTTTGGTTTAAAAGTACGTAGGTACATCACCTTTATCTCCAAGCCATACTGCCAGGCTAGCCCGAAACATTCCTAATGACCAGTCTTAATATGATTCCTCTTACCTTCATTTGTTAGGGGTGTAAATATTATCATAATTGAATTTGTACGATTTTGACTGCAAAAATGAACCAAAAGTGGTTTTGATTAGGGGCATAGTGTAGTGGACAAAATGTGTTTGTAGTGGGCAGCAGTGGTGGTTTTGACCGGTTATTTATGAGTTTTGAGAGTAAAATCATAACAAAAATATCTTATTATCGCCACCTTACACTATATATACGTGAACCATCTTTATATGTATTTATTATTAGAAATTCGTAAAAACATGTATCATTTTACACAATAAAACCGACAAAATAAGTCATGTTAAACCACTTGACACAAATTCGTTATAGTTTATCGTTTGTGTCAATTGATATAAGTTACGTTTCTTTACTTTTTAAAGAAAATAAATAGAATTTTGCCTTTCTACAACATTATGAAATAAACTTTCTTCCAAGACATTTTGTTTTTTGTAGAATAAGACTGTAAAATTAATAATTGAAATATGATATATCAACGATGACTTTTTTATAGTTATGTGTGTAAAAAGGTATAAGTAGACTTGTATCAATTTACACAATATAAAAGTTAGTGTCAACTGATACATGTAATTTATTTTGATCCTCTACCATTTCTGTTTAGGTTCTAAATATAACTAAATATTAGAAAAGAAACCTTCCATCATCACCTATCGACACATCTAACTTCTGTTCCATTATTCCTTATAAGTCGCGAGCTAGAATATTTTTAACTTTAAACTCGATTTTCTCAAAACTTGAATTTTGGACTTGTATTACTTTTCACCGACGGTACAGATATATTATTTATTATTCTTTTTTTTTGTTATGTTGGTATCATTATATGTTTAATGCACCAGCCCGTGCTCCAATGAATAATCTTCTTTCACCCTAAGGTTGCCTGGCAGAAATTGCTGTTTAGCAATAAGGCCGCCTATTGTGCTTATGTTTCATTCGTATGTTTATGTCCTTTGTTTTGTTGTTGTAAAGTATTATTAATTGATTGAACTAACTCTTCTTGCAGCTTCTTTTCCCCGGCTATACATGTTGTGAGAAGCTGCAGTAGTTTTAGGCGGATGAGACGTTCGTTATGTAAAAATTGACGATTCAAAGTGTAACTATGTTACTAACTGAATAAAGATATTTTTGAATTTGAATTTGAATAACCTGCATACGACTACAACCTGCAAAACAATGTTATTATTTTTGTTAAAAATCGTAACTTACAACGTTACGGGTTCGAATACTGGCTCGGGCACTAAACCACTGTGTGTGAATAAAATTAATGTTTGAATGTTAGATAATTGATATTACTTGGTCTCCAGGATTTGTGCCCGGATAATGGCAATAACGCCCGGATAACGGATAATGGAACGGCCTCCGTGGTCCAGTGGTTGAGCTTTGGGCTGACGATCCAGAGGTTCTGGATTCAAATCCTGGTGGGGACATATCACAAAAATCACTTTGCGATCCCTAGTTTGGTTAGGACATTACAGGCTGATCACCTGATTGTCCAAAAGTAAGATGATCCGTGCTTCGGAAGGCACGTTAAGCCGTTGGTCCCAGTTACTACTTACTGATGTATGTACGTTGTCGTTACATGAGTCATGTCAGGGGCCTTTGGCGGCTCAATAGTAACCCTGACACCAGGATTGATGAGGTTGGTAATCCACCTCACAACCCACACGATAGAAGAAGATGGCAATAGGCTGATCGCCTCCTATTATACGAGACTTAGACATAGCTGATAAGGAGAGGGTTAGGTCATATCCTCGTAAGCCCTGGGGTCCTCTGAGAAGGACCAAATAATTGTAGTCATAAAGGCCGAAGGTTTTGAAATAGTTTGTTCTAATAATCAACGAAGGTACTTTTAAAAGTACCAAAACTTTGCCTGTCAATTTAATTCAAACCTTTGCGCCGATTGAGAAAAAAAGTATTTTGTCTATGAACTAGTTCATTCAATTTCGTGAATAGGTGGCTTTAATAAAAAAGAAATATGTATCACTTGTCGTAATTTGTCATTTTATTGGTAAAGATGGCGCGCACACGGCGACGAGGTAAAAAAAAAATCAAGTTAATAATCGAATTTCGTAGTTTTTCATACACATTATTTTTAGAAATCGCAGGTAAGATAATAATCAACAACATGACATAGTTATTTTATAAATTTTTTATCGATATCGTTAGCAATATGAAAGCAAACTTTTTTAGTCCTTTGCAAGGGACTTTAGGTGTCATGTCCGGATATTTTTCAAAAAGTTTTTTAAATTGTTATATGTGATTAAATCATATCGATATAGACTGACTTGCTTACGTGATCTTATGATTAAAAAAAACTACCGTCTTCATTTTATTTCCTTTTTCCTTCTAATGAAGATCTAGACTGACACCATGAATTAATTTTTTTCCTAATAATATAAACCTAATGTACTTCCAGAGGGACTAATCACAAACTACATCATAAAAACTAAAACTCGTTACTTATTTTATATTTAAATATGTAAGTATATACACATATTTATGACGTACAAATAGGTATGTATGTTAATGAAAAAATACATAACCCTTTATAATAATAATATTTTTAAAATTTTACTAAAAGTAGTGACTCAAACCGGGAGTCCTTCTGGAAGAACTAAAAAAAAAACGTAATTTTTTCAAAAATGTCTTCTATTCATCCTTACATAGGTCTCCACTTAATTTGAACCCGATCGGATAACTCTAACACTTTAAAATTTGTACTTGAAGTGCTCGGCCTTTACGACTTCAAAAATTTGGTCCTTTTCAAGGTACCACCGTCGTTTATTACTTCGAAATCGTAATTATGCTTCGGCGTTACGAGGGTATGTACATACCTACTATTATACACCTCTGTCTACCCCTTTAGGGATACAGGCGTGATGCTATCTTTATGTATATATGTAGTGTAACAGCAATAGGCTATCAGACCATAATCTCAAATGATATTGACCGTGACGGTGGTTTGTCATAATTCTGTACGCTTACTTTGCAATAAACAAAAAGCAATAATATGTCTGAATGCATTAGAATTGTTTCAAAGCGTAAAACCTTTATTATTGTTAGGTAAAATGTGATGACTCACATTTCACTCTTCATTACCCGATAGCGACGAAGCAAAAAGAAGAGTTATGTGTTTTACCGCTATGTATGCATGTATGTATGTGTAACTTCTAAACTACCTGTCAGAACTTAACAACTGAGGTGTTACTAGAAGCGTCTTGATTGTCCGGTAGTTATAGGCTACGTGACGTCACCTTACCTAAATGTGGCGTCCTCTAGCGGCTTAAATATATCATTGGCGCTTCTGCGCTTTAGGCCCTGCGCAGACGACAGACTATCCGTGACGCACTTTTTAGTCTGTGAAAATATAACCTATGCAATTATATGCAGTAACGCGCCGGACTTTTTGCGCGTCGTGTGCGTTACTGCATAATATAATTGCATAGGTTATATTTTCACAGACTAAAAAGTGCGTCACGGATAGTCTGTCGTCTGCGCAGGGCCTTAATGTCATGAAATGTTAATATATAAATAAACTGAGGACTAATAGCCGGAACCAACGGCTTAATGTGCCCTCCAAAGCACGGAATCGTTTTAATTTTTCGGAAAATCAGGTGATTCAAGCCTGCAAACAAAGGACAGCTTCTAAAATTGATTTCGACAACGCAACGCTCTAACCACTAGGCCACGGAGGCTGTTACTACTATTAAATTATAGAGAATAAGTATATATCTATACTATTAGCATACGGCCTGCTTTTGTTAACCTATAGCATAGAATAAGGAATAATATTACGTATAGAACGGCAATTCTCCGCTCCCAACCAGCGTCTGAGCTAGGTTTACCTCACCCCCTCTCGGACATAGTTTAGTCTTCAATCGTATGGCAACAGACGTCACACACACAGATGCGCGTGTACGATAACGTCAATGTTAGTATCTGTGTAAAACGAGTTGTTTTGTATGAAGAGTCCGGGGTGTGCCTATAGTTATACAATACATGCATTTGATTTGATTTGATGAGTCCAAACGGCCATCATAGCGTGCCGCTAGCTAAGTGTAGAGAACTCATTTGTGTGATGAATGATGATGTGATCCAGCTGATTTCGGCTACGGTGTCTGCTTCAACTCAGACGTGCATGTGGCATATATAGCCAATCTTATTGGAAAAGATCCTCGCACATAGCGGCTTTGTGAGCACACCATTTAAATATGTATAATTGATCGCCGTAGGCGGTCGGGCTTTCAATTCATCGCGCTTGGCGTCAAGCAAATATCGTAACAGCAACTTAGTAATTACCTACAAGAATTGTGTTGCCACTGCATTGCACAGTGTGACTTCAGGTCATTTATCAATGTGCACTTTAATACTTACCATGTAATTAACTTGTACAAGCGGAAATAGTGGCATTTGACTTTGTGAGCTTAGTGCACAGAAAACTAATTAAAATAGTTTCACTTGTTTTACTGAACTGCGCGACAGCAAAGAAGGGTTGAGTACTTATATATTTATTGCTTTTCATTGAATTTCACGCGTGTCTGTTTTATTACCATAGCTATAGACATTATGTTACATACAAATAAAGGAACGTTTACGATGGTATACGGCAGTATAAGCAAGGGAGGCATCCCTTGTAAATAAACTAAACAGAATAATATGAAAGAGAAATCATTTTAGGAACAAAATGTATCATCTGACTAACTATTTAGTCAGATGATACATTTTACGACATTACTGGCTGATCACCAGATTGTCCGAAAGTAAGATGATCCGTGCTTCGGAAGGCACGTTAAGCCGTTGGTCCCGGTTACTACTTACTAGTAGGTAGTCGTTACGTGAGCCATGTCAGGGGCCTTTGGCGGCTCAATAGTAACCCTGACACCAGGGTTGATGAGGTTGGTACTCCACCTCACAACCCACACGATAGAAGAAGAATCAAGATCCAGCTACTAACAGTTAGGGTGAAGTTTTTATATATACAGGGTGTTAGTGACATCGTAACTAATACTCAAAGTTTTCGTTACGATGTCACCAATACCCTGTATTATATAAACCATCATCATCATCAGCCCATTAACGTCCCCACTGCTGGGGCACGGCACGGGCCTTCCCTATGGATGGATAGGGAGATCGGGCCTTAAACCATCACGCGGGCCCAGTGCGGATTGATGGTTATTAACGACTGCTAATGCAGCCGGGACCAACGGCTTAACCAAGCCTTCCGAAGCACGGAGGAGCTCGAGATGAAAACTTTTTTTTTTTGTGGTCACCCATCCTATGACCGGCCTTTGCGAAGGTTGCTTCAACAATCGCAGACCGAGCGCGTTTACCGCTGCGCCACCGAGCTCCTCATTATTATATAAATACTTCACCCTAATTGTTAGTGGCTGGTTGGCTGTGGCTGTGTACCTACCGTTGTTTTAGACTGATAGATTTATTATCTATTGCTTCTATATTTAGTAGGGTTTAATCCTAAGCATATAATCGAATTTATATACATTATACAGCCGGGTAGCACCGAGTAACAATCTTGGCCTGTGTACATCTACAACAGGCGAAAAGGGCCTTTGTCAGCGAAATGGGACAATGAGGCCTTTTAGCATTAATTTATTGTGGCCCCCCGACCGCTAGATAAGGGAATAAACAATTACGTGGGATTAACATAATAGGGGATGCAGATAACGTTATCAGCTTTGTGAGGTGAGACCATTTGTTTAGATCAATGTGTTTGCTCGAGGCTCTAAGTAGATATACCTAGCTGTTAGCGTATACGTGTGAGCAGATGTTAATGTTTTATTTTTTAATAAGCGCTGTATGAGGGAAATCGTCGATCACGCCGGCGGGGTCGGTATCGGGGTTCTGAAGTGTTTGGTGTCGCGAGTTGATTGGCCGCTTCTATGGCTAGAGTAATCGGGTCGTCGGGATCGTATATTACGTCCTTCGGACGACCACAGATTTTAATGTGTCATATTCTATCTTCGATGTAAAAAGATTAATTGCTTGTTACTGCTGTATGATATCACAACTGTTGTTTTCAGCTTTTGTTTCCCTGATCCTTCCAGCACCAGCAATTATTAGCAACAGAGATGTTTCAACGAATTACATAAAGTAATATCATCGCTTAATTTTTAGTCTGAGATTATTGGCATTGTTACGTTCCTGGCATTATTGTCTGTGTTTACAATATTATTAGTTTGTGTGACTATAAACAAAAAATAATATTGTAAACACAGACAATAATGCGAGGAACGTACATCATGAAAAATATCCACATTATAACGTGCGCCATTTAAAATATCGCGTAAAATCTGATCGGAACGCATATCGGATTTTTTCATAAATAGTGCTAGCGATAGAATGCGATCCCGCTCTGCGTGATTACGCTTTTGAATATTATTTCTAGTTTAGACAGTGACATACTACCTCTATAATAATATATAGTAGTGTAATTATGATATTGCGATCAGATTTTTGTTTCATAAATGTTATTTATTGGGAATTTCAGGAGCTCGGTGGCGCAGCGGTAAACGCGCTCGGGCTGCGATTGTTGAAGTTAAGCAACTTTCGCAAAGGCCGGTCATAGGATGGGTGACCACAAAAAAAAAATGTTTTCATCTCGACCTCCTCCGTGCTTCGGAAGGCACGTTAAGCCGTTGGTCCCGGCTGCATTAGCAGTCGTTAATAACCATCAATCCGCACTGGGCCCGCGTGATGGTTTAAGGCCTATCCAAGGGGCTATCCATCCGTAGGGAAGGCCCGTGCCCCAGCAGTGGGGACGTTAATGGGCTGGTGATGGGAATAAGTACTCATTTTGTTAGTTGGAAATCTCAAACATTATATGAGTGTACATTCTCTATGTCTCTCATTAATACCTAGTCTACATTACTTACTATCAGTTGAGTATAACGGTTGCTGAGGTTGGTCATCCACCTCACAATTCACACGGTACAAGTTGAAACTGCTGCGCTCAAACGCCAAAATAATTATTACATCTGTAACATTTAAAAAAAAAACAAATTTTAATATAAGTAATACGTAGACCACAATCGTAGTAAAAATTCCGTGGTCTCTGTCTGGCCCAACGGGAAATAAGTGTAATCTTATTTATTTATTTAACAATTTATTGTACACAGGACTGCTTGTCCGGCTAAGTAGTTAATGCCATTTGCGGCAAATCTACAATAAATCACGAAAAAAAAAATGTGCACAGAACTGGATATAAAAACAATTTGTCTAACACAAGACAGACAAACGATTGAGCTTATTTCTAGTAGATTTTCCAGTAAACCGGGAAACTTATAACTTAGAGAGGGTAGATAGGTGTGTACTTACATCACTAACAAGTATCGATACAATATATACATATAGGTAAATATACAGGGTGTTAGTGACATCGTAACGAATACTCAAGGGGATGATTCAGGCCATGATTCTGAGTTAATATCAAGTGGAATTTTTCGTCGCAAAATTCATGATTTTTTTTTAATTATTTTCAATTCCATACTTTTGCGACAGAAAATTCCACTTGATATCATCTCAGAATCATGGCCTCAATCACCCCTCAAAGTTTTCGTTACGATGTCACTAACACCCTGTATATACATATACATAAAACATGATTTAAGAGTTAAAAATTGATATTTTCCTTCAGTTTTTATGCATAACCAACATCCCAGTATAAATCCGTGTTAAAAGTTTAGGAGACCGTAAAATAAAAAGTACTGACCCATCGTAAACCAGAGGTGCGTGGCTACAACTATTATCACGTCGCATTCTCCATAAAACCCACTCGATAGTGGAGATCCTAATCTGTACTTAGTACTAGTGTTTACGGGCTTCGCTTTTTATGGTAATGGTGTCACATCGCAAGCCAGATGGGGTTAGTTTCATATAGGATAGGGAAATGGGTGTTTGTAGTGCTTCGATATTAGAGATAACAAACATAGATGTACATCATCATCATCAGCCCATTAACGTCCCCACTGCTGGGGCACGGGCCATCCCTATGGATGGATAGGGAGATCGGGCCTTAAACCATCACGCGGGCACAGTGCGGATTGATGGTTATTAACGACTGCTAATGCAGCCGGGACCAACGGCTTAACGTGCCTTCCGAAGCACGGAGGAGCTCGAGATGATTTTTTTTGTGGTCACCCATCCTATGACCGGCCTTTGCGAAAGTTGCTTAACTTCAACAATCGCAGACCGAGCGCGTTTACCGCTGCGCAAAAAAAAAATGATATTATATGAAGGACAGGGCCTTCATATAATATCATTTTTTTTTTCGATTTGGGTTTGTTTCGGATGAACCTACATACAGGGGATATGCGGTGCGGGTACCTAACCAGATGGAAAATCCGATGAAACGGGTAACGTCGCGCTAAAACGCACTGTTCGCGGCAGGAAATGTACCCGACGTGACATCGTGCTGGTTACACGAGTCTTCCATCTATTCTGTGCAGCTATGGTAGTACAGCTGCGTGCGTTATACATATTATATTAACGTCTTTGAAATTAAATAAGTACTACAGAGAGAACAATCCCATGAAAAAAGACCTTACTTTTTCCTAATAAATAAATCATCATCATCAGCCCATTAACGTCCCCACTGCTGGGGCACGGGCCTTCCCTATGCTCAGTGCGGGCTCAGTGCGGATTGATGGTTGTTAACGACTGCTAATGCAGCTGGGACCAACGGCTTAACGTGCCTTCCGAAGCACGGAGGAGCTTGAGATGAAAACTTTTTTTTGTGGTCACCCATCCTATGACCGGCCTCTGCGAAAATTGCTTAATTTCTCTCCTCAGCTCCTCATTAAATAAATAATTCCATTAAACTATTGATATGGGTGGATAGTGTATTTTAAAGTGCCAATATCCACATCGGACGGGTTATCAGGCGGAAAAATTCGAGCGTTTCCAGCTGGAAATGTACTCGATGTGACCATATGCTATTTTTTTTACGTGACTTATTGTAGATTTGCCGCAGATGGCATTAACTACTTGGCCGGAAAGACAATATGCTACTTACACACATCTTTCATCTATGTTGCACACATCGTGGCTGACTTTGCTAACTGACGTATCTGTAATTTAATGCTAAATTGATTTGTGTCTTATTGACAATTGCAAAAAGTGCAACTCAGTCGCCAAAAATTCGGGTACGTCAATTTGCGACATGAGCAACGATATATTAGGTATCTATATAGCCATAGGTAGTGTGTATCTCCCTACAGATCATTAGTGTATGTAGCACGTAAAATATATGTGCTAAACAATCGGTAACTCTGTTCCCCTACCCCCCTTGGTTTTATTTTAGTCTTCAATCGCATGGGCATCAGACGTCACACACACAGATAGTGTCTGTGTAAAAAAATTTGGTTTTTTCGGTATGAAGTGTCCGAGGGTGTAACAATAGTATGATTACGTACTTCTAAGATTTTCAAATTGCCACCCGTGCACGTATATAGAGTAGTTAGCAACTAGCAAGCGAAACGTTTCACGTTGTTTAGTTATCAAAGCTGAGAGTAACAAATAATTACTAAGTGTAATGGTTCTAAACAATCTGGTGTGCTCGGCAAGTTTGATGTTTGCCGTGTATTGTTGCCGTTATCGTTAGCATGAATTAATAGCCTTACTGGGTATTTCAATATAACGCGCTCATGACTATATCCCAATTGGGGTAGTCAGAGGTACATCCATCGCAAGGTGAACTAAGTACCCACACTTCACTGAGCTTTCTGTCAGTCCAATGTGATCGGCAGTGAGCCGTATCATCTATAATGGTCGAGCCTTCTGTAAAAATTAAATGTATTAATTTATGTGGGTATTTTTATTGCGTATTATACATTTATAGATAATGCTCGTATTCTCACGCATGTGTGGTGATTGGTGATCAGCCCATATAATGCTCCAGCATATCAGTAAGGCCACAATCCCTTGTCAGTTCTTGTGGCATAATTCCCGGGAAAATAAGTAACTGAACGCTTTCTTTGTTTTGTTACGAGTAGTCGCTTTCAGTCTAGGGTTGAAACGTCGTATTTTTTAGTTTTTATAATTTCAAGAACTACCATTGCGATCGTCATTGTGGTCGTGTAAAACTAAATGGATTTGTAGATTTGCATTCGGGTTAATGGAGAGCTTCATATATAAGGGTTTACGATCCTTTTTCGCAGTGTTTTTCTCTATCGAAATGCAAACAGAAATTTATAGAACCATAGATTCTCATTTCCACTTCCTAAATGAGAAACAAGTCAGTTCTTTAGTTTCGGACGTACATACCAAATCCGACTGAAAACTGACTGTCTCGAACTGTAATCAGTTTTCAAATTTAAATAATCAAATTCATAATAATATTAAAATGCATCATATCGATTTTATTTGTACTCGAGTGAGTAATCGATTTGTAGGTTATTTATGTTAGTCTCATCGATATCTCAGGCACTTGATGAGAAAATAGAGCTCTACCATTCGGCACATGATTATATTCTTTTCATAACACACATGGGAATATCTCGGGATAAAATTCTCGCTCTCTTGATGACGAACAACTCTACTCTGTTATATTGTTTACGTGTTTTATCTACTAGTAATAGTTTTGTTAATAGTACTTAATACTAATCTTTGGTCCAAATTTTTTAATAACCAATTAGGTAAACTAGAATATTTTTGTCATTGTTTCTAAATTCTTATGTAATAACTGGATGAAAAAATACTTAGTGCTCCCGTCACTGTATTTTTGTAGATCTTCTATCGTGTGGGTTGTGAGGTGGAGTACAAACCCCATCAACACCGGTGTCAGGGTTACTAAAAAAAAGAAAAAAAAAATACTTAGTAAAAAAAGTAAAGGTTAAAGTAAGGGTAAGTAAGGGTTAAAGTATTTTATCTATCTATCTATTGAGCCGCCAAAGGCCCCTGACAAGGCTCAAGTAACGACTACTTACATCAGTAAGTAGTAACGGGACCAACGGCTTAACGTGCCTTCCGATGCACGGAGCATCTTACTTTCGGACAATCTGGATGTTCAATCAAACTAGGGACCACAAAGTATTTTTTGTGATATGTCCCCACAGGGAATCGAACCCGGGACCCGGTTTGTAGATAAACAATAACTAAACTTTTTTTTCAGTCTATGTGACTTTAGTAGTAGACCGAAACTGTGTACCGTGTGTATATACGTAGAATCAGGTTCTCCATGTTTGGTGTATCCTGATATGCAAACAAGGGTGTCCCGAATTGAACGGAGGACGACGAAGCGCACTCTCCTTAGATTGCGAGTATTGCGACCTCGATGCTCTGTGCAACTGGGTGGCAAATGTAACGGTTAAATGGTTATCTAGTTAGTAGGTAACAGGAATTGTAATTATGTGTAAGCGACTGCAGGAAAAGTTGAAGGCATTAATTTTGTTAAAATGTGTGCGGCAATATTATAATTACGTAAACGACACCTTAGTACTTAGTGGAAATGACACTTCGGCGACATAAACAAGTTGCAGTTTCGAAGTGTTAGTATAGTTATATGGCTTAGAAGATATCCATTGATATAATCATAGTTCGATGGAATAGTCAGAGGTGACATTTGGTGGCGTGCGAATTCCATTGGGTGTAATTTTTTTGACGTGACTCATTGTAGATTTGCCGCAGATGGCATTAACTTACTTGGCCGGAGAAATGGGGAGCGCTGAGAGCTCTCACCCGGTACAAAATTTAAGACAACAGGCCTGAGGGTACCCAGTTCTCTCTGCTCAGGGCGTTGTCTGTGTGTGAGGAAAAATATTTGAAAGAATTAATCGACCCTAGTGGGTCGATAGCGATAAGCGCTGAATGAGGGAAATCGTCGACTATGCCGGCGGGGTCGGTATCGGGGTTCTGAAGTGTTTGGCTCTATGGCTAGAGTAATTGGGTCGTTGGAAACGTATATTACGTCCTTCCATTAGGTGACAGAGAACTCACAGAATTTGGGAATATCTCATGCAGGGGACATCTGCATGTCGTAATGCACTCGGCATCAATGTCTTAATTCTGTGTCTATGGCTCTCCCATCCTTTCTTGCATAACATGTGTATGTTTTAATTGGGTAGTAGGTAAGTCAAAAATAAATTATGAAATTGTAATTATTAAATAAAGACGGATCTAAAACTGATGAAAAACATTTTATTATTTCTGCTTAACTTATATTATGAATTTTAATCAAGAAAAACGTATTAATAATTCTGACATTTTATCACGTTTTCTATGACGTGTTTTGATGTTTAATAAAAAATTAAACGATTTGACTAGTTGGAAACTAGCCTATTATCATTAATACGTGAAGAACGCTAAGCGAAGTAAGTACTTTTTATTATTATTATTACTTATATTTCAGGATAAAGTGTTTGTCACTATGCAGATAACTCGGTAAAATACTCTACCTAAAATATACTAGACAATATTATCGATCACACATTTGCGGTGAGAAAATCCCTCTCAAATTACCTCCATACAGTTCCCAGATTATTGTTCATGAAAGCATAGAACAGGATTATTGTTAATAATACGTTCGGGAAAGCTTTAGTTTTGGCTGTGTTCCAGCTTAGCTTTACTAGAGCGGTCAACAAGGACCGAATTCGGGGATTCATGTCTGTATATTTGGTCAAAGGGTCATGAGATCCATGGAATCATTACGTTCTCTATGTTATTCATTGTCTTTGGTCTGTAGGACTTTTTGGCGGGAACGAAAACGGGACGGTTACTTTCTTCATTGAATAATCTAAATAATCAATACGAAGTGGTGTTTTGTTGTTAACGATCGCATTAAGTTAGTCGGAAAAATTCGCGATAGTGTTATTATATCGGAATAAACAATAAACAAAGTGTACCCTATCTATTTTCGCTTCGTTCCAACAAGCCGCTTCATAACTCGTTTATGCGGACTTTTGAGTTAATTCGTTTGGGGTTCAGAGCTGCTCCGGGCTCCGAGGGTAGGGGCTTAGGTTTATCATTCATTGCCATCATCTTTCATCATTTCATTAGTCATCATCAAGAAAAAAAAACATAAGACATGGCTGTCTGGGCATAGTTCCCTTTGGAAAATCAAAACAGACAATCAAAAAACTGAATAACAACACATATTTTCTTTTTATTAAGGAAAGTACTTTATTTTTACCTATATATGGCACAGGCCTCCCCTCAATCAACTGGAGGGGGTATGGAGCATACTCCACCGCGTTGCTGATGTTTTTTCTACTGCTAATAGCCGGGACCAACGGCTTAACGTGCCCTCCGAATCACGGAATTTAGATAATAATGATTATATAAAAATAAATAAATATATTTATTAACGGATGATAAGTTAACTGATGATGAAAAGAAAGTCGTCGGACGGGACTCTAAATGTAACTTTAAAAATAAGATTTGGTAATTCACTTGTCGTATGTTTTATCAATCCGCACTGGGCCCGCGTGATGGTTTAAGGCCCGATCTCCCTATCCATCCATAGGGAAGGCCCGTGCCCCAGCAGTGGGGACGTTAATGGGCTGATGATGTTTGATTACGAGTAGTTTGACCACAATAACTACTCGTGGTGTGAATACCTTTGTTAACCGGCGCTGAATAATGCTTTTGAGAGTGTAAGGCAGTGAAAACCACAACCCTGCATTAAATAACGATGTTGGAACATTCCTATTGTAAGCCTGTGAACATTCCCGACTCGAATGTCATACCTATTGGTTGTGACAAGTACCTGCATTGGATTAATGTTCATGTCGAATTTAATCATTGGGGACTAGCTAATTAATTACGAAATAGCTCAAATAGATATGTCGATCTCAATTAAATGAACTACCTACTTTATACGAAATTAATCTACTTATGTACCTAACCGTGGGTTTTGCTTTTATCCAAAATGCCCAGGCAGACTTTTTGAAGGCTGGTATAGTGAAAATTTTTAGATATTTGGTACCTATACAGGGTAAAGCCGTGGTAGCCCAGTGGTAGGACGCTTGAAACGCACTTTGAGGTTCAGGTTCGATTCAGCGCAGGTGTAAACCAATGATTGCCGAATTTGTTTTCGAATTCATGTTTGGATCATAAATAATTATCACGTTCTCAGTGGTGAAGGAAAACATCGTGAGGAAACCCACAAATGAATTTTCGGAGGTATGGGACCTAACTCATATTCGGCTGGTTTTCCCTACGCGGGTTGGAAGGTCAGCCAGGCAGTCGCTTCTGTAAAAAAACCTGTCTGTGGACCTGTCAAATCTTCAGGTTAACTAAGCGGACCCTGTGAAAAACGGGGTAATGCTAGGGATGATGATGGGTACCATAGGTACTATAGGTGTTAATGAACAACCTGTACCTGTAATTTCTTATTCCCCATATCTTTTATTCAGTGAAAGAATATTTAAATTTAAAGTCACACCCGTTTATTTAAATTAAGGTTAATTAAGTACTTAGTTTATATAGCAAATGTAAATTGTTACTGGCAATAAATTTATTTTATTCTTATTCTTATTCTTCTTATTCTTGTTTTTTGTGTATTTAAAATATCTATTGTTATTTTTTTTGAGACAGATTTATTAAAGATTTAATGTTCCTTTAATTATAAATTATTTAATATTAATATTCGCACGCTGTATGGTTGAGTGATGGACTTTTATTGATATAATGTATATTTAAGTTCTTTTGTACCACTCTAGAGCGAATAAATTTCATTTCATTTCATTTTATTTTAGGTACCCATCATCATCTTTAGCATTATCCCGATGACGACGGAAAATTCCACTTGATATTAACTTAGATTCGTGGTCTGAATCATCCCACTCAGTGTATTTTCTGTATGTGTATGTTTCAATTTTAGAAATTGATTTTTAATTACCTTTGTAGCCACTTTCACCGCTTTTCTTATGATTAAAATGTAAGGCGACAAAGTCTTAAAGATGAGTGTGTCTAAAGGATTTTTAATAATAGTTTCATGTATGAAAGAGGAGCTGTAATCCCAGTGACGTCGTCTGGCGATAATCCAGGTAATATTAGGGCTCAGGTGCTCGCCTGTACTCGGCTGTTAAATTAAAACTCGTCTTGTATACACTACATAGGTACTATAATGAAATGAGTTCGAAAGAAATAGAACGGCCGCACGATCGACAGAGATCCCCTAATATTAATTTATATAATAAGAAGAATATGAATAAGGTTTACCCAGTCTCAGAAGTACTTACGAGCGTAGGTATACGAAAAGAGCGACACGTTAAAATGCATAGTATACAACCTTAACACAATTTAGCGACTGAAATAGAGCACTTTTTCACTTGACTAGGCTCTCACAACAGATAATGTACATAGGGTTGTAAATTAGTTTCCAACTAGTCAAATCAGTTACTTTTTACTAAACGTCAAAACACGAAATTACTATGGAATTTGTACGAAAAAGCAACCTGTGACGTCATAGAAATCACGAAAATGTGACAAAATATTGCACTTATTATTACAGTTTTCTTTATTAAAATTCACTAATAAGTTAAATAGAAAAAAGGACGTTTTTTGTCACCTTTAGATCTGTGTTTAGTTAGTAATCAGAATTCACAATTTATCTTTGACCTAGGAAACTACCCAATTCTCTTTTTCGGTTTACCTAAATTACAATAATCGTTGTGCTACTCTTGTTCATTATAAATATATGTACATCGCAGTCTTACGTTCTACTAACTATACGCTATGTTTAAAGCAATTAGTGCCAGTTATTCCCAGAGTTTGCTCTTGCATACAAATTCATCAGGGTTTACAAAGTTTGCATTGAAGTTCGAGATGTCTGCCCTTGGGAGTATAACCAATATTTAAACGAGGTAAAATTGGCGCCTGTAGTAATCTACTTAAATGCAATATATAAAGGCGTACCTAATCCGTTCTGTTGTAATTCTTCCAGAAGAGTAGGTACTTGTAATTGGGTCGTGTACTAGGTTCAAGACAAATTATGATATTCTGGTTACTAAATAAAGACACATATAAAACTAACCAAAAACATTATTTTTTCTATTTAACTTATTTATGAATTTTAAACATGAAAAACGTAATAATAAGTCCGACTTTTTATCACGTTTTACTATGATGTCATAGTGTACTTTTTCAAACAAATTCCATGGTAAGTTCGTGTTCTGACGTCTAGTAAAAAGTAACTGATATGACTAGTTGGAAACTAGCCTATTATTTTTGCTACTTATTGATATTATGATAATTGTATCCACCTAGGACTCTGTCTTTTACTGTCTGTACTGTAGATTATTTTACCAAATGATATCCGTTCGTTTAGTCCAGTATCGAGTGCCAGCTGCGGTTAATCATATAGTATAGTCATAGTCATAAGTGAAATGCATTTAAGCTAAACGTAGCCTAAAAGTTGTAGACATAAATATAATATTGGTGGCAGACTACAAAGAAATAGTTAATATTTACTCCGTATACCTCCAAGTACAATCATAGAAGATCATGAATTCAAATTACAAACGCGTAAAATCACAAAGTACACACTCACAAGAGAAAAGGAAATGGGTTTCTTTCTTTTTTTGGTAGAATGTGAGGAAAACATTGACCTAAAAAATCCCAAATCCTCTTTAGAGGATAACTTACACGTACAAATTCAAGTACTGCTCTGTAAGACAGACAGACTAAGGATTGTTTTAAAAAAAATATAGCATCCAAAACCATCTTTTCACTGTCGATTCTTGAAAAAAGATAACACAAAAACCTACCTCAGCGGCACATTCATATCTACTGACAAATGTGGAACTATAATCTAACGAAGCACCATCGAATAACCATTCGATTAAGAGCATTTGCATGGCAATGACAATGCTCTCGCCGCAATACTCCTCTTCGATTTCGATCCACGATATTTACATAGAATTACCACAATTTGCATTTTCCGTTCATTTTAAAGGTATTTGTTCGAGGTAATATCCAGTGAAGACGAATCAAAACGAAGACGTTGGAAGTAAATGAAGTATCTGATTGTCGAATTTAAGATCCTTAAAGTACGCTTTTGTTGTTTGAGAAATCTGTCCGGG
Source organism: Pectinophora gossypiella (assembly GCF_024362695.1). Classification (NCBI taxonomy): domain Eukaryota; kingdom Metazoa; phylum Arthropoda; class Insecta; order Lepidoptera; family Gelechiidae; genus Pectinophora; species Pectinophora gossypiella. Next base: position 16,710,333 of record NC_065414.1, on the reverse strand, counting down.
TTAGCTTTTCCGGTGTTTTTTTATTTACTCGTTTGCGAAGGTTATTTTATTATTTTTTATAGCAAGGTATAAAGTAAGAGGTAAGTATACATGCAAAGCTAAACTGGTTGTGGAAAAATTACACACAGTGTGACGTGATTATTTATAATCTTAAAACCAATACCTAACTGGAGGTAAAACAAAGAATTGAGGAAATAATCTTCATCAGTTACATTTTATCGATTTAAAGTACCTATAGAATGGTAATAATGAAAAATAATTAATTAAACATAGGTTACCTACGTATGAAAAAGCATGCAATGATACATACGATTTATATTTCTGTTTCATATAAAATATATATCTACTCATCTACTTACTCTCAATTTATTTGTAACAGGACAATTGAGAAGAAGACATTGGGATTAATGGCCCCTGATAAAAATGGCAATCAATTGTCCTATTTTTAAATCGTCGACGAAAAGAATGGCTTTTATTGTATGAGGAAACGATTGTTCGGCTACGAGGAAAATCGAGTACGCAATTCGTGCAAATCTTAAATAATCGATGTGAAGAATAATATTATAGAAATAAAATAATAGATGTAAGTAGGTAAGTACATAGGTATGCTTCTCAGCATAAAATCGAAGCACATCCGAATTGTTGTTCCGTAATTAAACAAAAAGTTTGTTAAAATAGCATAGTTTTATAACTGGCAGTTTGGTCGTATAGGTTTGAAAATTTCAAATTCAAAATTAAGTAGATTTTGTATTCTTTAATCAAATAATCAAAATAAAAGCAAGAATTCGGAGGTGTTGTAATTTTTTGGTTGAGAAGTATCGAATTATCACATCCTATAGGCGAAATACTATTAACTGAATGATATTTTCCACGCCAGAATAGAAGAATGAAAAATGTGTCTATCCATCTAAGGAAATATTTCAGCTAACATAAATATGCTCAGATTTTATCTTACAAGACTTTTTAACATGATTAACCTTTTAAAATATAACATGCCTGCGTCATAAATCTTTTATTATTTTGTTTTAATTCGAAGAATAGAATATTTTTTCAAAATATACTATTAAAAATAAATAAATATTTATTCATAATACATTCTATGCAAAGCAAGGCAAAGGTAGAACTTTTAAGACCTTTAAGAAGTAGACTTCTTAGTACCTAAGTATTTAAGCCTATTTCCAAAAAAGTCGTTCGTTCACGAAAAGAGGAATACATTTTAAATACATTTTATTAATTGAAGAAGCGCGTTACATGTCATCACTCACTCGTGGCGAAGCGAACTGGATAATCAACAAAGGCGGCCATGTTTGTTTGTGATGTTGTTTTTGCCAATTTGTCAATACAGGTGAATTATTTTGCGATGTTGCTGATTTACGCTAAATCGTTCTTTGATATTCCAATACGTAGCTAAGAGGTAAACGATGATCATACTTATCGGAATTTATTACTACTACGAAATGTGAACAATCGTTCCTTTGAACAGAGATGAAAAAGAAAAACTAGAAATATCTGGTCTATACCACTTTAAAATTTTGTACCACTTCTTTTTGATGGTATGGTTTTTCTTTTGTTAAACGTCAAAGTATATTACTTCATATCACATACGAATAGTCACTTTATCACATAGCTAAGTACCGACATGGAAAGTTCATAACTCCAGTATGTCGTGCATCACGCGGGTTTCACGCCCACTTAGATGCTGTTCCCTGGAGCCTTACATTAAGTATCACTACTCTACTCCCGTAGAGTACTCTACTTCCGTTGAGTAGTAGGTCCAAAGACCAAAATACGTTACTATCACTAGGTAACTTTAATTATTTTTAAAATAGCTTAAAAGCATTGATTTTGTTATTATTTTTTATTTATTGTTGCAGTACCTATGTACACCTACACTACTACACTAACACACTACCAACTACTACTATCTACTGTGTGTATACTTTAATGCTCATACTCTTCACGATCAGAAGAGGTATTTACCCTTCAACGGAAATAAGTTAGGCTTATCCTTTGAAGAAGGCATACAGCCGGTCTTAATAAAGTAATATTGCAATTTGATATTTGCGAACATAAAAGTAGACAAGCAAAATGTCAAATAGAAATATGGCTTTTTAGATGGATTGCCTCAATGTCACTTTTTATACCCCCAGCTGGGTCTGCAGCGAATGATATATGTCTACGGTCTAGATAGATGTCGAACGGCTATTGGTCGAAGCCCTCGATATACGCGCGGCACGGTTGCTGTGCCACGAGGGCAGGACATACTTTAATTTGTAAGAGTTTCCAAAAAATGGGCCCTAATGTTTTGTAAATTGGCTTGAATACTCCTGGACTGAACTGCTCTGACGACAAGCTCCGACGATGCGTGGCAGCAATTATAATTACATTTTGTAAAACGTACGTTTGGTTTTATGCATTTTTCGTTCATATCATTATGATTTCATGAATCCTGCCAGTGTGTCACGTCGGACGTGGTAATTCAAATTCAAAATTTCAAATTCAGTAGTTAACGTAGTTACACTTTGGTAAGTTAAATAATGAGATGACCAGTTATATATATTTATAAATAAGATTGAGTGAAATTCTACTGATATAATTTCGTATTAGGTACAAAAAAGTTACGTGTGATCCAGAAAACATTATTATTTAAGAAAATGATAATTATAAATTTGTTTAGTTGTTATAAATAGCACGGTATCAAAATTCAGTAAATTTATAGCACACTTTGACTTCACAAGTTAACAGCAAAAAAAAGCATTCTGTATCGTTTTCTTTAAGTTGGCTAAAAGCGACACCGCATTTTAATGTCATTTAATAATTCGTCTATCTGTGAGACTATAACTTATCAGACAGTAGGTACTAGTCTCAGTTAGTGCCGAATTATAATAGAACCATTATAACTTTTGTTCAAAGGCAATAGGCCGTATTTCAATCTCTCCCGCACCCTATGAAGTTATATCAGACAATCGCGTCAGTTTGATTGATTGTGGTATAACCTCATAACCCTTGTCTCTCCTCGATGTCCCGGAAAATACCTATTTGTTACGAGAATGTGTTTAATTTAACAAGGGAAATTGTGCTACGTATAACAGCATTAATTTTACTAGCGGAAGACTTTAACCACGTTAGAGAAAATGGAATGAGATTACAAGGATGCTAGAGTATAATTACATAATATTTTATAAACTATGTTGGGGTAAGCCACAAGTAGTTAGAAGACGAAATACTTTATTGATAGGTTCCGAAGTCACCAACTTATCGCGCATAGCTCGTTACTCATAAATCGTTCATCATAAAGCTACTATAGTAACTAGACGATTTCTGTGACATGACGTCATGACCTGTACGATAGCCCTTTGCGTTCCCCATCGGTCGGTCAAGTAGTCAATGCCATATGCGACAAATCAACAATCAAAAATTAAGTATATGAATTGTTTTTGTGTTCATAGACTGAAACACAATCATCTACAGTAGAAACAGCTGAAAATGAATAAAATAGGTTTCGTAAAGCTTAAACCACAACAGAGTGAAACAGTCGGCTTCATTTAAAATATTCAGTATTTTCATTAGCTATGTACGTACGTGGTCTACTTAGGGTAGTTTTGGCTAGGTATTATAATAAACCGTTGTCTAAAAATGGTCTGTTCTGGATTAAGCCGTGTTTCAGGGCTTAGTTGCATATGTATCCGACCACAGGCCACACGAGTGCCACACGAGTGCTTTGTAGTGCCGCACTGTTATCCTCTCTCTCATATTTAATTTATATCTCGGTGTATGCACATCCTTTCCACTACTGCGCTGTAATTTCACTTGTCGTTGCAAGTAACATATGATAATCGTTTTTGCTTATTGCGAACTTCCGTTGTGAATTTTACTTTTTGTTTTTTTTTTTGAGGTGGCTTATTGTAGATTTGCCGCAGATGGCATTAATGCCATCTAATGGCTAAGTGGTTAACTACTTGGCCGGACAAATGGGGAGCGCTGAAGGCTCTCACTCGGTACAAAGTTTAAGACAACAGGCCTGAGAGTGCCCAGTTGGGCGCGAACCCTGGCTCAGGGCGTCGTCTGAGAGGAAAAATATTTGAAAGAATTAATCGACCCTAGTGGGTCGATAGCGATAAGCGCTGATTGAGGGAACTTATCCTTGCGCATCTTTGGCTGCAGCCAAAAAAAATATATATTTTCACCTACTATTATTGCATTACATTGTTAAGACCCAAATATATACTTACTTACCCTATATACACCAATCTGCAATGCCAATTCTATAATTAAAATAATATAAGCTCTATTATATTCCCAAGTAGGCTAGTCATAGGTACATCCATCGCAAGATGAACTAAGTGCCCACGTTTCACCAAGCTTTCTGTGATCAACTTGATAGGTGGTGAGCTGTATTGCAGTCTAATTATAATGGTTGGGCCAACTGTGTTACTGAAAACTGCAAATACGATAAATTAATAACTCATTGGTGCAGGTCGAACCGGCGCTCCCCGATTAAGATACAATCCGGTAACAAGCAGGACCACAATATTAATTTAATTTCAAAGAAAATTCCACTTGATATCACCTCAGAATCATGGTCTGAATCATCCCTCAAAGTTTTCGTTACGATGTCTCTAACACCTGTATAAGCTTTCAGGGAACTTTGAAATTGAATATTTTTGTCGCAAAGTTTCAAATTAAAATAGTTAAAAAATATTTGACCAAAGTAAGCGTGACAGTGGAGCTATTAATTTTACTTTGCTTCCATTATATTTTAAAAGCACATGTGAAGCTTTCCATTGTTAAATAAAATGTTTTGATGTTTTTGGACGGTCAGTTGTTCAGAATACTTCCTATGGCTGAAGACTACATATTCGATTCGAACGGTTCATTTAGACAGCCAACTCACGACCGTTATCCATCGTACGCTAACAGGGTACGCAGATCACAAGTAATAAGAAGATAGAGAGTTCAGTTTAATAGACTTGTTACATGTGGTATCGAAGTCATCCTCGTCCATATAAATAGACCATGTTAAGTAGGACATAACTAATATACGTTACTAACTTCCTTTACCTACCTACTTAATTTTATAGAATGTACTCTCGGTACATAAGACATTTTGAAGCGATTACAGCCTTAGCCGTCGACGGGTGCCAGAATTAAGCAACTATTTCAATTACTTCCGATCGGCTAGCTCGAACAGCTACGAACTTTGTCCTGAATTATAGTGAAACAAACATATTTTACACTACAAACCGCATGCAGCAGAATGCATGAGCTCAAGAATATAAATTGCTCATTGAATTAGGTTTAACTATCGAGACAAGCTAGGAAGTATACTATCAACACTTCGCCCATCATGTCCGCTGCTTAACACTTTTTAATAAATGTTTTCTCCTAGTACGTCAGTACAAAAGAGAAAACTCCGAAAAAAGCGCTAGTCTGAAAGCAGCGTCTCACTAATTGTAAAATTCACTGGAAGGAAAATGCTTACAATCGAAAAGTTCATAACGCGTTCATAATTTATGTGTTCAGAATTTACGTAAATTCTCTTCCTCGTGCTTGTCGTTAGCTTTTAACAATAATAATGAATTAGACAAGACAGAGATATTTCTTGTTCTTAAAATAAATATATATATATATATATATATATTTATCATGAAATCTCGGCCATAATGTCGTAAATCGTAAATCCAACCATGCACGTTATCGCAACGTACACTTACTTTGTAATTTATTCCAGTAAGAGTGAAGAGCAAATTCTAACGCCATGTCAAAAGATACAAAAAATGGACCGTTTCAGGGAAAACATTAAACACAATTTATAACGAGCATCCCTCTCATTAATATGCGAAATTTGATATAAATACCATAAATGGGATGGACGACCTTTCCTAAATGAAATGGTGGAAGTCCAAATGTAAATGGCCGTAACTAGAGGACGCGTCGACCGCAACTGTCAAGCTCTGCCTAATCCAATTATACAAGTAGCCCTTACGAATTGAGAGATACCCGCCGAGAATTGCTTTAACAAAGTACTAACTTTATTGTTCCGCAATTTTCTTCAATGTCAATTTATCGTTAACCCCTCTAAATTAATAAACGCACCCGAGATACAACTCCCATGAAGCATGACGTTTCTGAAGACATATTTAAAAGGGAATCTATCCCAGAATAAATTGCAACATTAGTCAAGTAGGTACCTAAGTAACAGATGAATTTTGCTGCCATCATTCACTGTCAGGTTGTCTGTCCAAAATTAAGAGGAATACTCCAGGTAAATAATGTAGTCACTGAACCATTTTTCAGGGATATGTTTCTCATTTTTTATTGAGGGTTGGTAGGCCGGGAATTTGGCATCATTTGTGGGAGAGTTGGTGAAAGTTACTGCTGTCAGGAGCAGTTTGAGTGACGAATGCGGACAGCGGCTGTGCGTGTCGGTAACGAAGACGGATCGCGCCCGCGCCCTGACCGAACACCTGCTGAGAAACCACTTTCTTCCTACCTTGTGTAATTCTTTTCAGTTCATCCTTCATTACGTAGATACAAACAACATTCAACCTACTTCCTTACACGATGTTTAAGCATCTGAATTATTCGGGCTAGCCTTTGTTTTGAATCGTATTATCGGTGCGGAAACCCAAGCAATTTATTGCTCTGTTGAGCCTTACATAGGTATGAACCTTTATTCAAAGATTCTGTTAGCGTGGGTTGTTGCTTTGTCTTATATAAGTACTTACTTACATTAAAAAAGGCAAGCGCCTTTTTTATATCAATTTATTCGTTTTGAATCTAAACATTTTTTAATTCTATATTTGTATACCGAAAACTGCGTAACAGATTTCATTTCGATACTGATAGGAAAAAAGAATATCTAAAATTACCTATGCTTGATTTTTCAACCACCGAGTATTTTGGGAAATGGAATATCGCTGATAGGTAGGTTTTATGACCTACGTGCATAAACGGATTACATACATACATAAACTCACGCCCGTAATCCCTAATGGGGTGGGCAGAGCCACAAGTAATCAAAGACAATAAACGGATTAAGTACAAAAAAACACTATTCGTTTTATCTTTACTCTTTATTTTCTGCATCTGTCCCAATGCACGGACATAACAAGTGAGTACATACAGGTGTTGTCGACTAAATTCGTCGGCAAAATCTATAGCGCCAGCGTTTACCTTCAGTCGTCGGGTCTGTAATGTGACATGTCGATTCAGAGGTTCAGTTGCATGTCTGCGACATTCAATTACCGCAGCTCCAGTGCAGTGTGCAACGGAGCATTGTTTCGTGACACCAATTCAATCAGTAAACTCCAACTTGGGAAAATGTTATAAACAAAAATGTAGCTTACTTAAATATATTTTGGAGTTCATTTATGTAGTCTTGTTTATCTACAAGACCTGTTTTGCTATTGTAAAATAAATCATCATCATCACCAGCCCATTAAAGTCCCCACTGCTGGGGCACGGGCCATCCCTATGGATGGATAGGGAGATCGGGCCTTAAACCACCACGCGGGATTGGTGGTTATTAACGACTGCTAATGCAGCCGGGACCAACGGCTTAACGTGCCTTCCGAAGCACGAAGGAGCTTAAGATGAAAACTTTTTTTGTGGTCACCCATCCTATGACCGGCCTTTGCGAAAGTTGCTTAACTTCAATAATCGCAGACCGAGCGCGTTTACCGCTGCGCCACCGAGCTCCTCAAAAAATAAATGTCTTATATTAATTCTCACAACGTTAGTAGAAAGTCGTCCTTGGTCTGTAGTTATATAGTAAAATACATACATACATACATACATAAACTCACGCCCGTAGTCCCTAATGGGGTGGGCAGAGCCACAAGTAATCAAAGACAACTTGCAGCCACTGTTGATACGAGTCGTAAGCTGGATATGATAAACCAGTTAATATAATAAAATCAGTTATATAACATGATATTTATCTTGTAATCCATTTATCACAGAAATAGTGTCATAAAAAACCTATATTGCTTCTAATCTTAGATCGAAAGTGTGCCATTATTTAATCCCGCTAATTACGATTGGCCAATTGAGGTCAGACCAGCAGAATAGATGGCGGTTACACCTGAATGTCCAATGGCAGGCAGGATACAGTTGCTACAATTAATACGTGTCTAGGAAATCTATATGAGTACCTACACCGATTTTCTTTGTGCTTATGAGATTAGTTAATCTATAGGTTTCATTTCAACCATTTTCGTATTTTAAAAAACATTACCAGTAAATTTGCTTTGTCCAAATCGAATGCAGTTTTCGACTTCAACATAAAATTGTAATCCTATTAAGAAAGTAATATTTTTGATTTTATCGACTTACAGATGGATCTTCTTCTTATCGTGTGGGTTGTAAGGTGGAATACCCACCTCATCAACCCTGGTGTCAGGGTTATTATTCAGCCGCCAAATGGCTCATGCAACGACTACATACTTACATCAGTAAGTAGCAACCAGGACCCGTTGGTCCTGGACGGATCATCTTACTTTCGGACAATCACGTGATGAGCCTGTAATGTCCTAACCAAACTAGGGATCACAAAGTGATTTTTGTGATATGTCCCCACCGGGATTCGAACCCGGGGCACAGATGATGAAAGATAGAGATGGATATAAGTATTGTTACGAATTGAGTTTCGGGATTGGAAGGAAATTCACACAGTCCAAGGAAAAGTTTTATTTGCAACACTAGCAGTGCAATACTTGCACAGAGCAACTTCGACACCGTCACTTCACTTTTCCACCGCACTATATACGAGTACGTCACTGATTAAACACTTCACTACACTGGTACTTCACTACACTAGTACTTCACTACCACTATTTCTTTACCTTTACTATTTTTCCTTCTTTATTCGCTTTAAAAATTTTTGACAGTATTTATAAATCTATCTAATTTAACAACGAGAATATTTTGCTACAAAACACTCATTTCTTCTCCTGAAATTACCCTGCACCTGTATTCTACCTTTTCCCTTAAATTGATACTCAGTCTCTCGTACGTGTTCGGCCGACATGTAATTATGTTGTCAAACCCTTATTTAGGGCTTATTTACTGTGTGGGTTCCTTAATATACTACTGTTTATTTTTACGTAGGTACTTTACATACAGACTAGATACTCTTAGAACTTACATACTTCTCCAAAATGTTTAAATTAAGAATTTTCTTTATCAAATACAGATATACATTTATTATATTTTATTATTTATTCATTTCAGACAAGTAACTGGTATTTAATTTATGGAATAGAGATTCATTAAAAAGTAAGTAGACTCTACCGAAGCATTGATCAGCAACCGTCAATATATATTCTGTAAAGGGCCACTCATTATTTTAGAAGGATCAAAGAGGATTTTAGTCCTTAATTAGGTTCGAGACTCTTTGAGGTCGAGAAAGTTAGGGTCGGACTTTCCCGTTTTGACCGCTCGCGGTTGCTGATTGCGACCTACAACTTTATTACTTACAAAATAGTTAAATTGGCATTTTTTTCCGTACTAAATCTTCATATTTTATCGCTGGTATTGAAACATAAAAGCTTTTACCACAAAACTTTGACTTTAGATCAGCTGACTGTAGGAACATTAATCATTGCTTGAGTTTTCGAGACTTTTAAGGCCAATGCAAACAGAAGGTACCGGAAGCATTGCCGGGCGGGACGCGGGACTTTGTATGAAACTGCGCTGCGCTGCGTGAACTCTATGTGAACTTGTAGGTATTTATAAAATCGCATAAATAAGTACGCACACGTAACGCTCCCGTTACCGCCTCTGTATGTCTTGAGCTTCATAAAACCGAAAATGCACAATGTCATGTAGCGAATTGCTACGTAGCACCGAATTTTTAACTCAATTCAGAGTGTCGGACCCTGTGGTCTCGCGGGACACAACTTACTTCACAACAAATAGGGTTTCCTTTCTATCCCTTTAATTCCGGCGAGTTTTGGTGCCTCATTATGTAATCATGATGAATTTTATGAATGACGTTAAACGTCGTTTGCATAACTATGGCAAGTAGGAAACAAGAAAGGTACGCTCAATCAATTAAAAGTAAATAATATAATTTCATTACGTAAAAGAAACTTATAATGTTTCTACAATCTTTCTATCTATAAGTATATGAGTATATCTCGTTTTAATTACTATAATGAAATGACAGGCAAAGATAAACACGATAAAGAAAGTTGCGACGTTCATATTGTATAAATTTTAATTAGTTATTTATGCTAATTCAAGGCGACAGGGGCGGGTAATTCACTACGAGGTAGAGATTTACTAAACTAAATGAATTTACATTAGGTATGTGTGCTTTGTGTGCCTAACTTGCTAACAAAACATTATTTGAGGCGCGAATTTAAATGATAATGGTTTAATTAATTTAAGGAACTATAAAGATTTTGTAATAATTTAAGGAGGTGATAGGTACAAGTGTACTTATCTATTTTCTACTTACTGTTAGCATGGGAATTATAACAAATACATAGTTCCTCTGTTTATAAAAATATCAAAGGAGTTTTATCTGATTTTTATAAGATGTTTAAAATGACGAAGCAAAGTAAGTAATTAGTAATTTAAGAAAAACATAGGTACATTTGTTTGGGAGAGTGAAACGTTGACCTCCGTCCTGTCAACAAGCCAGACCGACCGCCCGCCGCAGACTTTAACAGCTTCACGCCACAACCAGATAGGACGAACCTAATTAACGCTTTGTCATTAAAAAGTTTTTCGGTTTTAAAACCACAACCAACTTTTATGACTGTTTTAAGCTCGCGGTACAGACTAAATGCCTAAACGCGTTTGCTTTGAATATTAATAGCAGTCTTATTTTATGCATAAATTTAAATAAGAAAAGTCGAGGAATCGCCGTCTTCCTATTTGGGAGGTAAAATTGACTTCATAATATCTGTTTAATTTGAATAATGTGGTCTCAGGGACGCAAAACCTCGGGGAGTAATCTGTTTAATTTGATAAGGTTTTCAGCGCCGCATACAGTGTGGCGACGACGTTTAAGGGAACGGGATTTATATTGCCATCAGCGTTTAATTGTGGAAGGGGTGTGGTTGCGATGCTAACCTTTACTCATGTTTTCAACCGCGTAACAGCAAAATGTTATCATTATGTTTTGAATCGCTCGAGGGCTAATTCTGTTGTATAAGTTGTTTTTCGCTAGGTACTGTTCTTTCAAACTTGGTCAATGTAAAAAGTTTCGAAACAATATCGGTATATTTGTATGATAATTTTATGGCCACCTCAGCAGCTAAAACAGCTATTTATTCGTTTTGTGTTCAAAATATTTGCACTTTTGTGAACATAATCTATTTAGGTCAATATCCAATTTTTTTAGGACCAATCATGCGCAACATTTTCCGTATAGAAAGGTCCCGATTTTCGATAGCTAGGTAAGTATTGTCTGATGTCGGGAAGTTAGGAAATACAACGTGGATACCCCTCCCTTTGCCGACGCCTTCCGAATACAAATTTTCAACTTTTTTGGCACAGGAAGGAAAAGTTGACTCGGACCGGTCGTAATTATACATTGAAATAAAGATATTTCATTACCCGTGCTCAATTGAAATCTTTGTCGAATTTTAACTTTGTTCTTTTGGGCTAAAGTCATAATTTAACATTGGTGAAGATTTTATTTTATCATCCAAGACAATTTCTCGGTGTTCTTCATTGAAAAATGTACTACTTGGCTGATAATTGATCAAAAATATGTTAGGGTCTTTGACAATGTCAAAGGATCATAGAAATCTATAATATAATTTGAGGAAATCCTTTAAAATCTCTGATGTCAATGAATATTTGGCAGGATGCCAGCAGCTCCTGAAAAACTTTATAAATCATCCCCTTTGCCCGAAAGTGTCGTCCCGTAATTGATTTTATATAAAACCGCCACTTTATGGGCTCCCTGCTACTTTCCAGTCACTGACCTAAATTGGGATAGGTAATATTTTATGCTGAAAATTAAATTTACTTTGCATTAAAAGTTCTACCCAATTAGTAAGTTCTTATAATGCCCTATTATCTAGGCTTCAGTGTAGAGTGTACCTAGCCTATTATTAGATAAGATTAATGGACTAATTTGTTACATGTTTAGCCTTTAATTCACTTTAGTTTGTTAGGAAGAAGCTTTTTTGGAGATGTAGATGGCACAATGAGCTTTTAATCTGATTTTCTTCTACTTTTAATCACATTACGATATTATACCCTGCTGGGATATAGGTATCAAGCAACAGATTTCTATTTTCTCGCGACACCTAATCTGACTGATAAATAATAAAATAAAATAAACATAAAATATTTATTTTTCCTTAATTTGATACTGAGTAGGTACTTACTAAAACTGTCTGTCAAATGTAGAAACTGTTATATAAATATTGCGATACCTTGTGACTGTGTCCACATCAGATATCAAACAGGAATAACGAAGGGTGTGAGTTTGTGTTACGTCAAGCAGTAACGGCGACCCTTCACAACAAGTGAGATATATGTCACTTAAGTTTGGAACATCACAAATCCCGATAAGCCAAAGTGACTTAAGTTTGAATTGGTATTTGTTCTTACTGAATCTACCCGCAGTTGAATAACTGCCAAAAGTTCAAAAAATAACGAGCGTCTCTGACAATGCAGTGTGAAAGCTCCGATTTTATGAACTGGAGAATAAACTAAAAGATTCAGTCATTTCTGAATAGAAAGAAAGTGTCTTAATCACATAATTAAAATGATTGACTCTGCTTTAGTCGCTATGAACTTAGTTACAAAAAGGAGAACTGAGACTATTGTCGCAGTCGATTAAAAACTGCAGTAGATAAGATGATACGACAGATAATATGTTAATCCAAAGTTAGGTAGTGAACTCTGATATTCAAACTTATCTTTATTCATTAGGTAACATAATTAAAGCACATAATAACGGGTTCTTACCGCGTTTAAATGGGGATATGAAACGCCTTCAAGACGGGTTGAAATTATCGAGCATGTGGAATCCAGTAGTAGGTGTTGTAAAAAGCTTGGAACGGCCTAAATGTGGGGAAAAAACGTGAGGACACAGTGAGTGCGGTTTGTCGTAATGAGTTTCGTGCGAGTTCAGATGGTTCCGAACATTCCGATATCAAAAACATAAACAAGCGGCAAAGAAAGAGGGTAGACAGATATGTCTGCCCGTAGAAAATTATGGATCTACCTACTCCACTCCAATCTCATCAGTCATCCCGTGATCATGGCACTTGTAACAGTGTCGAAATATCGGGAGTCTTATATCCCCATTTAAACGCGGTAAGAACCCGTTATTATGTGCTTTAATTATGATAATAACCGCGTAAACTTAAAACATTAGGTAACACTTTACATAAATATATTTTCCTTCGAAATGTTTATAATTTTCACAACCCGTATAAGAGGAAAAGTAGCTGCGAGAAAAACATCGACACAGGGCTCTAGATGTCCTTAAAAAACTAATGAGCTGCACCTGCGTTACTTGTTAAGTTGTTATTTAGGACATTAGTGGTAGAAGATGTATACCATATTTTGATGGAGTGTACTCGAAATGAGTCCGTGAGGTTCAATTTGTACATTTCTTTTGATGACTTAAGATATGTTGGAGGATGTAACATTGCTTTGGCAAACCCATTATCGAAAAAGGCCAAAGCACTTTATAAATTGGTCAATATAGGCGTAAACTACTCCGACGATCTGGTGAAGGTCGCGGGAAGCCGCTGGATCGGGCAGCGCAGGACCGATCGTCGTGGAGATCCTTGGGGGAGGCCTATGCCCAGCAGTGGGCGTCGTACGGCTGATGATGATGAGGCGTAGACTTAAGATAAGTAATGTAATTTGTTTTTAGTACTCATTTTTGTTGCCTTATAGAGCGACATAGGTTCTGTTTGTGACTAAGCTCTTAAATAAAGATTAAAAAAAATAATTTAGGACATTTTTTTTAATTCATTAAAAAAATCTAGAAGTATTCTAGAGACGTCTGTGGAAATCGTGTTGTGTGACAGTAATGAACACTGCAACGGACGTTTGATAAAGATGTGCCTTTGTTCCGCACCAACTTGACGCCGATGTTTTACACAAGATAATTACACTTCGGATGGAGTGGCCACAGACGTTGGAGAAATTATTAAGCTCACGGCACACAGATGTCCGATAAGAAGCGTTGCGGTATTTTACAGTTTTTATGCACTCAGACACGTAGGAATACGAGCGCAATTTTATAAAAACTGCCGTTTTCCGTCCCGGTACGTTCTCGCCTCTACGTGCATGCGCCATGTTTTCGCACTTGGGTAATGACTAATTTTTTTTCAAGCCACCGGTAATTAAATGGAAAAAATAATACAGGTTCAGGTTAATACAGGTTCTATAAGAGGCAGAAAATACCTATGAACAAATAGCTTAGGAAACGCTAATCAACTTACTATAGATACACTGAAATCTCAATTTTAGCAAAGCTTTAGTAAGGCTTGAAAAACAGGATCAAAATTGCATAGCTTTTACTTAATTAATCTTTATACCAGCCTTCTGTCTACAAATCTCATTTTACGAATGGTTGGGTATAGCACCAACTTTATAATGTAATTAGAATGCTAGACGAAAGACATCTCCCAGCCATTTGATCTCTAGAACGGAATGCGAGGCCAATTTTAATCACCTTTGTTGATAGATATATGGACTTCTCAAATGAAACGAAGCTAAAGAAGTATTAATTATGTAATGCATTGGAGGAATAATTTATTACTTCAGCTTCACAAAGAAAATGTTTCAGGAAATAAATCTCACCTGTTTGATTCCTACTTTAGTCACTTTGAGATAGGTAATAAAATATGTAGCAATATTTACTTCGTTTCTCGTGCTAGGTTCAAAAGCGAAATTTAAAATATTGTGTAAGAGCGTGTCTTGTATATAATATGAAGAACCACCATAAAAAATATATACGGAACAATGTATTATTGATCATTCAATTACGTGTTTTTTCATGATATTACCATGAAGTAGGGCGCTACGTTAGGCTAAGTAGAGCCAAGATGACAAGAAGAGCGTTCGTCAGCAACTTGTCAAGTATCTTCTTATTTGCAGACCACTTCACAGTATTATCTTAGTAGGTTTGAGAGGCATTTCATTTCATGATTAACATTTTCGTGCTTCAGCATACAAAACTCATTTTACGTAAGGTCACATTTTGATTTTTCCGTTCTAAATTTAAAAAAGTAAACATTAAAAAGTGAAACGGTGCAAATGAGTTTTAATTATAATTAATAGTCCTGGCCGAAATGAATATCAAAGCCTTATAGCGAAAAAAGAAAAGAAAATAATAGTGTATTTTTTTATTTTAAAGGCTTTTAGAATAGTTTTTTTACATTGAAATGGCCAGTGCGGTTTATAAACTTGCTGTTTTAAAATAATTAAATAAAAAGGATTTCCATTACACACTATTTTCTTACATAATCTGTTTACTTAGTTATTTTTAGACCGCTTTGTACGTACGACTGCCAAAGGAGGAGGATAATGTTTTTTGATGAAGTTGTGATCTTCCATTCTACCTACAGAAGTGCCATTTCTATCAATCAAGTATACGTTACGGAACCGCGGAGTAAGATGCACTCTCATATTTTCTTGTCTTAGGGTTTTTCTTTTATTACGCCGTTTTATTGCTTTTCCGTAGTCATCTTTCAATTTGTTATTTCTGTAATGTCGTACGGACCGCGTATAGTTTCGTAAACAAGTTTTGACAAAGTATTATTGTCCAAACTTTTTACCAGAAGTTTTAAAACATTTGTTTTTAATTGTTATTTGTGTTCTTTTTAACCGACTTTAAAAAAGAAGGAGGTTATCAGTTTTAAGTCCTTCAAGTAGCTCGATGAGGGCAACATTGAAAAAGGCGGATTTACAGAATCACGATATTTATTTTATGGCACAACCAATTACTAACTAGCCACAGACTATCAAAACTATTTTAGTATTGCTATAGCCTCCGTGGTCTAGTGGTTAGAGCGTTAGGCTCACGATCTGGAGGTCCGGGTTCGATTCCCGATGGGGACATTGTCGAAATCACTTTGTGAGACTGTCCTTTGTTTGGTAAGGACTTTTCAGGCTTGAATCACCTGATTGTCCGAAAAAGTAAGATGATTCCGTACTTCGGAGGGCACGTTAAGCCGTTGGTCCCGGCTAATAGCCGTAAAAACACCTCCCAACCCGCATTGGAGCAGCGTGGTGGAGTATGCTCCATACCCCCTCCGGTTGATTGAGGGGAGGCCTGTGTCCAGCAGTGGGACGTATATAGGCTGTTTATGTTTATGTATAGCTAAAATATTTATGGTTGACTTGACCATAAACAGGACAATCAATAGCACGACATTATAACAACAAGTGTTCACTTCACGTTTCTCTGGTACTGATGTCACTACATATAACGCTCGCCGATTTAAAATGACACGGGTAGAGTGCTCGCCCCTCCCCGACCACATTTCTCACTTTTTATTGCCGTCTCCCGGAACACCCACACATTCTAACTCTCGTATCTATTTCATTATACATCATTCATGGTTATCGGATAACAAATATAGTAGAAGAATTTATTATAGCGAAATAAAAAACTGAAAAAGATTGTGTAATATATTAAATAAAACGGCATTTGCATTTTTATTAATCATATTTTGATATGACATAAAAACATAAGAAAAAACATAGATATATCTCAGGTTGTTAATGTATGGTTATATTTACTTATAAGAATCCAAACCGTCGATCATTCCTGCCCTATTTCTTGTCTAAAATTGGGTTGTTTTTGTAGTGTTTTAACACGAGGGATTAGGTATCCGTGGTATTTGAGTACCTAGGTACCTAAATGTATTCCAAAACGACCACAAAAACGTTTTGCAAAACACTACCTTACAATAACATAGCTGGCGATTAGGACTGGGTATAATATCGAGGGTTGAAAGGCAAAAGGGTTTAAGCGACATTTTGGGCGAAATTGACTTATATATATATTCGGAATCAGCGATTTTTTCCGCGTCGACTGATCTTGGTTTCAGATCAATCGAAGCTACTTTTTGGCGCTTCAACCAATTAGCACTTTGGGTACATTTTTAAAAACCCGTGTTTTAACCGACAAAAAAATGCACAAAATTCTGGGCGGGTGGCATATCAGTCGTATTCCGGGATATGAGTCGGTCACATAAGCTGTTATGTCTTTTCATTTTCATGATTCGAAGTCTGTTAAAGCGTTTTCCCTGACAGTGTTTTGTTATAGATAAGTCGGTTAAATCATTTGTCCTTAGACGAAACGAAAATAGATTTGGCGCTTAAATCTTTTTGCTTTAATCCAGATTTTATAAATATTGTCGCTTCAACCGTTTTGCCTTCGACAGTTTAAAAGTAAAATTGGCACTTGAACTGTTTTGCCTTTACCGAAAATATTCATAGAATTTGACTTCAGCTATTTATGCTACATTTTTTTAAAATTTTTTGTCGTATAAAACAACTATCATTTTCTTTTGAAAGGACTTAAAACGTTTTTCCAAAACAAAAAAGAAATAATGTTAACATTTCAGTCATCGCAATTTTGTATGAAACCTTGTGCCCGCATCACTTCAACATATCAAAGTAAGTATGGGCAGGTCCTGGTTGGGCGGTTCACACAGCTAAAAATTACGATTGGGAAGACCGGGAGTGTGCGTGTCATCATGTCACCCAAGCCGTATCCGTTGATGGTGACTTCTATTTGTGTCTATCCCAAGTCGTTGTTGTGGTAGACTTTGACGTGGCTAGCGGAACCGAACTTCGAATTGAAGATCTGGTCACATGGCATACAATCAAGCTGGCCAGCCGAGTTTACCGTGTAATTGTAGGAAGGTTTCCGTTGAGTTTTCCGTATTTGGCGTCTTGGACTAAGATTTTCGAGGACTATATCACGCGCTATTCCAGGTTCAGACACACTCATCCCAACTATCACTTGGCATGTTGAAAGCCACATGGTTGCGCTTGAGTACGTCTTTGTACCGCAGGTATTGTCCACCTTGTTCACAGTTCCTTCTAGACACCTCGAAATAGAAAACCTTTCTGTCATCCATTCGCAGGACGTGACCGCACCATCGTAGGTGATGTTTTATGATGAGAGCTTCTATTCCGAATATGCCAGAACGACGTAATACTTCTGTTATTGGAAAACCATCTTGCCGCTTTATGCGAAGGATGGACCTTAGACATTTAAAGTGTTACGTATCAAGTACGCCGCTGAGACTTTGTACACTAATATTTTAAGTTTTCCAAAGGCTGCCACCGCACCTGTTATCCGGGCTGGCAACTCCGATGACTTTGGAGTCATTTCATATTTGAGAACCCAAATATTTTAATTATGAAACTTCCTCCAGCTCAGCGCCCTTTAAAGCTACATCCCCGGAGCATCCTCTGGATGGTTATTTTAAAAGGGTTTTACACAAAACTATAAATATTCTGGTGTGTGACTTAATTGAATCGGCCATTCCTCGGCAAGTTTGGTTAACTGACGCATAGATGTGAGACGTGAGAGATCAAAAATGATCTTATTCATTTTAGTGACAGATATAATTAATAATTAATAAAAAAAATAATTTTAATGACAGATATAACTTAAAATAAAATTAGATGGTATTTACAGGAATTAGCACCATTATATACTTAATAGCAAGATCAATTCTTGGCCTTCGTAAGAAAATTAGGAATATAATCACGTTCAGGGCACAGGTTGTCACTGGCCCCTGATTTCACATTCCTGTCACGTTCAAGCGTACCGATAGGCCTACGTGTTGTTTCTTTCGATGTTTAATTTGCCAAAGACCCAGAAAAATCATATTGGCTAAAGCGGGTCGGGGGCAAAAAAAAAAACCCGTTGTTAGCCGGGAACTACACATGACTAGTTTTAAGCTGACGTCCTTTTCATCTTTTAAAGGACACGAACTCACGAAAAGTAATGATGTCTGAATACACCGAATGCCATGCACGAACCTTTTAATAAGTTTCTAATGTAAAAAGTTCTGTATCATGCTTAAAACTATCCACAGTAATGTTTTAAAGGCGAAAGTGTATGTGTGTCTTTTTATTTGTCCGTCTTTCAAGGCAAAACGGAGCAACGAATTGAAGATGAACTTTATGGTGACAAAGGACCAGCCTATCGTTCATAACATAAGTCCATCATGTTAGAAATTATACTTTATTATTTTCATATTAGTAGTACTTAGAAACAGCCCCCGTGATCTAGTGGTTAGAGCGTTAGGCTCACGAGCTGGAGGTCCAAGTTCGATTCCCGATGGGGACATTGTCGAAATCACTTTGTGAGACTGTCCTTTAGTAAGATAAGTTGATTCCGTGCTTCGGAGGGCACGTTAAGCCGTTGGTCCCGACTATTAGCTGTAAAAATACCTCCACCAACCCGCAATGGAGCGGCGTGGTGGAGTATGCTCCATACCCCCTCCGGTTGATTGAGGGGAGGCCTGTGCCCAGCAGTGGGACATATATAGGCTATTTATGTACGAATTCTTGCTTGCCACAAAATAACTTAATCAGTGACTCTAAAAGTATGTCGGTCTGGCTTCCAGGCATAAATTTGTCCTGAAACAGTATTTTTTTGTATGCCAAGTAAAGAAAATTTCTAAAACCAATATTATACAAAAAGCGTTTATCTGAGTAGAACCCATTGTGTGAAGGTTTTACGCCTGCCAACCCGCATCTGAGCATACCAGGGATTAGAGGCTTCAATGCTAAACCCATTTTACTCTAAGAGTGAAAATCTACAGACATCTGCGAATAGACATTGTTATAAATTCGTTTTTTCGCGTTATGAATGTTAAGAATATGAAAGTAAATCATCTCTCTAGCATTATCGTATTCAAACATGAATTCGAAAACAAATTCGACAATCAAATAATATTAATATTCGAATATAGAAGTAAATATATTATATTTTAATGCACAGTAGGTAATTAGATGTAAGTGTAAGTAGGTGCTTGTCTGCTGTCGGTATTGTAAACTGTAGTATTGTAATTCTAAACTCGTGTTTACATCATACTCATAGTCCACATGTTACACTTGCTAATATTCCGAACTCTTTCTGTGTTGAAAGGCAAATTGTTAAGGTATGAATAATGTTTTTTGGACTGGTCTAATTGGCTGCATTGCCCTCATAATAGCAATTTACTTTATTTTTTTTAATGAAGTTAATAAACCTGATCTTAAATTATGTTGTGGCATTCCCTATGTAGTAGTTAAGTATACTAGAACCAGAAAGTCAACGATTCCTTTATCATTTAACTTAGCAATTTTACCTTCAAACTATGGACATTATTCTAACTTTATACATAGTCTCTACTTAAAGCAACATTGTCCTCAGACCTCGATCCTTAAATCATTCCTGGTCATAGGAATTTTAATCTAGCCAGAATTTTAACGAGAGAGGTGGAAGTGCTCTGAGGTGGCCGCGAAAAATTTGCAATTTCACTTGAGATGGAATACTTTCATTATGTCTAGTCATTGTTTCCATTACAGAGGGTCTTGGAAACAAACGCTGCTATCGGTCGCTCGTTGCTTTAGCAACATATCTTCTGTAAGCCCATTGAACAAATATTAATCTCAGCAGAGTCTGCATGGTTACTTCGCCGCGCGCGGCGTGATTTATATCGAGGGTTTCGACCAATAAATGCAGCGAAACCTATATATACCTACGTGGATGGACGTCGTACGGCTATTGGTCAAAGCCTTCGATATCATGTGCATCAAGCGCGAGGGCTGTAACATAATTATTTGATTCACCTCTACGATTATTCAAAGTCGTGGTATGGGTCATATTTTAAGTCTTTTTAATTAAGAAATCTACTTTGATGAGTAGATACCTGTTTTAAAGCTTCAGTAGACAAAGTTATCTTTTATTGTCTTTAAAACGGACGGGATAAAACTTTACAATAAGTTTTACACCAAATTACAAATTAAGTATTACAATAAAAATCTATTAAATCAGAATATTCGTAGGCTCACTGCAGTAACACACTCCATTTTTTTCGCCGTTATTGCAAGTGGTCGGAACCATTGTGGTTTTAATTTCGCCCGTCCCGCTAAAGATTTCAATTTGAGATTCAAAACGGTGTGAAACGGCTCGTCATCCTACAGCACGACACCATTTCAAAACGTCATATTTTTAAATAATGTTCCCCTTGAATAGAAAAGCAAAACCAGGGGACAATTAGGCCGTCCTAATTGAAACGAAAAGGTGACACGCCACTGCAATGTAAATTAATTATACGACAACATAATTAGTACCTACCTACAATGGCTCAAATTATATGTGAAGAAAAGATATCGCCGAGAAACGCTTGAGAATGTGTTCTTGTACGTCATTTCCATACCTTTCTTCCGCAAATTCGCGCATGTTTATGAAGAATATTTAAAACGAGCCCGCACGTACTGGATGTAAGTGAAAATTTCAATTTTTCCGCGTTGTAGACTCTCAAGAATGATTTGTATGCAAGGAGCTACGTTCGCCGCCTGGGCTGTAGGCGCCCATTTCCCAAATGCATCCGTTAGCGAGTGTGCAAATCTTTGTAGTGCTGCAGATGCCATGAAGCACTCTACCGGCTCTTCAAATCATTTTAACAAGATTACCAGCTGTTAACAAATTACCCGCTAAAATGCGTTCACAATTTCCAAAATTCTTTAAAGAAAACCAAATTAAATTGATCTATTTAAGTACACAATTAATTTATTCAGCAATCAGGAATCATTTCAGCAGTAATGACGATGTTAAATCGTGTAGACCACACAAAACGACCTCGTTTATTCGTTGGCGGACCATTCATTAGGAAAATTTTCATTATGATTGGCCTAATAAGCGAGTGAATGTGGGTCGGAGAATCTGTCAATTTAGCTAACAGCGGGAGAATTTGGTTTATCCCTGTCATAACGGACAGGGGTTGGTTCTCATACGGACTCGACATTACGTGACACGAATGCGTACGTTTTACACTGTTTCCCGGCTATAAACAAACCAAACATACGACGCTTTTTTACATCCTCACAGTAGAGTATATCATAATAACGAACTGAGTTACCAGAAATGTGTAAGTATGTGTATTTTGTAGCACAGAATAAAGTTAAAATGCGCAGAATATACTTTAGCTACCTACTCGACTAATTTTAGCTGGTTTTTTTAACGCTAGAGTAGAGACAATAGAGTCAATTGAACACACTGGCTGATGGTATTCTCCGTGCATTTCTGGGTATATTGAAAAAATATATCAGTAAATAACCACTAACATACTAGTAGCGTGGGTACTCAGTTATCTTGCGATGGATGTACCTCTAACTAGCCCTATTCCGAATATATAGTCGTGAATTTATGTTATGTGTACGTACTCACTAACCTTCATCGCAAAATACAGACCGTTAAAGATAGTATTATATTGCTTTCGGTATTTTATTATCATCATATTATTATCTAATTCTCTTCATGTGTTCACTCTACAGAAGGTAGCATATTAACATGGAATTTCGTACAGTCATGAGCAATATAATGTCAATATGACTCACTTTAGGACTATGTCGCACTAACATATTTGACATTTAGTGAGACTTACAGTTCAATTTGTCAAAAAAGTTAATGTGACATGGTACCAAAGTGTATACATATTAATGCTCGTGACCGTACGTGCTATTGTTATTACGTTTAAACGCGTTTATTTACTTCTTTCATAACATTAAGTATTTTATTTATTTTTTCATTCGCTCCTCATTTCTCTGTGACGTGACGTTTTTGTTGGTCAAAAATTCTCCGTTAAAGTAAACTCAGGGGTGCCTCCTAAAGGCTTATTTATTTTCCTTACCGTCCTACAGGCTGCCGAGAAATCAATTTCGGACGTCGCAACGTGACAAAGGGACCGTTAGCGTGGGCCCTTGGATCGTTCCAATAATTAGAAATAGCTGAAAGATATAAATAACCGGACAAATTTTAAATTTAACGTGAGTAACTATTGCCGCTGATTCCTGTACATACCATCTAATTTTATTTTCAGTTATACCTATAATTTTCGTAGCCACCGAAAAGGAATAGAAAGAGTAATCGACAGGCATAAAATTTATGGAATATAGGTCAATTTTAGGCAGCAATTTAAAATGCCCTCTCAAAATTTTATATTGGCCAATAACGCGACAGAATTAAGTTGACAGAACACGTCAAACGGGTTGCATATCAGCGAAATGCCATTTTATTTGACCGGGATATTCTTTCGTTTCAAAATTAACAGTTGACAACCATCCGTCCGAAAGGAAATGTACTTTTCGGCGGATAAGAAAATATTTACTCACGGTAAATTTAAAATTTGTCCGGTTATTTATATCTTTCAGCTATTTCTAATTATTGGAACGATCCAAGGGCCCACGCTAACGGTGGCTTTGTCACGTTGCGTTACGTCACGTTGTTGTGTTTGCAGGAATCGGGACCATTGAGTAATTAAATAAAAGATAGTTTTATCGTTTTAAAAACTTCTGTTATAATTACAACGTAAATACCTGACAAACAAAACAATATGACATACTTACTGCTTTAAACCAATTTGAGATTCATCTGGTTAATTCTTAAACCAATAAACATTTGATTTCGGGCCAAAGGGTTTGTGGTTTTAGGATTGGTCAGGGGTGACTGAAAGCATCGATCTACTGTGGCCGAACCATCGACAATGCAGTTGGATTATTTCATGATCATTTTGAAAATCATTTACAATACTTACTATAAATACGATAGACACTAACTTAACTAAAAAGTAAGAATTGTTTAATTATATTAGATATGAAATGGATAGTCAATATTAAGTTGTTTTAGTCGATAGTCGATAATAGTGAACCACCAGTCGACAACACTAGTTGGCATTCGCTGGATAACCAGGAACCACTCACAGCTATAGAATGATCTGTTATCCCCCTACCCTATGATGCCTGAAATCGCTCATCGGTTATATTAGGGCAATCTCAAGGAAAATATGTATTTATTCATACACGCTCGCTGACAGAGTCATTCGTGTAACAAAGGATGGTGTGATTGCTTACACATATCTCTGAATTCCGACGAATAAAGGAATACGACGCGAGGAAAAGTATTGAGGAGAATGAGGCGAGATTTATACATATACGACAATAAAATTTATAATAAAGATTCCGAATAACGGAAACAAAACCACTAGAGCCTTAGCCAAGTTGTAATCGATGGGGATAATCGAGAGGTGACAGTGATAAAAATATTATTTATTTATGCCTTTGTTTGCAACTTGCAAGTTATTTAAGTAAAATATATTTTTTTTATAAAATATTAGAAATATCTAGCGTAAAAAAGATACATAAATACAAAGAAGCTATTTTATACCTTAAAAAGGTAAGGTTTAAGGGCGAAAACCTTAAACTACTTCCACAATCTTACGTATTTTTTCTGATGTTCATATTCAATATATCCAGAAATATGCGAATATACGCAAATACAAATATTCGTTACACCGTGTCTACATACTAAATATACACATTTCAGAGTAGTATGAACACAAACACAGAGTAGTATGAAATAAAACGGTAAACGTTAGAACTAGAAGTGCAGTTGAGAGTCCTGCAAAGTCCCGCAATGTAACGCGTCCGACGCTCACCGGAACTGAGAACACGACCTCTGCTACACTACATTCCACTGACTGCAGCTTTAACGCTTATTTACATTATAAAACAAATATGATCTTTAAACCACTCATATTCAAACTAATATAATATTATATGCGAAAGTAACTCTTTTTGTTTGTTACCTTTCACGCCTGAATCGCTGGACCAACGTGAATGATTCACATCTTCATTTAAAAACAAGTGACAAAGGTAAATTTGTGATTAAACCCGAAATTTTTACACAATAAAAATATATAACTGAATCAATAATCATATTTTTATCTGGAAAACGTGCTACATAACGGTTGGAATATAACGTTATCGAAAGTTAATGGAATATTTCAATAATTAAAATTGTTATGAGAGCATATTCAATCCCTACAAACACATTTTCATATAAAATGATGCCAAGACTAGATCGGGATTTTTTACATATCAATAAAATTTAAAGTATAACAGCTATGAGTTTCAAACTTTATATCTTTATTAAGTCCACTGCTGACTACATATCCTAAGAATTCCGTTTACTTATCTGGTATAATCCAAACCAGAGTTATGAGGGTTCAAAAAATCGATGAAACGTTTCCAGAAAAGGTACGGTAGTGCGTTGCCCTTGCGCTTCGCTTTGCTCGTCTTGGCGGGGGCACTCCCGTGCCCCTAGATAAAGTACTAAGTACTCCGATTGTGTTTCCGTGTATTATTCGAAGCTCAGTATAGTTACAAAAGAATATATGAATATTGTGCAACTTGTTTTTGGGCTTGAGCCAGAAGTGGGATATAACTAACCTAACCTAACGAAAAAAACACTTGTATTTTAAGTTTAATTATAAACTTTACTGTAAATAATTCAAGAATTTCCACACTGTCGTTGTACAGTGCGATATAATAGTTTCTTCCGCCTCTGTGTATTCCATTAATGATTATGCAAGTTTATACATTTGTTTTCTCTCAGACATTAGGCCTGTTTACGGATGATTTGCAGATCTTCTGTGCTGACGTCATCACATCCTGCGGTCGATACGTCGCCGCCTGACATTAACCTCAATCTCATTGAATTGCAAACAAATAATGTGTGGCTAAACGATTTCTTATTGCATTATCTATCTCTGCCATCTTGCTTCGTCTATCTTGTGTGGTTCTTAAGGTTTTGTTGGTTTGTTTAATAGTCCAGTATATATACAGAGTGTTAGTGACATCGTAACGAATACTGAGGGGGATGATTCAGACCATGATTCTGAGTTGATATCAAGTGGAATTTTCCGTCGCAAAATTCATGATTTTTTTTAGTTTTTTAAAATTATTTTCAATTCTATACTTTTGCGATGAAAAATTCCACTTGATATTAACTCAGAATAATCAGCTGTTTCATCCCCCTCAGTATTCGTTACGAT
This sequence comes from Pectinophora gossypiella, assembly GCF_024362695.1. Classification (NCBI taxonomy): domain Eukaryota; kingdom Metazoa; phylum Arthropoda; class Insecta; order Lepidoptera; family Gelechiidae; genus Pectinophora; species Pectinophora gossypiella. Next base: position 16,684,270 of record NC_065414.1, on the reverse strand, counting down.
GTCACTTACACCCTGCACAAGTACATACTGTACCCATACAAAAGGTATGGGTGTTAGTGATACCGTAACGAATACTGAGGGGGATGATTCAGACCATGATTCTGAGTTGATATCAAGTGGAATTTTCAGTCGGAAAATTCATGAAAATTTTTGTTTTTCTTTTTATTATTTTCTGTTCCATACTTTTGCGACGGAAAATTCCACTTCATATCATCTCAGAATCATGGTCTCAATCATCCATCAAAGTTTTCGTTACGACGTCACTAACACCCTGTATAGTATCAGCAAGTAAATGAGGGACTTTCCAAGCTACGTTCCCAGAAAAAAATAAAGATGTACAGATTTGCCTTCGTTTAAGCTTCTAATTACATGGATAACAGACGTATGCCTCTGTTATCTTTGTTTTTGGGTATAACTGTTTACTCTTGTTATTACACTCAGGCACAACACATCTTCCACACATTATTATTCTGATCAAAATAAAGAGAAGCATTATAGGTAGCAACATAAGTCTATATGTATCTGATCCAAATATCAAGCATTGATTATTCCTAAGTGTCTCTGCCATTACATTATATATTTGAATAATTATGTACGCCGAGCATTGAGAAAATAGGTATATCACGTTAAATCTGAATAGGGTCATCTATGTTTTTGGGAACGTTCTCGAAACCTGGCAAGTCATTCATTGGCGCGCAAGTGACAAAGTTAAAGTGGCCGTTAGCCGGTAAAGCCGGTAACAGATTATTTTCATGTTTTACGTTAAAGAATGTAAGAAATTGCAGATGTAAATGTAACGGAAAATATACCTAATGAATATTTCGAAGCGGGCGAAGCATGAAATTGGTAAAGTAGACAACTCGCCTTTGCTGGGGGTACACTTTACATACTTCGCATCGAAACTAGGATTCTATTCGTTTATGTTACGAAAATGGTGACATGGATACATAACATAAACTGCCTATATACGTCCCACTGCTGGGCACAGGCCTCCCCTCAATCAACCGGAGGGGGTATGGAGCATACTCCACCACGCTGCTCCACTGCGTATCCATGTCACCATTTTCATGGTGACATGGATATTTGCTTTATTAATTTTAATTATACTTTCAACATGGAAAATTATTTTCGAAAGTCTTTCTGTAAGTGATTAATCGCTAATTAGACGTGCGTGACTGACGACTTTTTCTTTTTGTTTCTTTATAAAAAGTTAAGTTAACAGAAAACGTTTTCCTTTTTTTTAGTCTTGAGTATTTACCGTAATGAACAAGAAATTCATAAGGACGTGTTTTGTGTTGCTGAGTACCTCATCATCTCCTTGTCATTATCCCATACTTAAGGGGTCTGCTTACCTAACCTGAAGGTTTGACATTTCCGGTTTTTTACAGAAGCGACTGCCTGTCTGATCTTCCAACCCGCGAAGGGAAAACCAGCGCAATACACGTTAGGTCACATACCGGCATGTGGCTTTCCTCACGATCGTTTCCCTTCACCGCTGAGCACGTGATAATAATTTATGATCCAAGACTACGAATACGAAAACAAATTCGACAATCATTGGTTTAGGCCTGTGCTGGATTCGAACCTGCGACCTCAAAGTGAAGGGCAAGCGTTCTACCAACTGGGCTACCACGGCTATTTTCTTTTTTTTTATTTTGCTAAGTACTTAATTAAGTATATGTTTTTTCATCTTCATCAATATCAGTCTACGCTAGTCGGCTGCTGAACATAAGCTATGTGTAATTTATGAAGTGTTATAACAAACCATAACATAAACGGCCTATATACGTCCCATTGCTGGGCACAGGCCTCCCCTCAATCAACCGGTGGGGGTATGGAGCATACTCCACCACGCTGCCCCAATGCGGGATGGTGGCGGTGTTTTTACGGCTAATAGCCGGGACCAACGGCTTAACGTGCCCTCCGAAGCACGGAATCATCTTACTTTTTCGGACAATTAGGTGGTTCAAGCATGAAAAGTCCTTATCAAACAAAGGACAGTCTCACAAAGTGATTTCGACAATGTCCCCATCGGGAATCGAACCCGGACCTCCAGATCGTGAGCTTAACGCTCTAACCACTAGACCACGGAGGCTGTTATGAAGTGTTACAAATAAAAAAAGCCTCTCCTACGGCATGCCACTGACCTTGGTTTTCAGATTTTCTCCTCCAGCCGATTCCAGCCACCAAACGGATGTCGTCACTTCTAGTTATTTCCTTTAAATTATTTATAGATGGCGAGGACTGGCAGTTGTGTTTTTTAAGACGTGACTTATTGTATGCAGTGTTGAAGGCTCACACCACATAATATGAGGCTTTACGGTAATTAATTATTCATTAACATCTACCATAATATCCAGTATTTCACTCTGCCATTCTTTAATTATGTACTGCTGTGTACTGGCCAACATTATACCCTACTATAACATAAATACCCGCGAGTTAATTCCACAAAGCTCGCGACATGTTTACCGACTATCGTTAATGTACACTGTAATAATTATGGCTGGACCAACTCCAATGAATTGGTACTACTAATTGAATCTAGTTATTAGTACGAACTTCTTATCGTGTCGGTTGTGAGGTAGAATACCAACCTCATCAACCCTGGTGTCAGGGTTATTATTGAGCCGCCAAAGGCCCCTGACATGACTCATGTAACGACTACGTACTTACATCAGTAAGTAGTGACCGGGACCAACGGCTTAACGTGCCTTCCGAAGCACGGATCATCTTATTTTTGGACAATTAAGTGATCGGCCTGTAATGTCCTAACCAAACTAGGGATCACAAAGTAATTTTTGTGACATGTCCCCACCGGGATTCGAACCCGGGAACTCCGGATCGTGAGCCCAACGCTCAGCCACTTAGGAGTACGAACTGATAACTTATGTATAAAACACAAAATATTAATTTCTTACCGCGATAAATCAAGAACATGAGATTCCCGATATTTAGACGTTTAGGTATAGGATTGTATTCGCATTACTCTTGTAAATATTTTAAAAAATAAGACTGCTATGTAAGTACCTACCGGAAGGGAAAAATTGCAGGGACTGTAACCTGGAACCTGACAGAGGGCAGCAGTAACTGTCAGTATTATTCAGAGGACAGGAGTCCTAGTACGGCTTTAAAATAGGCTACTCTCGGTGCCATCCCACACTCGCGTCAGACAGAGAACTGCGGGGCGGAAGGCAAGAGGGAAACCGTTGCCCTATTTTTCTCTAAAAAAGAAGCATGGATGGAGAATGCTACACCAACAAGAGCGTGGCTCTGAAATTAGTGATGATGTAAATATATATAACTAATCCAGTATTATATCGTCTTTACATCTAAGTACCTTTAATAATTATCCGTATTAGCGTGATGTTCGGAGAATTCGACTTTATGAATTTGAATTCATGTTTGGATCATAGTTAATTAATATCGCGTGGTTTCCAGAATAATCTCGTCTTCTATTACATGGGACTCATCAACAAAGCGGCGAGGGGTGGCTGTATAATAATACTATTCATCTCTGCCTACCCTGTCGGGGATACTGGTGTAATGTTATCGACTTCTAAAACATATCCGAGAGCTAAGTATAGGATAATATAATATAATTTATAATATTTTTTTTTTATTTTTCTCCAGTATTTTACAATATCGAAATTGTGGACCTCCCAGTAAGCAATTTGATATGCTTGTGTTGGGAGTGACCACGCTGCTTCCGAGGGTTACAATATATGAATACTTAACTTAAAAATAAAATAATGTGAAAATAAAAACAAAAAGTGAAGTGAAAACAAAAAAAAACAAACATCAGGCTTTGTGTGTGTGTGTGTGTGTGTGTGTGTGTGTGTGTGTGTGTGTGTGTGAGAGAGAGTGTGTGTATGTGTGCTTCATTGTGGGTGTGGGTGAATGTGTTAATGAGAGGGTGTGTATGTGAGTGTGTGTTTTATATGTATGATTAGGATAAGATGTTGTTTGTGTTAGGAATCTACAGAAACCCGGTCAGTAAAAACACGAAGGACCGTTTTCGGTTGGGAACACAATCAAATATCGAAAACCTATTAGAGATCAAACACCGGCCTTTAGGATGAAAGTCTCAAGAGGCACTGAACAATTTATCATCAACGTACGCTGCATTATAGCTCTCGGTGGATACAGGCTCGTCGATAATATCCTGTGTTTATAGGGTTGCCATGTTTATAGTTGGATACTATGAAGAATAAACAATTACTAACATAGCATCATGCCTGTATCCTCGAAGGGGTAGGCAGAGGTGTATATACAATTCTACTTTCTTCTTTTTTTATGTATTAGGTACTTACGAGTAACTTGTAGTACTTTGCTGCTTAGCGTTCGGGCACCCCGGTTCATACAAACATTGACGTTATCGTACATGTCCGTCTGTGTGTGTGACGTCTGACGCCAACTTAAACTATTTGACTGGAATCGTAAGGCGTCAGACGTCACACACACAGACGGGCGTGTACGATAACGTCAATGTTTGTATGATGTGTCCGAGGTATCCGAATGCTAAGCAGCAAAGTACTACAAATTACAAAAACTTGGTTATATCTTAGAAGTCGAAGGGGTAAGTAGAGGTGTGTAGTATATGTTACTGAAAAAACCCATACGGGAAATCTTAAGGTTAACCGGTAAATCCTAAGATTTACTATAATTCGGGCTTTTACAGTGACATATACACAACCACTCCTCGCCAGCTATATTTAAGTCCCATGTAAAAGGGGCGAACCTGTAGTTTTCACTGAAATGACCTTCGTAAGTTGACCAGTCAGGTAGCGCTGTTGACTCGTACCTAGTAAAACGACTGTTATGACGGAGAATAGGGACCTGACTGCGCTGTAAGTAACTTAATTTAGTTGGAAGCGACTGTTCCAGTCAAACTTTCTTCCCAAGCGTTACCACTTTTGATTCTATTTTCCAATTGAACCTACAGCACGATTTTCCGCGTTATTTGATAGAGTTAGAGCAATAACGGTGACAGTTTGCCGATAGTTGGTGCTCTGCCCTCCCGGGAGACTTCAACTCAACAGTTTATCATGAGCATCTGCCTTATGACTCACTGGGGTATCCGGTCCATGTTCCATTATGCTATTGCAATTTTATGAGCTTGAAATTAATGTTTTTTTATTCAATGGTCGTGTTAAGGCGAATTCTATGAAAAAAATCTTTCGTATGTAATTTTTTTCTAAGAATACAAAATCAATTTTAGCAACTCATTAATATAGATCTCACCAGCACCCACCTGTTACTGTGTTATTTATCATACTTTGTCTTAAGACATCATGCTTATTGGTGCTAATTCCTGCAGACGCTATCTAATTTTATTTTAAGATATACCTGTCATTTTCTTATCCGTTGAAAAAGAAAGGGACGGGTAATCGACAGGCATAAAATTAATGGAATACACGTCAATTTTAAGCAGAAATCTAAAACAAACGTCTAAAAATTTACATCGGCCAATAACCCGACGGAGTTAAGTAGATAGCACGTCGAACGGATAACATACCAGCGAGATAAAAGTAAAAAGTAAAAAAAAAAAGTAAAAATTCTTTATTTGCGTTGTAACACTATAGTAGAAGTACAATAATAAGATACAACATGTTCACGGTAGTACTACAGGCATACCATCGGACGGCCGACCACGGCCCCCATTCGCACTAGGATCTAACCTGTATTGTATTGGGAGATGCTTGTTTTATTCGCCCGGGTTATTCATTCATTTACTCATTCTTCCTAAAATTAAGAGCTGTCAATCATCCGTCCCTTTCCTTTTCGGCGGATAAGAAAATGACAGATATAACTTAAAATAAAATTAGGAGGTGACTGTAGGAATCGGGGCCAATGTGTCTCCCAGTAGTTTCTTGTTCTTAGGGACACCACAACTCCGGAACAAGTATACAGGGTGTTAGTGACATCGTAACGAATACTGAGGGGGATGATTCAGATCATGATTCTGAGTTTACCATCGCGAAAGTATGGATCTGAAAATAATTAGAAAAGTCAAAAAATCTTTTCTATGTAATTTTTTTTAAGAATACAAAATCAATTTTAGCAACTTAATATAGAACCCACCATCACCCACCGTGGTGTTACTGCGCTATTTATCATAAGTTGTTTCTTACTCTTAGGGCCACCACAATTCCGGAACAAACATAGTATACAGGGTGTTAGTGACATCGTAACGAATACTGAGGGGGATGATTCAGATCATGATTGCTGAGTTTTCCGGCGTAATTAGAAAAGTCACTTAAATGTTTAAAAATCCACGCCGAAGTGAAATATGTATTGACGATTCAAGAGGCACACTGCAAGCTTAGTATGCAATACACCCCAAAGTACGAAAGAGATTGATAGTGGCTATTTCGATGATGAGTGGCTTCGATCGACTTGCAAATAGCTAGCTACTTCTCGTGCGCGATTTATGCGTACAGATCTTTATGTTTTACCAATAGAGTTGGACTGGACCACGGATTATATGTCTGAAAATTATCTAATCTGATATTCATGTGACGTGGGCCGTGTTTCGTAGTAAAACCTAAAGAAGACTAATTCTAGTAATAAATGTCATACGAGTCAAATTACTGTACGTGTGTAGTAGCTTCTGACATGTAACAAAATAATAAGAGAAAGTTCTGGTAAGTACTTAGTTCTGCTATTCATATTATGGCCAATTTACGGTCCACCACATCGCGTCCTATCATCACTAATTTAAGAGTCACGCTCTTGTCGGTGTAGCATTCTCCATGCATTTTTTTTCCGTGAAAAATAGGGCAGTTTCAAATATCGCGTCTAACCAACTAATATAAAATTCAATATTAAAACAACCTATTATATCTGCGTCAATAATTACATTAGTACCTATAATATATTATAAAGGTTACGACAAAGTCATATAATAAATAAATCTGTGTGTTTGTATTATTTGTAAAACGAACCAAGTTTTACACGCTACATGAGTAGAGAATGCGGTCCATTGAGGTTTATCGCATAACCCTAATAAAATCCTTTCCCATTGTATATGTGGGGTTAATCTCGTTCAAACAGTGGTCTAATAATATGAAGCAAGGCAAATATCAAGCGACCGGCTTACACGCAGGCACAGAGATTCGAATACTAATTCGATTCTGTTTTTTTTATCATTTTATGTGTATAACTTGTGTTTAATGGTTACTGGTTTCAACAATTTCTTTTTATTTTTATACCTCTATATTTATGTTTTATGAGTATACTAATTGAGAGTTGTTGTCAAACTGAACAAATAAATAAAAAGAACAATCCTTATTAAAATACGGAGTTCGCTTGAAATCGTCCGATATCCGATGTGAAATCAATATAGGTATAATGTCAATACAATAGGTACTATGCCGAATTTATTTACTTTTAATAAATACCATTTAGTATCATAATTATTTAATTAGTATTAAAAATATTAGCAATGTGGCAAATTAGAACTACTTACTACAAACTTTAGGAGAAGCGATAGTTACGATGAAAAACATTAGAATAAAGTATATTAGGAGTAATAAATACAATTAAACTTCATCAACCCTGACAGGGTTATTATTGAGACACCAAAGGCCCCTAACATGGTTCATATAACGACTAACTTACTTGCATCAGTAAGTAGTAACCGGGACTAAAGGCTTAACGCGCCATCCTAAGCACGGATCATCTAACTTTCGGACAATTAGGTGATCAGCCTGTAATGTCCTAACTAAACTAGGGATCACAAAGTGATTTTTTCACCGGGATTCATTCACAAGAATCACAATTACAAGATAAAGAATCATTAGGACAAGCGTCACTTTTTAGGACAGAAAACGTTAGTACACCTAATTAAATTTTAGGAATTGCAATAGAGAATATTAATAACTAGATAGTGATAATAATGGTACCTACCTACGCTTCTTTTATAAATAACTAAGTTCGTATCATAGTCTCTTCTTCTGTCGTGTACGTTGTGAGGTGGATTACCAACCTCATCAACCCTGGTGTCAGGGTTACTATTGAGCCGCCAAAGGCTCCTGACATGACTCACGTAACGACTACGTACTTACATAAGTAAGTAGTGACCGGGGCCAACGGCTTAACGTGCATTCCGAAGCATGGATCGACTTACTCGATCGTCGTGTAATGTCCTAACCAAAGTAAGGATCACAAAGTGATTTTTGTGACATGTCCCCACCGGGATTCGAACCCAGGATCTCTAGGAGGCCCGGAGCGTAAGCCCAACGCTCAACCACTGCACCACAGAGGCCGTTATCGTAGTCATTGACCACGAAAGACATGAAAATTAGATCTTATATACCTATACAAAATTTCCCGTAAATTAAATCCATGACGAAAATAGTACCTAGCTAAATTCGGATGGTTGGTACCGAATAAGTGGAGCGTTAACTGAGTGTAGGTAATACTAATTAGGTGCCATTGTTTGCGCGTTCGACGAAATACTGACACTGTATACGGACCTAGTAGGGACACCCAATGTAAACGAGGCACAACCCGTGCATACATTAGGAAAGTTCATTTACGAGGAATTTAGGTATTTAGCTATCCATAGAGACTCACAGTAATCACACCATTGCAAACCATTAGGGTGTGCAGAAGAAAATTTGCAGGTCCTGTGGTACAGTCATGAGCAATATAATGTATCCACTTTAGGACTCTGTCGCACTAACATATTTGACATTTAGTGAGACTTACAGTTCAATTTGTCAAAAAAGTTAATCAATCAATCAATAATACTTTATTGCACAACAACATATATAAAGGACATAAACATAATGGTACCAAAGTGTATACATATTAATGCTCGTGATGGTACACCGACTATTGCTTCTCAATTGGGGAGCGGCAGTTCGAACCCGGTACCGACCTTGCACCAACCTACCCGACTACGGTAAAGCAAAGAGGGTTATGTGTTTGCCCGCTATGTATGTATATCTGTATTTATGTGTGTATGCAAGTCTGTTCCAACCTAATTTCTAAACCACTTGTCAGAATTTAACAATTTTGTCACTAAAAGCGTCTTGATTGTTTGGTGGTTATAGGTTATATGACGTCACGTTAAATTCAATATGGCGTCCTCTAGTGGACATTAAATGAGAACGAATTTTTTTTTAATGGTATTGTGTTGGGTATCAAATGAAAGGGCTTAATTTGCACATTTCAAATATGTTCATATGATCTGCGGGTTTCCTTGGACTTACTCGATAATTACGTCCAATTGATAATAAAACTGCTCAGTCATGTTCGGGATAGATTTTATCTCCAAATCTTGCATAAAATATGTATAACAATACAATATACTTAGGTTTAAAAACTAAATCCCAACTACGGAAAAATCACTACGGAGAAGTATACCCATTTTCCCTTTTGTTTCATACTTTTTAGAGCGTGATTTTTCCGTAGTCAGGTTTTAGTTTTAAACTTATATTTTTTTTAATCTTAAGTGCACTTTTCGCTAATAGAGCAGGCATTATAGACAGCGAAACGGTTCACCACCTTTTACGATGTTCTAACAAGCTCGGTGAGGTGTGGGTACTTTGTTCATCTTGCGATGGATGTACCTCTGACTACTATGTTAAAAAATGACGAACTGTGTTAGTGTAGCTTTTTTGTTGATTTACGGTTTGGCCTCGGGTGCTTTTCGAGGCTCAGCGGAGCGTGTACTGAATGACGTGGCCCAATCATCGCCTATGAAAAAATAAATCCGTTACGTTAGTTACAGACAGGATGATCCGTTAGCTGATGTTCACAGACTTCTCAGGTACCTGTGGACGTGTGACAATCAGGCGTTACGGTAATGGCAATAGAATGGCGCAAAAGTTATCTTCTCCATCTATCGTGTGGGTTGTGAAGTGGATTACCAACCCCATCATCATCATTAGGGTTATTATTGAGCCGCCATAAGTCCCAGACATGACTCATGTAACGACTACGTACTTACATCAGTAAGTAGTAACCGGGACTAACGGCTTAACGTGCCTTCCGAAGCACGGATCATCTTGCTTTTTGGACAATCAGGTGATCAGCCTGTAATGTCCTAACCAAACTAGGGATCACAGAGTGATTTTTGTGATTGGTCTTCACCGGGATTCGAACTCGGGGCCTCCGGATCGTGAGCACATCTCTCAACCACTGGACCACGGATGTCGTTGCAAAAGTTATGTAAGAAGAGTTTTATTACCCTATAGTAAGAAAGGATCAGATTATCATCATCATCTCCATCATCATTATCCCGTTTTTCACAAGTCCGGTTTTTTACAAAAGCGACAGCCTGTCTGACCTTTTAACCTGCTAATAGAAAACCAGCCCAATACAGGTTGGGTTACACATGCATTTCTCGGTAATATGTTTCCTCGCGGTGTTTTCCTTCACCGCGGAGCACCTGGGAATCATTTATGGCCCAAACATGAATTCGAAAATAGGACCAGAATATAAGAAGGAATAATTTAAAAAAAAAAGTGTCCATTATCCTTATTATTAAAGAGTATTACGACAGGAACATCTCCGGAAACAGCACATCACGTTTCTTTTTTTTTAACGTAACTTAAACGATGGGGAGCGTTGAGGGCTCTCACCCCGGAATTTGACGCAATCTAGTACTATAAGTAATTATGATATGTTTTGTAGGTATGCATAGGTATTTAACGTGGCCAAATTAATGCGGTAGCATCCCTACTGTCGCTCATTTTACTGTAGTATCAAATATTCAGCAGTGAACAACGTTAATTGAGCCTTTACCCCGCAATGTAGCGGATGCGGATACTGACGGTCTGTGAAGTTTTAGTTTGAGAGCTCTTAAATTGGTGCCGTTCCTCTCTAACAATACGCACAAGAAAGAGATGGAGCTAGTTTTAGTAAGGAATATTGCCAAATTAAATTAAAACTAAGTCGGTGGTTGCCCGAATCGATACCATCTTCATCAGGCGACTTAACATTATGCCTAGAATCATAAAGCAGTCCGGAAAAATGTAAGTTTTTTCTTGTTGAATGATCAGTGATTATAAGCTCTTTAATTTTCTAATAAAAATTAGAGCCCTCAGCGATTATGGTATCGATTCAGGCAGCCACCGACTTAGTTTTAATTTAATTTGACACTGCTAACTAAAACTAGCTCCATCCCTTTCTTGCTCGTATTGTTAGTGAAGGACGCCACCAGTTTAAGAGCTGTCAAACTAAAATTAGGTTAAGTTTGTATCATTGTAAGAAAGAGCTTTCAATATGCGGTAGATAGCATTTTAATACTCAGATTCCAAGTATATTTATATTATGTGGATATTTCAAGTTTTCCCTTGGAATGGCATTGCGACGCCACTCCTCAAGGTGTGGGTACGGTAGACCAGAAGTATGTAGGTACTTATTTTATATTGACAATATGTTAGCGTCAAGTCAACTGCAATTCTAATGACAAATTAAAAAACCATCTGCAAATTAGACCGAAGCCACAAATGTTTTCTTTAGCATCGAAAAGCCATTATAAGTACATGTGTTTTTTTCCAATGGAAATATTCCAATCCTTCGGATATTACCGACCGCCGTTCTCTTTTTAATTTCCTGTTCCGGCCACGGATTCAAAATTATTTCGGCGCATTGAGTTGACGGTTTATATTAAAAAACATGGTGGAGTCATGGATATATAAATAAACTAAGTCAACGTATATTTTTAAAATTCAAATAAGTACTTACTCAAAAGAGATTTTTTCGTCTAAAATTACAATATTAGCGCATTTATCTTATATACCTTCGGTAGTCATAGAATCTGTAGGTTCATACTCTATAAGAATAACAAACTATTTAAAGAAGGTAGAAATTATTGTCTTATTAATTAATTTTAATCTAAGTACTACCTTACGACTCTTGACGACTTCGTTAGGTTACTAAACTATCGACGTACCTATTAACTATAGAACTAGGCGTCATGTCTTTATTATAATTGAGACTATTGACTTTCATCTACATCGTTTTTGTTTGACGACGTGCGAGCGATCAATTTCTGTCTCCTTCTTATTATGCTTTCGAATAACGAAGGTGACGAACGATCTCAATTTATTAACGTCAATATTGCTTATAAAGTGATTTATTTACTCTTGACAGTGCGCAGATGTTACCTACATAAATAAGTGCAGATTAAAGTGTTCGTGGAATGCCGAGCAGAAATAGCGTTATATTTCGCAAGTTTTTCTGCCCTCTGGCAGATCCACAACTTATCAGGATTGACCCCTGCAATGGTTTTAGAATAGACAAAACTATTGGTATAGTTTAGTTGAGTGTGGTTTTGTTTTAGTTTGGTTTGTTTAGTTTTGTTTACACTGTTTTTATTGGTAACTTGATAGTAATAATACCTGACTAATCTAGTCATATTTCCCCTGAGGACCTTTTACAGGTTCATTTATGGAGGTAGTCATAGAACAGATGAAATCGATTTATAGACTTTAGGCCTTAATATACACATAAGTACCCATAAAAGACCAGGAAATTGTCTTTTAGTGAATCCATGATAGTGTTTGTCTTCGATCCTAAACTAACATCTTGTAATTGCGGCTGTGGTTAATTTGGTCTTCTCGGGAATTCCATTCGAAGGCTTTTACATAACATGAGGACCCTACGCTAAGCGCTTCCGTAATTCAAAAAAGTCATTCGCATTAATTTCATTACTTATAAGTATTGCATCCAAAAATTGAGTTTCTAACGTGTATTCCGAGTTAGATACAAACACAAACATAAATAGATTCCAATTATGTATGTAAAGTTGCTTAATGGATTTGCATGGATGGACGAGGTTGGGTGCATCAGGGTCTGATATTTCCTTAATCCTCAGAGACCCGGGGCAGCGCCGGTTTTGGAATTTTAGGGTCGCGTAGTGTACGTGTTCGATTTGATTCGACCCGGAAAAATTTTTGGAAATTTTCCCTTGATACCGCAAATTTTAGGGGCTACGCGGTCATTTGGCCGCAGAACCCCCTCCTCACCCCCGATACGTGCCCAATCCTCCGCAAATATATGCGGACCTCGCGGCGCAGCTCGTCTTAATTACGACCACTCTTATGATAGGCGGCGGCCCCCCGTGAATACCAAGCGAGCTCCAAGTTGGATATGGGATTATGGATATTCCTTCCGTATATGTAAAGTTACACTCGACCCGGCGTCTATAGTTGCTAAATCATTTTCCCTTCGTTTGTTGAATACTAATTAAGTCGTAGCAACCTTATAAGTTAAAATTATATATGTCATGGGTCAAAATAGGTACTTCTTCTATACCAATGTATGGTTATTTATCCAATTTCTCCACCATCTGTAGTACCTACTATGTACCAACTCCAAGCGGGAACGGGTATCTGTGGTGGAAAGAGGGTGTTTATGTCTAATTTTACGTATACTTCCATACAATTTTACATGTAATCTAACTTAACAACGTAATACGGAAAAGGTAAACCGCTTTGTTTATTCCCCGGCTTATTACAGGACGAAGATCTAACAAGTACATGTAAACTTGTATGTCACACGCCACCCTTTGGGGGCTGACTTCGCGGAAATGTGATGTCTTCTCCTATAGATCTTTCTTACCGTTATATTTATTACCAAATCCAATGTGAAGGTGTCTTGTGTTTTTATTCATGACGGCGAACACATTAGGAAGCCGAGTCGTGTTGCGTATACGTGACAATTGAGAACGGGGCCTATTGAAACCCGTCTCTTGTTTTCAACCGCCATTAACCATAATGGGAATGGAATTATCCTACGATAAGAAAAGAGCTCTCAACAAACACCTTACAAACACTCTCAATACAAGTACACTCAACAAGTTTGAGAATCCCACCCAAGCATATTCTTACAAAGTTTTAAGTTCTAAAACCTTGAAAACTCGCTAAAACTTTATCCGGTTTCTTTGTTCTCGGCGCAAAAAATGTGCAAAATAAATATATCGTGTTGAGGAAAATATATTTTAATGTGAAAGCAGTTTGAAACGTCAAGCAATGAATTCTGTGGCGCGTTAATTTTATTAATGTATTTTAAACATCAGCAGCTGTGTCGCTTCCGCGTATAGCTGGGACGAGGGAAACTCGATTATTGCAATACGCGAGGGAAATGTAAAATTACTAAACTAGGGCTTTTTTTGGGGGCTTCATCGTCATTCCAGGGGAGAGATAGTAATCGCCTCCTAAATCGGATTTCTCTGATGGTATTGTCTACACTATGAAAAGGTCAGGGAATCGATACCGGGCTGTCGCTCCTAAGGTTTTACTGCCGGAAATTCCGTCGCAGAGCAGCCTGTACACCGACCATGTGAGCGAAGGGAGCGTAATCGTATTACCCGGCATTATAATCCAATAGCGCTCGGTTTAATACACTGTTTTCATTTAGCAATATTCCTGGGAAATTGCTATTACGGGAATTGAGCCTTATTACGTTTCTTAGCAACGTATAAAATGTATGTAAATATCTTTATCGAGGGAGAACTGTAGGGATGCGGGTTGTGGTGTGGCCACACCGTGTATACGTCGTAGCTGGATTGCATAATCCGCCGTAATACATTATGGCTAGCCTAGTTTTCAAAAGCAGGGCCGGGTGGTATGCGGCGCGGCGGGTGGAATCGGATTGAATACGGCTAACTGAAAGTGTAAGCGCTAATCGACCCTGTTTTTGAAAATGGCTAGCCGTAATGTAATACGGCAGATTGTACAATGCGGCTGCGACATAATGGATTCAATATCTGGATGGGCTGCGTGGCTCACCGCCGCGCCGTATGATTTGTGAACTGGAGCCGAGCCGCAAACCACATATACCGCAGCAACTTTTATTTTCATATAGGTACCTAAGTAGGTATGGAAATGAATACCAAACAATTGTAACAAAATGTTTGACAATTTGATAAAATAAAATAATGGAATAAAAAACGGATTCTCCTATTTTTTTTTTATTATTTATCACCAAAACTGTAAATCACACTTTGGTACAAAAACAACTTAATAACAAACTTTTTAACAATCAAAATATAATTAAAAATACCTAACGAACAATAAAATTGTTAACAATAACAAAACTGAACATATTCTAATTGTAATGTATGTTTAATGAACGGTTAAAATTGACTCAGTTGTAATATAATTTTCCCATAGAACTGTTGATAATATAATATACAATATGTATATTTAAATATTTCTAATATTTAATCTGTTTTTACAGAACTAGCCATTTATGAAATTGGAAATAAATCGTATCTTATGAGAAAATACACAGGACAGAAATACAGTAAGAGTTTTGAAAATGACAGGTCTATGTTCTAAAAAATATGAGCATCAACTACAACGACAAAGGTCCCACAAGTACTCCAAGAATTAGAAAAAGGTTCTAATGTATTTTACAGTCAATATAATATTCTACTTTTGAAGTTGTAAATGTTTTGATAAGATGTACAATTGGTTCTGGCAAGAAATACGATCAACATAACTCCTTCAACTAAACAGTACACGTGATATTTCATTGGAAATGAAATTGTTTCAGCACTTATTCAATCTCTGTATCTGTGAAACGGCAACCACCATTATCAATCCCTTTATTGCTTCTTTAACTAGACTATCTCTTTATCATTCAACCACTACTTGAAAAGAAATATTTACACATCATCAATATATTCACTTGAATGTTTGTTCCGTTTTGAATTGCGCACATAGTTGCGTGTAAAAAATATCATACAGAGGTGGTGATTTGTTCGATGAGGTGGTGTTCGCGGCGGCGGTGCGGGCAGGTCCCGCGGCACGACCCGGGGCGGGACCACACGCTTCCGCGTCGGGCCAGCCCCTCCGGCACGCTGCGGGATGGCCGCAGCGGCACGTTGACGCCGCGGCAGCACTCGGGGTAGTGCGCCGCCGCTGAACAGCACACGCGGTTCAATGGAGCCGCATAAGACAAAGACTTAGGCAGTCTAGTCGAGCACGTGGGCCCGGACCACGTGCAGTACGCCGTCGCTCCTCCAGCGCCGCACGCGCACCAAGCTGGCTCACACCGTGGAGGAGGTGACACGCATGGACATGCTTCAGATATCGTCGGCGCAGGCACCGGCGGTGGCGGCTCAGGGTCTCTCTTAGAGAACCCGACGAAGAACAACAGCAGCGCGCCGGCGAGCGTCGCCGCTGTAGAAAAGTAGAAGCCCGCTCTCGGCGCCTGTTGGTTGATGTATCCAGTCACAGGCACTCCTACTATCACAGGTATAGCTTCCGCGCCTTGCACGAAACCTGGTCAAACAAATAATATAAACCTCTATATCATACTAGCTCAATAACACTTAGAACTTAACGTGGTATTTAAACATAAGGTACTTACCCCAAACCTTAGTGAAATGACGTCCACGAACGCGTTCCATGGTCAGCATCTTGATTGAGTACAAGAATCCTCCAAGACATAGGCCGTACATCCACGCAAACAACACGTAGCCGTGGTAACCCTCAACGCTGCTTAGAGCGAGCATTGATATACCTAGAAGATAAATTATACTGGTGTAGTTTCAGCCAAGTATTTTATGCTGATCCAACAGATTGAAATTGCTATGGAATTTTCGTTGTTTTCAGTGACTACATTCCAAAAATTTTCTATTGTTATTCACCAAAGAGTAATCGATAGTATATAAGTACCTATTCCAAGCATGGCAGTTTGGCAGAGGTATTGTTTGGAGACGAGGCACTGAGCCGACGGACGCACTAGCACGAGCCCAAAGCCAGCGCATCCGAGAACTGCGGCGAACCCCAGGAATGTCTGGAGCAGCACCAATGCGCTCTCCTCCAAACCTTCTTGAAACCCTTGCAATGCCTGTAGAAAAACGAGCATTTTTATCTTATTGTTTCGATAAACGCATTAAATACTCTTTCACGAACTGAGCATGGATCATTGGTCTGTCATTCACACTTTATTACACTTGGAATTATCGCTTCTAGAAGCTCTGTAGCTCAAAGTGTTTAGCGAAGTTTATAGAGGAGGAGTTGAACAGTCATGCGGTGAATTCAAACATAATGGAGTTTTAGAAGAGCGTTCAGTGGATTGATATGCCTTGGCGCGCATCGCGTCGCTACTCCATAAACTCTACTACCTAGTCTTCTCTACTCTAGCAAAGCAACCCACTCGTCGCACTGGTTTCATAGAATAACAGTGAACAATGAAAATAAGTACCATGATTGACTGATGAATTATTGTTAATAAGAATAAGATAGGGACATAAGTACCAACGTCCCTTGTAAATCCTTGGTATTCTCGGGAGATACGAGTAATTAAGCGGGCTTTTAAGATACAAAGGTTAAAAAATAAATAAAAACTCACCAAAAAAAACACGGGGGTGTATAATCCGAAAGCGGCTACTCCAGCCGCGAGGAACAAAATTTTTGCCGGCCTTGAGCGCAACGGACTTAAATCAATAAGCGGGGGTCTCTTTAGGCCTTTCAGTTTCTTCTCCTTCACCTGTCACAAACAATGATGAACCTCAAAATCGGGCCATACATTAACTAACGTAAAATACACTGAAAATGTAAAGGTATTCATAATTAAATTCATCATTGAGTTTGAAGAGCTCGCTGATTAGATATTTTATTCTAGGCACATTTCAGGGAAGGGTTTCATTATCTTTATTAAAAAGGGGACGTTTGGAGATGTTATCGGGGGTCTGACCTTTCGGCGTTGGTTTTTGAGGTGAAGAATGGCGCGTCGCTGTGGGTGGTAGAGTGACGCGCTGCGGTACACAGCGCTGAGGAAGAACGCTAAAACGAGAACTCCTGTTATTGCTTGCAGTCCCAGCCGCCATCCGAGTTTCCTGTGAACATAATTTTGCAATAAACATAAAATCAATAGACAGAGCTACAAGTCATAAATATCGTAATCTTTCTAAGACGCGGATATGAGGAACCGCATCATGTCAGGTAGGTATCCATCGCCCGAATGGGTAAGCTCACATTTTAAAAAGGACTATTTACAAATATCTGTATCATTCAACCAATAATTTATCTACTTCTATCGTGTGGGTTGTGAGGTGGATTACCAACCCCATGAGCTCTGGTGTCAGGGTTATTATTGAGCCGCCATAGGCCCCTGACATGACTCATGTAACGACTACGTACTTACCGGGACCAACGGCTTGTCATCGACACGAAAAAAGAAGAAGAAGAATAATAATATTAGTAGTAAGTATACATTTAGTTTACTTGCTTTCATAGATATTAACCCATTTATTGCGTGATCACACCGGCCCACTGAGTTTCTTTCAGGCTGTCCAAGGTTAGCTGGAAGAAATCCCAATTAGGGATAAGCTCGCCTATGCTTTATCTAACGATAAATTATATGTAAATTTTCTTTGTATTCTAAAGCAATAAAGAGTATACAAACAAACAAACAAACAAGAAGAAACAATATTGTATTTTCAACCAATAAAAACACAAGGACACCTGCATGAAAGGACTTTGGCGTCTTCTAATTGAACCGTAAAATAAATACAATTTTGATTTGAGCTGGACATACCCGACAGCTTCCTTGTAGGCGACGCTGAAGAGCGCGATGCCGACGCCACCACCAGCGTGCGCCACCAGCTCTACGAATTGCCTCCGTCGTCTGAAGTACGCGCCCAGCACCAGCCCCGCCGCCTCACGAACCAGCCCGCAGCCGATACCCAGGACCACTCCTGATAACACACATTGGCTGTGAATCTACATAACCAAACCACTACTAAATTGTGGGTGACCATAAAACGATTCAGTAAAGTGTAAATACTTTGAAACGACGCGCGTGTATGAAACGATTGACGTATGTGAGTGAAGTAAGTACTTCAGGTTCGAAGCAAATGGGAATCCATGGCCGCTGCTTACCCCTGTGGTGGGAAAAAGTGTACATTACATTATGGTGGCTATGTACATTATGTATGTATATAAATATCCAGGTACACATTTTTTTGACGTAACGTGACTTACCTACATGTAATTGATTTGCCTTGGATGTCAATCACTACTTCAACAGTGAGATGAGAGGGGGTGGGGGGACTGAGGGAAGAGGGTTCTGATCCTGACTCCTCTCCTCAGCTGACGGCAGCGATAAACACTGAATGAAACCTTATATACGTAACCAATAACGATTGTGCTCAAATAAATAGTATAAACTGCCTATATGCGTCCCACTGCTGGGCACAGGCCTCCCCTCAATCGACCGGAGGGGGTATGGAGCATACTCCACCACGCTGCTCCACTGCGGGTTGGTGGAGGTGTTTTGACGGCTAAAATAAATACTTCACTACAAAATAATCATCAATATCACGCGTTTATTTAAAACCATTCCAACTGTAGGTATTGGGAACCTCAACCTCAACCTAAAACAACGAAAGCCAATTTTTTTAAACAAATATATACTCTACAAAGAAAAAAAAACTTTTAAGAAGAAATTTAATATTCAAAACCTATTTGCTGTAAGTAAAACATAGACTGAGAAGAATATTACCAGATAAATTCAGATTATGTTTCCCTAACTAAATATATGTACATTAAGTGGAATAAGGAAAAGGGAAGTCAGTGTATACGATGTCAAGAAACACCCTGGGGTAATCAAGTGATTCCAATCTTTGGATGGACCCTCTTTTCAACACGAATGTCGATATCTGTCCACAGTGGCAGAAAAACCCCATTCCTTTATCCTTTGAAACCTTTTCGTATTACCTTTTGATTGCACCAATTTAAGACGAAAAAAGTATTCAAAATGTACCTTAATTTGTCAACGTCGCCCGTAATTCTATTTTCTTTTTACATCAAGTTTTCTGGTCATAAGACGCGGACCTTCATAAATAGAAAACGTTTTTCTCCCCAATTACCAAGATTTCTTTTTAGAAGCCTTCGTAAGCGGAAAGGTTTATTTGTTCAGAGATATTAATGAAATTATTCACTTCAAAGCGTACTGATAATGAAAACAACTTTGAGCCTAAATTCTGGGATCTCGAAGCCAGTATTAAATTTTGGATGGTCGCAAAGTCAAGGGCCTTATCTGTGCCCTAAATAGACCCCCTTAACTTCCATTTCGAGGGGTTTCAACTAATAGCCCGTAATATACAAATAGGGACATAAAGTTTGTAACTTGTAAAGTTATAACATTACAATCAAGATGGATGTTGAAATCATGACATAAGGTCACAATAAGAAATACTTGTGTTATCTATTCGTTTCCCAAGTACCAATTCTACTGTCTAGGTACTTATGACTTTTTCAATTTCGGGAAAGTTTTACAATAGTGCTTCGATTTCAAGAGAATCTCCCTAAGATTCAATTTGCAGTAAATTCCAACTATCCGTCTGTACGGTGCTAATAAATTAAATCGCTAGTCGCGCAATCAAAGTATTAAACTTGTGAAGACTAACTCACTCTCACAGTGAATATAGATAAGTATCGTTAACTTTCCAGTGTTCGTTTTGTGCTAATAACAAATTAAAGATCATAAATATGAGTCACAACTTCACAAGTCACTATTTTGGAAATTATTTTTGGACATTGCTGTATCTTGCCAGTTTAAACTGATGCAATTGCGTATGTATCAAGAAGTTCGAAACCTGCGCGATTGCTATCAACAGTTTCCCCAACATTGACATCTCAAAGATCTACAGGCTGCTTGTATGTAATGGGAACAATGGCAGTAGGCTTGCTCTCTATTAAACATAGCTGGCGAGGAGTGTGTATATGGTAAAAACCTCTGCCTACCCCTTCGGGGAAACACGCGTGATGCTATATTATGTTGTGAGATTTAACATAAATGTATGTAAATCTATTAGAGTTGTGTTCATCATGGGCTATCATTCTAGGGTAGATAGTGAAAGAGGCAGTAAAAACATACGAAACATGTTCTTCACAACCAACAAACATTTTGGCAACACAAAGAGCTTTTATAACTCAGAGATAAAAGGCTTTACAAAGACGTGAGGCGTTAAAAGAGTTTGATCTAACTAAACTATTATAAGTCACCAAGTTATGTTGTTGGGCAATTTCATAAAGTCTATCTATTACTTATTTATTTTTTAAGGACAGTGACAAGTTTCTATTCTATACTTATGTACTTGGTTATCATGACATAGAGTCACGACAGAAATAATTCCTGTCTTTTGTGAATTTCTAAGTAACAATTATTCTTAGCGCTAATGTCGCCTATTGTCTGCGCGCACCTCATGACGTCAGCCAGCGCGGCGCGGGAGCGAGCGCTGCCGCCGCGCCGCTAACACATTCGCCTTGACCATCGTACGACGCGCACACCGCGCGCGCATACTTTGTACTTGCCTACTTTATACTTACATACTTACGAGCATTAAATAGTGTTATACACTTCATCTAAGGCATTTTTATTAATAGTGTTCTCAAGAACATTTTGGCGCCCCCGGGTGGGCACGAGTCGCTTTATTTCTAAATTCACGACGTCGTCGCGCCGCCATTTACGCGTCATCGCGCTGCGCCACGTTGCGCACACCGCCTCGCCACGTACGTCTTCGCGTTCAAGACCATCTGGGCATGAAAAGGATTCCGGTACAACCACCTACATTCTCGCCGCATCGCAGACTCGACCACCAGCCCAGCCTGCAGGACAGTGGGGTTTCCAAGTCGTAGAGGACCCGTGGTGTGGACCTTACAAGACAAAGGAAGACCAGCGCATCGCATCGTACACTGCCAAGGAGCGTGCCATGAGCTAGTCCATTCTTTTTCATCCTATTTACCTAATTACCTCAATTTGTGTGACTGAGGCAAACAGCAGTGTATGTATCCTACTAAGCTATTATCTTCTTTTACAAAGGTACTTACCTACCTAACTTCCTACATCTTACAAAATTTATCATCTTAACATAATTGCTACGTCATCTTCCCATCGTCTTACATCTTAACTTCTTCTATCTTCTTTGCTACGTAAGCACTGCTACGTACCTATACTGCAGCGCTTCATGCAAGGTTAGCTACGTTTAATATTATTTGCATCCTTTGCAGCTTAATTTCCATCATCACACAATTTTAATTACGTCTTACTTCTTATGTGTTACGATCTTGTAAATATCTGCCTTCTTAAGCGCTAAATTTAGTAAATACCTACCTATCTTCTGCCCGCTAAGCATTTCCATTCAGAGTGCCTATAAATAAACTTACGTTAGCGATATATTTTCTAATCCATCAGCTGTTTGCATCCATAAATACAGTGCTATTATTTCATTAGCGTACAAATCTTTGTTTATAATATTCCAGTGAGAATCGAAGTAGCTGCGCCGCTTCCGTCGCTTGCGCGCTCGGACAACCGGTTCGCGTAATCAACGGGACAATCAGCTGTGCGATAAGGAACAAGGAGCGTAAGCCGTTAGCGATTATCTACTTCATATAACATTTTTTACATCAATTTGCAACATAAGGGAGTTAATTCATTGATTGTGCCGCACTGCTGTACTCACATACCTTACAGGGTAGGCAGGAGGTAACTTGTTTGTTATTTATCAGGATTTATCGTGTAGTATTATTGTTCACGGACACCCGTAAATCTAAACATGGCTGAACCTTCTAGTAAATTATCTCCTTTACTGATTCCATCTACGAATGAACTAAAAGAGCTAAAAACTAAGCGTAGTTCTATTAAAGGTCAAATAACCATATTTGGAAATTATCTTACAAATATAAAAGGGTGCTCCACATTAACTGATACGCAGATCAATGAATTAACTTTGAAATTATCTAAAATTTCAGAGCTTGGTACTAGGTTTGAAGACATACAAACCCGCATAGAAGTCTTGAATGATACAAGCCTTGATGATGAACTGTTAGAAAGAAATAATATTGAAAGCAAACTTCATTTTCATTTTGCCAGCGCTCAATCGATACTTGAAAAATGCAAACCTAAAGACTTACCTAAAGATTTGGATAAACCGTCCCCACCTTCCGAAGGGTCTCATTGTAGTGGTCATACTTCTTGTAATGGTCCGATGAGTTTCAAGTTGCCACAAATTCAAATACATAAGTTCGACGGGGCTTATTTTAAATGGTTAGAATTTCGAGATACATATCGGTCATTAATTCATGAAAATGAAAATATAAAACCTATTCATAAATTTCACTACTTGAACTCTTATCTCGAGGGTGAAGCAGCACGCGTCGTTTCCAACCTTGAGATATCAGCTGACAACTACTCTGAGGCCTGGGATCTTTTATGTAAAAGGTATAATAACAAACGTCAATTGATAACTAACCATCTCAATTCCTTGCTTAATATTGATACTCAACGTGATCGCGACTCTGATAAATCATTGCGCTTCCTAAGTGATCACATAACAAAAAACTTAAGGGCTTTAAATACACTTGGCTTGCCTACCGATAAGTGGGATGCCATTATAATACACATAGTAGCTTCTAAATTAGATAACATTACAAAATTGAAATGGGAGGAGCATAGAAGCACACTAAGTGACTTGCCCACTCTTACTGAATTTAAATCGTTCTTAAAATCACGTGCAGACGTTTTGGAAACGTTATTTCGTTCAAGAAAGGATTTTAAGCCGCCTACTAACAACCGTCACGCCTCATTTAAACCTGAAACAAAGGCTTTCGTGGTTTCAGCTAACAATAACACCGCGCCTCCGCGGCCGTGCGTCGTGTGCCAGGCAGAGCATCGCATTTTTGACTGCGGTGTATTCAAGGCCCTCTCCACTGACGATAAGTGGGGTTAGGTCGCGAAGCTCCGGCTCTGCCACAACTGCTTGCGACCAGACCACGACGCTCGCCACTGCCGCCTGGGCGGCTGCCGTGTGTGTAAGAGGCGTCACAACACCGTACTGCACAAACATAACACTAACACTTCACCTCACACTGCTTCTTCTAGCCGCACTCATGCCACTGAAGGGCTTGATGCTGGCACGTCTTCCTCATCTTCTTCTGCTACTGTTATGACGGTGGTATCCGCCTCTGAAGTGTTATTGTCTACAGCCTTAATTAACATCGTTAATCCAAAAACCGGCAAGACTGAATCGGCAAGGGCTTTGCTTGACAGCGGGAGCCAGTCTTCCTTTATTACGACCGATTTAAGATTGCGGCTTCAACTGGCTTCTGAACCTTGTAGCCCTACAAGCATCCTAGGTATAGGCGATACCTCTGTTGACGTCATTCCCGAGCGCTGCTTTGCACAGATTAAGTCTAAACATGGGACATTCACGCGCTTACAAGACTTCTTAGTACTACCACAAATAACTCATAAACTTCCTAAACATCATATAAACACTCATCATCTTAACATACCATCATCCATCATCCTTGCAGATCCTTCATTCAATCATCCATCATCAATAGATGTTCTTTTGGGAGCTGACATTTTCTGGCATATTATTGGCTCAGAGCAGCGACCCCTTAGTCATGCACATAACCTTCCTATCCTGCATAAATAAATCGCAGCTGGGTTGGTTAATAGCAGGGCCTATTTCATTAATTAACGCACGTAATACTGAATCCCTTCATTGTAATCTTTCAACACAAGACAGTTATAACGATTTAAACGCACAGCTCACTAAGTTTTGGGATTACGAGGACTTTCCTAGTCCTAACCAATGTAAATCTAATATAGTAACTGAAAGTGAAAAACATTTCACTGCCAATACCTACCGTCAACAAGATGGAAGGTTTTGTGTCAGACTTCCACTACTAGATACTCCGGATTGCCTCGGAGAGTCATATTTTATAGCCAAACGGCAATTTACTAATTTAGAAAAACGTTTTCGAACAAATCCTGAGCTAAAGCGTATGTATTCGGACTTTATTACCGAATATCATGATCTAGGACATCTATCTGATTCTATCATACACAAACCTCACACATCATACTTCCTACCGCACCATGCCGTTTTGAAGGAGAATAGCGAGTCAACGAAACTTCGGGTCGTTTTCAATGCATCTTCTCGAACTTCATCTGGTTTCTCCATCAACGACCTGCAAATGATTGGCCCTAATATACAGGATTCATTATTTAACATATTGCTTCGTTTTCGAAATTACAGATATATACTGTCGGGTGACATAGAGAAGCAATATAGACAAATTGTTATGAATGAACTTGATAGGGATTTACAAGTGTGCTCTGAATTATTCTTTTGTGCCTGAACCTTTGTTTCCTTTGCTTGCAATAAAATATTTTTGTATTTGTATTTTAAACTCAATAGCATATACGTAAAAATGTACGTTTGTATGTAGGTACGTAAAAATGTATGTCTCCTTCCGAGAAACTGTGAAAGGCATACTTACAATACAAGAAATAAAAATAAAATTGCTATTCAAAATTCTAGATTAAGTATATTAAATTCATCTTTTTTGGGGTTGTATACGTTTTTACAATAAAATAGCAGATAATATTTTTAATTTGTCAGAAAATAAATTTAAAGCTCATGTGAAGCTTACTTTATGTAAAAAAGCTTATTATGAGATTAATGACTACCTATATGATAAAAATATCTGATATTGAATGTGTTCCTCTAGTTATTAAATAACTTGTAATGTATACCCTCATTGGTTTTTAAAAGATGTGTTACAGTTGCAGTTTCTTGTCATTACTTCTCCTCAGCCATAACACCATGCGAAATGTTACAATGACCTTCAACAAGTTTACCCATGATAATTACGTTGAATATATGATTTTGAATTCTGATTTCATAGCTCAGTACGGTCTGGCTGGTGCAATTGTACAGTAAAGGACATGAAGAGGCAGTCGAGCGACAGCAGTGCCATCAGTCTCGGGGTCGCTTCCTCGCCGATATAACCGTTAATATCTACTCTGTGACATACCATAGCTCAGCATTGTCTGGTGAAGTTGTGTGGCGAACGAGGTGAAGAGGCAAGCTAGCGGCAGCAGTAGACCGCCCAGCAGCGCCACCAGTCTCGGTGACCGCTTCCTTGCCGAAACCAGCGCACCCGCCGCGCGCGACACTCCCACGCAGATCGCTCCTGCCCATACTGATAGATAGATAAAAAAATCATTAGTTTTGAGTAGGTATTCACAATAATTGAGGAGCTCGGTGGCGCAGCGGTAAGCGCGCTCGGTCTGCGATTGTTGAAGTTAAGCAACATTCGCAAAGGCCGGTCATAGGATGGGTGACCACAAAAAAAGTTTTCATCTTGAGCTCCTCCGTGCTTCGGAAGGCACGTTAAGCCGTTGGTCCTGGCTGCATTAGCAGTCGTTAATAACCATCAATCCGCACTGGGCCCCCGTGATGGTTTAAGACCCGATCTCCCTATCCATCTATAGGGAAGGCCCGTGCCCCAGCAGTGGGGACGTTAATGGGCTGATTATGATGATGATGATTCACAATAAAAAAAAAACTAAAATAAGGCGAACACTCAAACACACTTAATACTTAGAGCTAAAAGGGTAATCAACTCAGCATAAAACTCTGCTGACCGGAAGATCAACACAGCGCTACGTACAGATTTTTTCGGTTTTCGGCTGAATCCTAAAGTGACACACAAATCAGATTTTTATTTTTTTGTCCCTCTATTATACATTTTAGATAAGTAGTTACTTCTTTGGCCTGGGGAGCGCGGGGGCTGCTGGTAGAGAGTTAGGGTCGGAAGTAGAAGACAACTATATACCTACGTATGTACGTAATAATAATAAATGTTGTGGGTTTGGTACGAAATTATATTATAAGACTCTGAATCTTTCCCTGTAGTGCTTTCATTTAATAAAAAATAGAGTATCCACTCAAGAAACTTATTCTTATAACCATAATTCGAAAGCGCTGCTGTTCATGACTTTCAGAAAATAACAATTACTTACTGCGCGTTCAATCTCAGTAAATGGAGAACAAGAACATCGCACCGCCCGAGGCGATCCTAATCGCGTATTAATTTTCGATTTCGTATAAAGACTTGTCATCGCCGTATGTCGAACACAATAGTCATTGTGTTCTCGCAGAACACATTCAATATCTCTCCAGGCTTTCCTTCGTATTGCAGCAGTACCTTAATTGGGCTCTCATCGTCGGAACTCTTTGACTGCGATAGCTCTCTGAATCGCGACGCAATACACATTGTTATGTTTGTATGTACAAGTGTAGTGTGCAATTAAGTTCAGAGCTTCCAAGGTTTTACTTAGCGCAATTACGCTCAGAACACTCCGCGTTCAAATTAAATGTGATCGTACCACAAAATATAAAATCATTTACTGTAGAGTTAAATAAATCGGTATAAAATAGAGGACGTGCTTGAAATAACATAGGTCGTACGTGTTAGAAGAGATGGTAAAACGGAAAAATGTGGTAGTAGATGAAGTCAACAGATAAGGTGAACAGTTTATAGGAAAAGCCGCGTCGGCTGTGTCCGGGAACTCGGCACGTAGCTCCGCCGATTAAGGCCCAGCTTAACTCGTTAGCGCCGGCGCTAAATTCCAATTTTCCCGCGCCTCGCACAAACCTGACAGAGTTATGTTCGGCCGCCTCCACCCACGCGACTGACAACAAAGGCTCCGCTCATAACCGAAATTACTTCTTCCTCTTAATATTCCGCCCAGGTCGTGAATCTCAGGAAAATTAATTCGATAAATCAACCGTCCACAAATACCGGCGACTGAGAAACTTCATTTGCCTAAACTCACTCTTAAATCATTCTTATGGAAACACGGCTATAGATTGTTTACATAAACTTTACTAAACAATTGCTAATTTAACGCGTCCTAAAGCCCAGACTCTTATCGAATCCCAGTTCACCGGCCATTTGTAATTAAGTTTCGGAAGTCGAGCTCGTTTAATTTAGATAATACCATTACGCTTTTATTTGATATTAGAAAAAAAGTTAGGTTGTTTATTTAAGTATTTCTGGAGGGTGTCGTTGATAGATTGCTTCCCGGCCCCGGAGTTCAGTCGGCGGGTTGCTTCGCTTTTAGAATAGGCTTCTTCCTCAATCTGGGCTTCGGCGATAACATATTAGGCGCTATTGTGTTTCTCGGGGTAATTTATTGCTGTCACTTACTTCCAACTCCAATTTGCTGGTCTGTCACAAATGGCGTTTACGGAGGCTTCGTTGGCGCTATTAATCTTAACAGTTGTTCCTGTGGATTAGTTTGGTAATTTAATAGATTGGTTTATTGTGTTACCAGCGTGGTCGGCTGTGGGTCCTAAATGTCTGAGGGCGTACACGTGTAGAGCGCCGTAGGCTAGCTGCAACCCGGTGGACAAGAGGTGCGCGAGGAACGCGGCGCCACACACGATCCATCTGGAAACACAAAATACGTTAGCGGCAGCCAGCAGCGGTGCAATTAAATCAGTGCGATGTATCACGCGACTAATTGGCCGGCGGATTGATCGAATGATGGCGAGCCCATATCGCCAGATTCACTAGAGACGTACGTAAATGGCGCGTGAGTGAGGTGGATCCTTATGGAACAAATCTAAGCTGACGTGAAGGTTAAATCAATTAGATTAGACGAACTTCATATATTATTACCGTATCAGTGGCTTGGAGTTCATCGAAACAAAACTGTTCTTACTATCGTACAAGAGTTCTGGAACGTGTTAAATAAGACGGGTATGATATCTCCATCAGATTGCCCAATCCCCTGGCGGCGGTGGTTTGTCGGAGGAATGTTGTCGTATTTATCTTACAGCGGGCCTGGGCACGAGGTCGACAGATGATAAGTCTTCATCTTGTCTCACACATGAACCGCCAGGGAAATACAAGATGCGTGTTCACACGTACATACGCTTGCTTTACTATCAATCTGCGTTTGTAGACAGCTTGTGACACTGCGTGACTGGTTTGTTATTTCTTTTGAAGATTTAGATATTGTAGCACAGTAGTACTTGAACTTATGTCACATATTACGAGTACTTAAGTATCGAGAAGGTTTGTATTGTCCATGTAACTATTTTGTTACCTATATAATTACTTTATACTAAGTGCAAGAGCCACTTTTCCTTTGTAACTGATACCATCATTAGGCTGGCGTCTTTAGCGAATACATAAGAAACCTTCTTAGAAGACTACATTATTATACAAGGAAACCTAATATAGGTATTTAATTATTATATTAGTTCTAGTAGGCAATAATGTGAGATAGAAACTAAATAAATTGAAAATAGTTACCCCCACCCCCCCTCAGGGTAGAAGTGGTGCTTGATGGCGCGTGTGTCGAGCTCGCGCCTGCGCAGTGCGGGCACCGTGCGGTGGAGAGACCGGAGCTCCCTCTCACGCAAGGCCCCCGCCGTCGACTCTTCTTCCCCGTCTGGCCAACCATCTACATATTGCAAAAGATATGTCACCTGTTAACTCACGTTGGCGTATAAAACCAAAATATTTCGCGCTGGACCGCTACGGATTTATCCGCCGTTCATTGCGTAGCATCATAAGCGCCCTGACACCAGGTTTGATTGGTAATCCACATCACAGCCCACACGATAGAAGAAGAAGAGCGCCATTGTGGTTGCGCGATGCCAAAGAAGCAATGAGTAACTTAGAAAGTTTTATACTACGATTGTTATCTCAGTGAATTTCATTTTGTGTATATTTCGCTCCCACCTGGTATGCCCGCGGCAGCTGTCTTTAATAAAAACTCTGTGACATAAACTGTGACGCATCTCACGTCCATAATATAATAATTTCTAAGAATTCGTTTGGAGAAGTAATTCGTGTGGCGAATCGCGTCACTGGATTTCAATCAAACTCAGCACGTCTGCGTGATTGGTCATATACAACGCCAAGAATCAAATATCCGTGCATAAATGCATTCCCGTAATCCCTACACGGGTGTATAGACCCGCAAGTAGATAATCAGTAGACAAACTCTTGATGGACGAAAAACAAATTTCAAGATGAAGGATATGATGAATCGTATGGGGACAGATAGGAGAGGAAATAATTCCTCGGTCCTACCGGTTCAGGATTTACAGGGGAAAAAGGGAGTCCTCGTCAAAAAATATCGCAGCTGTAAATTATCCCTCATCAACACAATCATGATACTTACCTAAGACAGTAATTAATTATTGTTTTTTCTGTGTTCCTTCGTCTGTTGAGATATTAGTGCCTATTTATTGTCGAGACTATTCCGAGAAACAAAGGACAACATTTTATTCACAAAGCATTAGTTTTGCCCTAAATAAGCATTCGTGTACGTACTTCCTTACACAAGATAATAAATTATGAATGATTATGGCCCGAATTAGATGAGATACTTATCTCAGACAAAATATTAATGATATTATTGGATAGAAATCAGGCGAATTATTAACGAAGATGTGTTGAATAAATGCTTAGGTACTATTAATTACGGAATTCAGTACCTACTTACCAAGGCTAATCTAATACACAACTGATTACAATTAACCCGATTAACTTTTCGAACTATGGAAAGCAGATCTCAACCAGACACAATGTAAAGTCTATTGTGTCTGGTATATTGGCAGATGAGAGGTTAATACATTCAGAGACTCATCCACAGGCGCTGTCCAATGATCCAAGTGCCTTACTATTGTGATTAAAGGATCAAAGATCCGTGGTCTATGTCCCTGAAAGGGTTATGCAAGAAAAATGACGTACCATAGTGCGGCAAGCAGGTGTATGAGGTGGAGAGCGGGCGGCAGCGGCAACGCGGCGCGGCGCGCGGGGCACGGGGCGGCGGCGGCGGCGAGGCCGACGGCGACGGGGACCACCAGCCCGCCTCCATCAGCCGGCCATGCCTGCACCCGCACCCGCACCCGCGCGTGCGCTACCTGGGGTCAACATATACTGGTCACTCAACTGAAACTTCTTACATAACACAACATAAACATTCTATACATATACGTCCCACTGCTGAGCACAGACCTCCCCTCAATCAACCGAAGAAGGTATGGAGCATACTCCACCACGCCGCTCTACTGCGGGTTGGTGGCAAGTTACACTATTAATTAATCAGAAATCACACACACTACTGCCTCCGTGGTCCAGTGGTTGAGCGTTGGGCTCACGATCCGGAGGCTCCGGGTTCGAATCCCGGTAGGGACATATCACAAAAATCACTTTGTGATCCCTAGTTTGGTTAGGACATTACAGGCTGATCACCTGATTGTCCGAAAGTAAGATGATCTGTGCTTCGGAAACGTTAAGCCGTTGGTCCCGGTTACTACTTACTGATGTAAGTAGGTATGTAGTCTTTACATGAGGCATGGCAGGGACCTTTGGCGGCTCACTAATAACCGACATTAATAACTGACACCAGGGTTGATGAGGTTGGTATTCCACCTCACAACCCACACGATAAGAAGAAGAAAACACTTAGGTATTTAAAATCAAAATTCTGATTAATTTCTATCTACCACCACTTAGGATCTTATCATGTCGGTCACGAAACTCTTCCATAAAACAAACACACAACTAAAATCATAACATCTCATTTGACAAGTAAGTAGATAAGAATTCAAGCCAATAAAACATCACAAAATACCTTGGGAAAATGATTCAGCTTATCGACATTAACAGGAATGACGTGAACCCAGCAACAAGTTAAAATGTAGATCCGTTTCACTTGGCACAAATACATTATTCAAGTGGAAACTGTAAACGAATGCGGGGCTGATAACGATTCAATTTTGCGGCGACACTGATAGCAGTGCTCTTTGCCCTAATGAATTCCTAATCGCCATGCAGCGAGCAGTAAGCGGCTTCTAATTAATTAATGTCGCGCTGGGGCTACACTGTTGCATTCCCAAGTGGATAACATTGTTACAAACTATATTCTTCTCATTGCTCTGGGGCCTTCTCTTTGCTGCGAACGTTTCTCAAGTGAAGTATCTAACCTAGGCTGACACAGTTGCGAAACTTTTGAAAATATCCGAAGAAGTTTCCTTGATATGATCTCTACCGTGTCTTGTAACAAAACAGTTGACGTTCTACATGGAGATAAATAAGAAAGTCCACTGAAAACTGACGCTATTGCCTGCAGTTAATCAATCAAGTCAGTGGCTAAATCCTATTTTCATACTGAATGACACAAACGACGGCGTGTAAAGAAAAATAAGTACATTGTTTTTAAACTTTTCACGACTAAATAAAAAAAAAGATCTGAAGTTTTGATAATCATTTTAATACTAGTTGCTACCCACGGCCGTACGTGAGTACAAAAAAAGAAATTTAAAAGTATTATAAAACGTGAGGTTCAAATACATTAAAATATTTTTGTTTTACTAAGGCGGGCAAAACCATCAGCGTTAAACAGAGATGACCAAATGGTTCTGAAAACCACCTCTGCAGAGTCTAGAACGAGCCGCGTTCAGAACTTAAATCTACTTAGATCCTACACAGCTCAACAATTCCCCGAAATCAACAAGTGGTTCATTTCTTTAGTGTACTTTGAATATTAATTGTTTAATTCTAGAACTGTCTCGAGCTGACAGATAAGACCGGGTAGTGCAGTATGACAACGTCCTAAGACCGGATAATTAGCGCCGGTTGGACCCGGATAGCTCCATAATTAAGATACGGGCAACACCGCCAACCTAGCTGCACAGAGTAATTAAAAATAAAACGTTTCTGCAGTTCCTTCTTTAAACGACGCAAATGAAATGGCTAGATAATGCTAACATGACGGTCGTTAAGCTTCCAGAGAGCAATTTAGAGAAGAGGAATTATCCGGTGTTTGTGTATCTGCTTTAAATTGTGCAGTTTGTTGGGATGGCGAGTAATTCGATATCTCTACCAATTGCGTCGGTTTTTTTAAATATAAAGTCGTTTACTAACCGTATTGCTGGATTGTCAGGTGTTGTCCGGTGTGTGCGGTAAGTGTGGGCGGGTAAAGTGTGTGGGGAGTGTGGTACCTGGCACAGGCGCACCGCTCCACGCCCTCGCTCACGCTGTACACGCTGCCGCGATACATCCGCTCGCCGGCCGCGTCACACGTCTCGCCCCCG
Source organism: Pectinophora gossypiella (assembly GCF_024362695.1). Classification (NCBI taxonomy): domain Eukaryota; kingdom Metazoa; phylum Arthropoda; class Insecta; order Lepidoptera; family Gelechiidae; genus Pectinophora; species Pectinophora gossypiella. The sequence goes on along the minus strand of NC_065414.1, from coordinate 16,651,374 downwards.
CATCCTCTAACATCCGCAAAATCCACTATTCTCCCCCCTGCATCCTCTATTTATTCACACACCTATATCACGTCATCTGTCCCACTACATGCTCGGTCAATCACCTCACTTCACTATTCAACACTCGACACTAACGCGGTCTTCATTATGCTGCTACAGTAAGTACCTGAAATGAAAGAGAAAGTTATTAATTCCAAATACGTAACAGTCCTTTATGAAAGATTCATCATCGTTCTCTTCGAATATTTACAATTTACAATGAGAATATAGAATTCACAAAAGTTTTGGGAGTTTCCTATAAAGTTTAGTATTCCACAAAGCCCTAGGGACTGTACATATGTACCATATAAGTACTAAATAGCTATATAAGTGCTTGAACTTCATTAGTTGAAATCATTTAATATTTGAATTGGTTGGCGCTGTCGTTGGCTTTGTGAATGAAGAACTGCTTCATTTTTTTAATCCTTGAAGATTTCACGGGACTGTCTGTCTGACCTTCCAACCCGCGAAGGGAAACCAGCCCAATACAAGTCCACATACGTCCGAAAATGCATTTCTGGGTATGTGGGTTTCCTCACGATGTTTTCCTTCAGCGCTGAGCACGTGAGCATATTTATGATCCAAACATGAATTCGAAAACAAATTCGACAATCATTGGTTTAGGCCGCTGGATTCGAACCTACGACTTCAAAATGAAAGGCAAGCGTTCTAGCCACTTGGCTACCACGGCTTATTTCTCTCTGCTTCATTTGTTTATAAGAAAAAATAAAAGTAAAAAACATGAGCAGCATTTTTCATTAAACGCTCTCTCGTCTTTGCCTATAAGTAATATATATTATTTTAGATAGACGGTACTCTATCACGTCTTGATGAAGATTAAAATTCAGCGACGTGGGTGCCGTACGTGATCGTGTGAAGTGGATATGCACGCTGCGAAGTATAATTTGCATTCAATGAGATATTCTACGGAGGAACCGATCGCAAATACCTAGCCATAGAGTTTGCAGCTCGATAACCTATCTAATATCAAACGATATTGATAATCTTTATTGCAACGTTAAGACAGTGAAAACATCCTAAATAACTTGCTGTGTTGAACTTTGTACTCCTATGAATTATAACTCAATCATCAAACCGTGATTTACCTACTAACATTTTCAGAAAAATTATCTTTATTCCTTACACACGCTTTTGATTTTCTTGTACAATAAGTTTTCCTCGTCATGGTTTCCTGTAAAGAGAAATTGATGGTTCTGTACGAGTTCTTTGACAGAACTATCTATTACAATTAGCATTGCTTCATGTATGCATGTACCTCCAAACTTTACAAAATTATCTACTTTTTCTTTTCTTCATGCCAATGCAATGGTTTGTACGCCATTTTTTTTTAGATTACCCAGGGTGCGCCTGACATGAGGGTCGTATTATATACAGGGTGTTAGTGGCATCGTAACGAATACTAAGGGAAATTCAGACCATGATTCTGAGTTAATATCAAGTGGAATTTTCCGTCGCAAAATTCATGATTTTTTTTGTGTTTTTTAAAATACATAATAATTATTGCAAGAAAATCTAAATAAAACAGCATTAAATCCACCACAGGCTTCGTCAAAATCTTCGTCTTCGTCGTTTTTTAAATATTTTCAATTCCATACTTTTGCGATGGAAACTTCCACTTGATATCAAATGATACTCATGGTATGAATCAACCCTCAAAGTTTTCGTTACGATGTCACTTACACCCTGTATAGTACGTCACTCCTGGAGGTTCTTTTATTGCAGGGTAGAACAAAGTAGGTAGAAAAAAGTACAAATTGGTAAATATTTAAACAAGGTAGGATGACTGGGTCACTGATAGAGTGTTAAACCAGGACGACTCAGTCTGGCACACTAAAATGCAACTCTATTAACCGGAACATTACATCACCGCTATCGTGGATGAAAACGTGAACTAACTTTCCCGGTCTATATTATCCAGGGCTTTGAACTAATGAGATTGGAACTTAGTTAAAATTATTCAAGCAGATTATGTTTTTAGTCTGAAATGCCTGATTATTTTAAACAATTCTTGGTATTTGAATGAAATGTTTAAATTAAAGCGCAGAAGTAGACTACGGCCATCGAATATATTAACGGTTTCACAGTTAGAAAATCGAACGGCACTCGCAGAAAGATCCATAAGTATTTTAAGCCAATTGTTTTTTTCAAAGTGCTGCAAATAGTTTTTGGAAACCAATTTAATGAAAAGTCTTGCGAAAATTTCCAAGCGTAGATTCGTTGTAGACCGCACTACGACAAAGTTCTCAAAGATAATATCCATAACCGACAACAGGTGACATTCTTATAACCTCTTCCAACTTCTTACCAGTAAACATTGTAGCAAAATCTGAAGTAGGCAACAATGTATAACTGACAGATTTGCATGTTTTGAGGTGATTATTACGTAGAGCTCACTTGAAAATGCCTCTAGACGGTGAAGGCGGCTGACTAGATGGCGACATAATGCCTAATAACGATGCATCAAAGCGTTATTGCGCTCTTAAGTATTATCATTTACCTCGTTAAGGGTCTACTATATTAAAATTTTGGTTCGAGACAAGCCACTTCTCTAGAAGCCATTCTGAGCACAATAAATAATAAAGTTCTCAACGTACCTATATGAACTACCTAAAATAGTAAGTAGATTAAAATCCTTCTCAATTTGTTTGTATACTACTATAATAATGTAATCATGACGAACACCAATGTTATCAAGGCTTGAGTTGAGTCTGTCTGACTTTTATAGGGTGTGTATAATTATAATTTCATAAAACTTTCTTTTTAAAAATAATAATAATAATTAGCTATTACTAAATGATACTCATTTCTATGTTTTAAAATTTGAAATTGTTAATAATATAGGTTGTTTTTTTCCAATATGGATCGTTGATGTAATATCCGGTTGTTATTATAGGCAATGGTTCTGGAGCCCCCTTATCCTTACCCTGATGGATATGATTCATCATCTGGTTCTGGCTGGTTAAGGTCGTAGGACTTCGTATCAATAGTGGCTGCAAGTTGTCCTTGATTATTTGTGGCTCTGCCCATGTATATCTACGTGTATTACGTACGTATTATTTAAAATCAAATTAAGCATCATTTCATTTTTCGTGGATTTGCTTCTCGAAAATTGTTACGTAGAACAATGACAACGACATTAAGGAGACGTGTCGATGTGAGCTAATATAAAAACAATTTGCTACACGTTCCCGGATCATCCACGAGCGTGCGATTGTTCGATCGAGTGTTCGATCCTAATACATTTACCCGCTCAACGGGAAACTCGTAAAATAACCAACATATGTTTGATTAAATGAAGCAAATAATAAAAAAATATTTATAAGCACAACGGTAACGACACAAAGCGAAATGCGCTGTCAACCTTTCCGGCGACCGGCCGGATCCCACTCGTAATACATAAATCTGAGCCATATGGCACACACGCCCATAAAAATGGAATCTAATCCCCGCACTCACTCACTTTTCCATCCTTATGATAATGTATCTCAGATTTTTACAACCATTATTGTGTTAATATTAAAATGACTCTTCAGCAGTCTGCATCTATAGTGAAAATGTTGATTTGTTAGAAGCTGCGAGTACAATATTTAACTTGTTTAAAGTCGACATTATGATGGATGGGATCTATTAATCAGGACTGACTCGTCGCTAAGGGGCCCCATTAAATATTATACGGCATCAGATGTTCCCTGCAAGTGTAGCCCTTGGAAGTAATTTATTCAGCGCCTGCAGGTCTCGCCAGCTGGACAGTTAATTTATCGAAGCATTATTCAGCGTCGCGGCGCCAACTGACGTCACCAGCCAATGAACCGGCGATCACCGTCTCATCAGCAGCTCATAATAAAGATTCAAAGCTTCGTTAACCTTAATGATATTATGATTTGTTGCCACGATTTGGCAGCCAATTATTTATTTTAGTCGCCGACCGGAGGCATAAAACGGTCAATAACATCCAAAACATCTACATTCTGCCAGCATTATCAAAACATGGAGATTTATGTCTGAGTTTTTTGGCTAGAATATGTGTTTGTTGGGATGGACTACGATAATAAATATTCATTGTACTTTCACTATCTTTTATGTGAACATTATTAGCGTTTTTGACGAAAAGAAAACACAACTTAGTATTTTCGCCACACAGTCGAAGTCAAAAACATTACAGCAAAAAGAATCCGTGTAACTTTGTTGACTTGAATTCTTCCCTTAGTTAATATTCACCTTGTGATTCCGCTTTCAACCGGAACGGGACAGTTTTTCTCACGGATGCCGGTGAGAATTCGTCCCAGGAGTGCTAGTTCCTTCGCATTTCTTTCTCTTACACCCAAAATGACAAATGTTTGTAGAAATTCCGAAAAACAACGTTGTCCGAACCGAGGGTTCGAACAATATCTCTGGGAGTTTGTGTCTCGTATGACAATTAGCGTTACTTGCGAGCGCCCCGCTATAGCAATGTTTGTCAAAGCTTCTTTCGATGAATATTTAAGTAAAGATGCAATCTTTGCGATTTTTGTTTTTACTATCTTATAGAACGAACTGTGTAGTAAGAAAAACACAAACAATACATATTCTAGCCATTAAACAAGTATGAAACCCTAAAATCCCTTAGAAGCGGTATTAATTTAAATAAAAAAATACTTCACGTAATATTAGCTAAATGACTGCTCATACATTTTTGATCAGGATATTCCTTTGACTCGAAATAACTTACTCATCAACAAGTCTTAAAATAAACATCATAAATATTGCACGTGTTCCAAACGAAACATAATTAAGTTTTCCGCTGAAGTTGAAGCGAAATTATTAGCTTTCGCAACTTCGGTCAAAGAGCGAAGTCAGAAACAGTGACGATTTAATTCATGTAAATTCTAAAGGATTTTCGTCCGTATTCCACAATTAACCGGATTGAACTGGCTTGTAAACAATCTGCGGAACCTTGCGATGTAAATAACTGAACCTTCAAATAAGAAGCAACAGCGGATCGTAATCATAATGGAATAATTTTAACGAGGCATATTAAAAGGGCCATAACAAGCATTCCGAAAATGTGCTACGTGAAAGGACTGAGTGCCTTGTATAGAACTAAGATATCTTGTTTTCTGGAGCAAGATAAAGTACTGTACGTTATCAACGTTTTTCTTTCCACGTAATATATTCCATAACCTTTTAAACATGTGATGCTTATGTAAAATGTAGAATCTCTAGATTGTCTAGGTAGCTTTTACTTATTTTTCATATATCGGCCTATTTAATGAACTATATAAAACATCAAAGAACATATCGCATCCCTAGATACACACTCCGAGCTGTCGAACTTTAGATTCGACATGTTGTTACATTTCCGTGAATTTATTTTAACGTCATCAAAGCTATATTTTTAGCTTCCTTTTTAAATTGCTTATAGATTTATATTTAATCGTTCTTGTTTAGTAAATCCATCATAGCTTTTGAAATGGAGACAATTTTGTCCCAAATATTTTTCTCATAAAATTGGTCAACTGAGACCTTCTCAACAAATCCCATTACGTACCCTGGAATCGTTTGGGCGTAATGGCACATTAAAGGAATCTTCCGGGCATAAACATACTAATATACATCTGGTAAGGCTGGCAACACCGACGTAAATAATAAACGTATGGCAACACTCGAACGTGTAATAATGTTAGTTTATAGCTTGATTTATGTTTATTAAAGTCGTGAGATGTATAAGCAAGATCTCGTTAGTGGAAATGACCATGGGAGGGGCTGTAATACTGTTATAATTAAATATTATTAATGAGATGGTAGCTTTACGGTAGTAATCGTTTTACCCAGACAAGATAGCTGTTAGGTATAAGTCAATACCTACATAGATATTGGTACGTTTTGGATATGCTGAAATTGTGGTTTTGGTTTTAGAAACGTTTATTCCAGAGTTCATTTGGATAACTTTAAAGTCGAGTCAGTGAGGTTCTTATTTATTGAAAGTAGGTTTGCGTTTGACCATAATCTATCCTAATGGAAAGCGAAGGTACGGATTAATAAGGCATTCTCTTACCGGATATGTCCCTATTTACTCTAGTTTTGATGTGGAGTAAATATGCAGGGAGAAAGCAGCGGGGCGAGGTACTATACAATCAGTCTCCAGTTCTCCAGGGGACTGTGAACGACACACGTGGATAGTACAACAGGCCGAAACTCCTCTAGTTTAATTTTTCAATTTATTCATTCAGTTCCTGTTAGTATCTATCGCTTCACTACGAAATATTCGATATAACCATTGCCAAATCGCGGTCTGCCCTATTCAACATTTATTGGTCATGTAGCAGCTGCGACCAATTCACTGCTACTTCAACATTCTGATCCTGTGATAACCGCGGACCTGTTGAATCTAACAATTTTGTTACAAAAGATTGGTCACAAATGGCTTAAAAAACAAGAGTATGTATAGTATAACTAATGTTGTTTTTAATATTAGTTATACAGATTAATTTCAAACCAACCTACATAGAGCAAGAACTTCCTTCTTCTTATACGGTTTCTAACAATAGAAGCGATACCGATTAGTAGAACATAGTTTACGCCAGTAGAAGTAACAGGAAAATAAATATACCACGATGATAAATTGCTGATCATTTATTGTATCGTATAAGTAAGAAGAGATAAGTATCGATATACAAGAGCTGTGTACGGTCACGAGCATTAATATGTATACACTTTGGTACCATGTCTCATTAACTTTTTTGACAAATTGAACTATAAGTCTCTTTAAATGTCAAATATGTTAGTGCGACAGAGTCCTAAAGCAGGTAGGTACATTATATTGCTCATGATACCACACTTCGGGATTACGTAACTTAATTCAACATTATTAGGAAATTATTCCCGTAAACTTAAACTTTTCTATGAATTATCACAGTAAGTACCCACGCATATCATTAATCATGGAAAGAGATATGCTTCGTGTTATGAAAGTGATTTGAAAATGGTCTTTTGATATTCAAAAACTTTATTGCGTACGCAATGAAAAAATATCTGTCTGCCTATCTGCCCTCTCTTACTTTTAAATATCTCTTTCCTAGTCTGCTGGAAGAGATTTCTACTAGAAATATGCTGAACTGTTTGTCTATCTTGTGTTTGTCTAATTGTTTTTCGATAACAGTAGAAGAACTCCCTTAGTAGGTGTGTATGTATGTATCTACAGCTTTTTCAAGAAAAACCCACCAACCACCGAACAGGCAGGCATAATCGAGTTTCTTTGTAGCGCTGATCTACTGAGGATTACTAAAACACTAGGATCAAACTATTTGATTTATTGAATGTTGTGTTTAAAGACTGTGTAGTCTCCAACAGATGGACGGGTCACAATAGACTTGCCCACGTGCCATCACATTGGACTTTATAAAGAGACAAGTTGTCACTGTTGCTCTAATAAAACTGTTCTATTGTTGCGATAAGGTGTTACGCTGTTTCTCAGAATCTGAACAGTAGGCGTGGAGGTCACGCCCCCCGAGAAACAATTGACGATCACACCCACACTTGGCCGAAGACCGATCGCGTGACAAACAAAATAATATATAATAATAGAAGCTAATTGACTGAACAAAAACATAATATATGAATCGGTATTTGTGTCCTCAGATGAATAGGATAAATCGGAACACATTACCAATACATCGCTTAAGATATTGACAATATTTATGTCATATTAGATAACCTAGATATGAAGTGAATCTTACATAGACTCGAAATTTATCCAGCATTTAAAGTAAGTATCTATTTCTATTTGTCTCTCATGTCATCTGGTATGAAACAAACAAACAAAATACCTTCAAAACTATTGATTAAAATATTTAAGAAACAAAAATTACACCGGATGTTTTTGTTCTCCGTGCCATTTGCTATGAAGTGCTCGCCTCGCTCCTCACATGAAATTTTCAACATTCAAAAACTGTGTCACTGTAATGAAATTCAATTGCTTTGTTTACCATTTTGTACTAAGTGCATCACTTTGGAAGAAGTACGCATTGTTATATCTAGGATTCTTCTTCCTCCTTGCGCTATCCTACTTTAGGTGGGGTCGGCGCTCCTAATTTTGCGGCGCCATGACATTCTGTGTAGGGTTGTTGTTATATCTAGGATTATGTTTTTATAATAAAATATTAATTTATCATTATCAAACAAGATCTGAAGAACCTCAACATAATATGAAGTATTTATTGGACAGTGGACTAAACGTGGCTAGACTGTCATACTTTATAATTTATTTATTATATTTACTTACGGTGGCGCGAGCAAGCTGGGGACAGGGAAGAGTGGAAGAAGGGAAGAGAGGCCTTTACCCTGCAGTGGGACATTGAGGGCTATTAATAATAATAATAATAATTTTATTTACTTACTTAACAGTTCATTGTACACAGGTTCAGCTTATTTCTAGAAGAAATCTCTTTCATCAGAACGAGAAAGAGATAGTTTAAAACTAAGTCGGGACAGATATTTTTTCATAGCGTACAAAACAAAGATTTTGAATTTCAAAAGACCATAGTCTTTGCTTACCCCAGTGGAAAATAGGCCTGAGTTTAAGTATGTATGTATGTATTTACAAGATTATAACCTTTGAAAACTTTGAATTTTCGAATCACTAACTTTATGGAAGGAACATGAAACATCAATGAATTAGGTGACAAATGATCTGAACATAATCCGCTAGCCTGCTAAATTTCAGTGAGCGAAAATAAATTTAGCCTGTGTTCAAAGTATATTAACTTGGCTCCTAAAATATTCCTTTTACTTCATTAACTTGTTTATTGTTAGTCTATCATGAAATTCTGCAGGTGAAGTAGAAAACTTAAGTTGGTTGGTAAAATTAAGTAAAATATTTTAATAGGCATCAAAAGCGCTTCTAAACTTTGGGGAAAAAAATATTGAGAGTAACTTCTTTATAATCCTACCAAATGTTCTTTTAAAATCCAAACTACAATGGGTCAGCCCAAAAAAGCCAACAAATGGCGCATTATATTATAGTGGGATTGATTATTAAATGTATGGATGGATTGATTTTTGATTGTTAAAATTCGTATCATAATTGAAACCTTCTTCTCATAAATGTCCTAACCAAACTAGGAGTCACAAAGTATTTTTTGTGATATTTCCTACCGGGAGTCGAACCCAAGACTTCCGGAGGGCCACGGAGGCCGGAAAATTGAAACCAATAGCGCTGAACAAAAATTGATATTCCAGCGGCTGAAAGATTTTTAAATAAAATAACGTAAGCTCGTTGTCGGTTGAATATCATAGCGAGATGATAGTGTTGTAGTCCCACTGTACACTGTTAGTGCTGGAACTATTAATTGATCAAACGTTACACGAGTATTGTATCGCCGAAACAGCCGGCTGCAGCATTCGCGCATGCGCCACTTTCAACGCTTTTGACAAAATACGAACATTTGAGTTAGGGATGAAACACGAAATTCCGCAAAATTAATTGGGACGCACATTTCTTTAATTACCTATCTACATATAAGAAGGGTATGGTGGGTAGTCGGTGGTACTAGCACACCCCGGAAACATACATTCATACAAAAATGTTATTCTTAACGTGTGCCGCCGTGGAGCCGTGGTACCCCAGTTGGTAAAACGGTTGCCTCTCACTTTGAGATCGCAGGTTCGAATCCAGCACACGCCGAAATCAATGATTGTCGAATTTGTTTTTTGAATTCATATTTGGATCATAAATGATCATCACCTGCTCAGCAGTTAAGGAAAACATGGCGAAGAAACCCACATTCCCGAGAAATGCATTTTCGGAGGTATGTGACCTAAACTGTATTGGGCTGGTTTTCCCTTCGCGGGTTTGAAGGTCGGACAGGCAGTCGCTAATGTAAAAACCCGGACTTGTGAAATCGTCAGGTTAGGTAAGCGGGACCCTGTGAAAAACGGGATAATGCTAGGGGGATAAACGTGTACCGCCTAACGTATAAGTACAAGCGAGACAAACAGTCCGCGCTCTCACTCTTACTCTTTAGTTTAGGCTCTCTATAGACTCAGGCTTAGGGCCATTTAAGATTAAAGTTTCACCCAGAGGGGGTGAAGTCGGCGCCTTGATACGAATTGGTGCGGAGCGGAGACTTACCGTTCTATACGTAGTTATTCTTTATTCCATGGTACTGGCCTGGTATTTGAGATAAGTCTGGGAACTGTTCGCGACAACTGCTTAAACAACAACGTTAGGGGGCCTTGTCTGCATGTGACGAATGTCTTGCTAGCCAACTCTTTGCTCAAAGTTACAAGAGCAAATTTGGTACATTTGTTATTTTAACACAAGTTTGTTGTTATGTTTAGGGAACTTGGATAAATAATTACTGCGGTGATCTTTACGATAATACTTAAGAAATATGCTTTTCTTAGAAGCTGTTTCGAATATTTTGTCAAAATGTTCTATTAAACTGTCGGAAAATGTGTCCCCGATTATGTTAGCTCATGTTTCAGTATTCGTTTTGATGTTGCTTATCGACGTAAGTTATTTTCGTCCACATTTTGTATCGAACAGTAAAGATGGTAGTACTTTGGAATCTAAAGATACTGTGAATCTACCCTGTCAAATCTACCCTGTCAAGTCTAATGTCGAGTCTATCCTGGGGCAAGTAGTTGTTAATTCCAAGATACTTTTTAGATTATAGATACATACACGAAACAATATTAAAATACACAAGAAACATTACAGCACTATTGGCGGGTTTAATGTTGTAAAGCAATTTTTTTTACTTTGATGGGTTTGCTCTTGGCCCTAGACTTGCCCAAAGGCATTGACGAGGCCTAAGATGGAGAGAGCTCGCCCAGAAGGTGCCTGTTTGTTCACTTTGGCCTTGAAAGTACCCGAGTTATATCCGGGAAATACAGAAGACGGCAGAGAAATTCTTCCATAATAACCTATAAAACCTAAAAGAGTGTTAAAAATGCAATTTGTGGCTTTGGCGTTTACCTACCTTCACATATTGTATCTTTTTTCATTAAAGTTTGAGCTAGATAGACTTCACTAATTAGATAGACTTAATTAGTAATTTCATCTCTCAACTATGCCTTTAGGCAGTCTAGTTCGTTTTGATTTCAGTAATTTTAGTCAAATAAAGCGTTACCAAAACAATATTATGATAGATTTGAGCACACTACAGCGTCTTCTATTACAAAAAAAAATACAGAAAGTACGGCTGTCGTCTTAAAGATCGTAGGTTCAATACTTGAAAGTTAACTTAGTTAAGTCTTCTTTTGTTTTATTTATTATCGTTAATTTTCTTTATTCACAAAAATGACTCTCTCGTCGCATATAGTTAATTGCTTATAATTGAGATTTTCTTTCTTTATGCAGGTAAAATCCTTTCCTTTCTCTATTACGCGAATAATATTTTTTCTATTTATAGCGGCAGTTCTAAAGTAGCCTTATTAAACAAAGTAATTTAAATGTTTCTTTAAAAAGACACCATTCATCTTCATTTAAGTGATTGCAACAGTAATTAAATTGAAATTAACCCGCGTTGTCTAAGGCCGAGCGTTGCTAACTACCCCCGATGGTGCTTTTTAAGTTCCCACGTTTTAAAACTGCTACATTGTATTGTTTCTTTTATAAAAGCTATTAAGCCTTTTACAGACGGCGATACAGTTCACCACCTAAGTATCACTTTGGTATAACAGAAAGCGTAAAACGTGGGTAATCAGATCCCCTTGAGATGGATGTACCTCACTAGCCCAATTGGGAATATAATCATGAGCTTACGAGCTTATGAAGTCTATTTTCTACTGATCTTCTTGCCTAGTTTAAGCGTCTTGTGAAATTGTTTGTGAACAAAGCTAACATCTCGAGTCAAAAAGCAAACGAGGCAAGACAAGATACGCAAAAGTAAATAACTAGAATATAGCAAACTCTTATTTATAAATATCGGCGGGGATATATCACAAAAATCACTTTTTGATCTCTAGTTTGATTAGGACATTATAGACTGCTTACCTGATTGTCCGAAAGTAAGATGGCTTCGGAAGGCACGTTAAACCGTTGGTCCCGGTTACTACTTGCTGATGTTAGTAAGTAGTCGTTACATGAGGCCTTTGGCGACACAGTAGTAACCAAGGTTGACGGGGTTGGTAATCCACATCACAACCCACACGATAGAAGAAGATTGCACGAATACAAGTAACATTCAATGCGTAAAACGCTTACGTCGAATATGTATCGCTAACCGCGTGATTGATGTCTGCAAACTGTTGTAGATAGCCGAGGGGTCGTCCGTTGGATATGACACCGACATTGACACACGCGCAAGTGTCAGCCGGGGTGTCAGCGCACGTGTCGGTGGAACTCGTGATCGTGACGTATCGCGAATACAAACGTGACTCAAATGCGGACTCGCAGATATAAAGTTCCCCTTAGTTCGACCACTACGCCACAATGCTGGAGTGTAATACCTAAAGGCGATAAACAAAACTGCGATGATCTTCATTAAGAAAAAATTTGATATATTACACTCACAATGCAATCCAATAATGTTGCGGACATTCTAGTAATTGCCGGAAACAGGAAACAATTTGCATAAAAATAAACCAAAGCTATTAAAACTAAAATGATGAACAATGTTCCAGAAAATGCATTCAAATTTTCAATTTGCCTAGAACCAGCTGCAGGTTGCTCTTTAATCTTGAATCGTTGCCAAGAATTCCGTACAGGATAATAAAACAGCGCTTCGTTACATTGACGCAAGTGCAAACTGCAGTTAGGGAGTAATTTATTTGCTTCTTCAGACAGACTGAACAAATGTTCGAATGTCAAACATTTTGAAGCATAACTCAAAATACAAATAATAATAATGTAAGCTACATTGTTCAATTACTCAGAATTTTATTATGCTATTAATTGGAGTGAAAGTTTCCACGCTCCAACTACATGTGTTTTGTATTGTGAAGACAAATATATTGAGCGCTAGATAGTAGATAGCTTGAGGTCGCATGTTATTCCGCGCGGTGGCACGGTTCCAATCTCTTCAGCGATATAATCGCAATTTTATCGCGTCTCTCAACGATGTGACTATAAAGTAGACGTCCGTACGTGGAGTGCTCGAGTGGAGTATTCCTCGATGGTATTTCTATTTATTCTGTACGCAATACATCTCATTTTGTCCCAGTTCGCCCCCGCATCTCCGGCCCATGTTATTTGGGCCGGTAAAACCATTTTCCGCAGAAGAAAAGATTTGTGGCCGACAACTGAATTATTCCCTACGAAATTATGTTACGGAATTTCGTTGATAGTGACTGGAAGTGTTGCCACTAATGCTTGTTATGAGCTCATTTGGAGCGTGATTGAGTATCTGCAGCGCGAACAGGTGGGGACGAGATAATTCGACCAGTACCGATGATCGTTGCTGCCGCAACGCCAGCGGGCATCGGGCGGAACATTCGTACATAAAGGGAGATAAAATCGTTCAGACTCTGAAACATGACGGCGGTTCTATACGTGATCGGGTCGTATTTCCACTTAATAAAGTCCAAATGAACCGTACGAAATGTTTATTACACTCTCAGTTCTTTTGCGGGACGAAGATCGGAAATCGGAATTACGCGTCATTTCGTCGCAAAGCTGTTATCAAGCGACCTAATTGTGGTCGCCCAATCGACTCTGGAATCGTTTCAATTCGTTTGATTTTTTGAAGTCGGTCAGCGTCTTTAATTTGCATTTCGAATGGCTCGTAATGACTCGATTGTATGTTAAAATGCTCAAAAGGTATTGGAAAATACATGCCGAGGTGATTGTGCTTCCATAATTTGGTTGTCCAAATTTACTGGAATTGTTAATACGGTGTGATTGCATATTATGCTGGATAGGTATAAACACTCGTGATTCTGTAATAAAAATATGCAAAGGTGGGTGCTGAAACGGAATAATTTATGAATGAAAGTTATTTACGTGCAGTGTGTCGTGAAGTGTTGTTGAGAAAGTGGGTGGTGGCAATGTTATAATTTTTCAAGCTCCATTTGGATATGCAGTGCGGATGCTATCCAGCGCTCTGAAGCCATTATCTCACCCCTGTGCCACATCGTTTCTTTTCTGATCTGTGACGCCGCTACCGTCACAGATTTATTATGTTTTCTGCTAAAATAGAGATTGATCGTTTTAAATGTCACTACGTTCAAAATGTATTCTAAAGTTTTAACATTAAAGTGGATTAAAAAGCTTTCATAAATTATACAGTTGATCATTAAATATTATCGTGGGATGACAATAATCAAGAGTGGCCTCAAAATGCAAACTTAGTCGGTGGGCGAGTGATAAAGCTGTGTTTTTTTTTAAATGTAAAGTTAGAACAGACAGGGTCAAACAGTTTTAATTTTATTATTTACGTCCTGACGTTTCGACAAAAATGAAAATTGCTGTCCTTGTTTTTAAAATGTTTCCTTGTTGGTATAATAAAGCATAAGTTCACGAGATCCCAATGGGTTCGTCAGAGGTATACCCAACATAAGGTAAACTATGTAATGCACCAACACCTCACCGAGTACCATAATAACTAAACATTTGCCTCAAAAATGCAAACAGAAATAATAACCTGAAACAACTTCAAAAACCTTGGCTCTTTGAGGATTTTTCTTGTGAAAGTAACTTCCCGCATATGTGGCTCTTCCTGCAATATTCACGGTATCAAAGCAGGTAGTTTCAGCGACAGGACCGGAAGGGCTCGCTCGAATCTCCACGCAAGCTCAGAGACGGGCTTCGGAACACACTATTGTAAGCTTTTCCTAGGTTGAGAAGAATTTTTGCAAAAAAATCCGCATAAGTATGTACGGTCACGAGCATTAGTATGTTTAAACTTTGGTACCATGTCACATCAACTTTTTTGACAAATTAAACTGTAAGTCTCACTAAATGTCAAATATGTTAGTGCGACAGTCCTAAAGTGGGTACATTATATTGCTCATGACTGTATCTATCTAACACACAACAACAAACATCAAGACTATATTGGGGTAGTCATTGGTACATCCATCACAAGATGAACTATATGAACTATAAGATATCACAATACAATCTCTTAACCCTTTCACGAACAGAGATCATGGGTCATTGATGGTTCATAATAGGTAATATAACACCTTGGGATCGGAACGTCAGTAGACGTTCTGTCCTTGAAAGTGTTAATTATTACATTATGTATTCGATTATTACTCACTCTATTACTTTCAATAGGTATCCCTTTGCTTATTTATATCATATTATGTCATTTAATGGACATTACAATAAATTATGTACTTACCATGAAACTGATTTACCAATGTCGATGTGAAATACCGATTTATTTCAGTATGGAAATGCAAACAGTACGTAATGTTATGATAGTTAGTCATTAATGCAGTCAATATGTAAATCAATTGACGGAATCAACAAACGTTATAGTATTGTACGCAGACATCATCTGTGGGATCTAGATTATATTTTTAGGTGTGAGGAAATACTTTAGTACTTATGATCTGAAAGTTACCACCCATATATCGTAATCATACTCATGATCAGATAGATACACCAATACATGTGTAGGGCATTCATTAATATACTTATTTATATTCTAACGGCCTTAAAAATGAACGTGGTGTACTAAGAATAGGCAAAATCTCTACAAATAAAATTGGAATAACTTATACCGAGCATAACCTTCGTGTGACGTCTCTTACTATCGCTAAACCCACCCAGGTTTTAGTTTGGTTAAGACATTACAGGCTGATCACCTGATTGTCCGAAAGTTCGACGATCCGTGCTTCGGAAGGCACGTTAAGCCGTTGGTCCCGGTTACTACTTAAGTCGTTACATGAGCCATGTCAGGGGTCTTTGCCGGCTTAATAGTAGTAATTTACTAGCTTTTTTATATTAACTTAAGAGGTTGGTAATTCACCTCACAACCCACACGATAGAAGAAGAATATAAGTAAAATAAAAATAGTCAGTAAGTACTTAAGTGCCTTCGCCGTGGTTTACCTTAGAGATTCCTCCGCTCACTGAATTGTAGCGTTGACAGCGACTTTCCGAACGGCGACCCGTAAGAATTTATTTCAAGGTAAGCTCATTGTATTCATATGAATAGGAAATCAGTTTGTTGTGATGGGCGTTTATAAAAATGGCAAGTCTAGCTCCAGCTCTGGGAGGCCTCGCAAAAGCGTTGGTAAGCATCGGCTAAGTGGCCCTTAGGATCGAGGTCGGCGGCACTCCGCTCACAAATCACTGCTCTTCGGAACAAATAGCCGACCTAATAGATCTTTTATCTTTCCCCCTTTGTTCTCTATATTAATAATACTTTATTTACCACAAAAAATCTATCTAAATATGTTCCGCGGACCGCTTTTATCCACCCACACTCGACTCAAATTAAATTTAACACATTATTGTAAAGGTCTAACAAAATAAACCGACAGAGGGATTGTGTCCTCCAACATGATGGACTAATGTTATGGGCGATAGGCTGATCCCTTATCACCATAAGGTTTATCATATCCAGCTTACGACATCGTATCAACAGTGGCTGCAAGTTGTCTTTGATTTCTTGTGGCTCTGCCCACCCCATTGGGGATTACGGGCGTGAGTTTATGTATGTATGTATGTCTAACAAAATAAAAATATCATCGCGTATATATAGCACAGCTTGTCGCAGTTTGTAACTGTTTATTTGTCATTTATAAACCGCGTCATAGTTCTACAAAGATCAGCAAATAGGCCATCGCGAAAATGTTGATAATAAATTGTATAATCTAGGAGAGTCGAGGGCCAGACTTAAAATTTATACAGCCGTCCTAATATCTCGAAAATGAATGTCTCTGACGTCTGTTTGGTACAAGAAATTACGCAGATTTTAGGCTCTAAATAGCCTGCTGAATATGCAATGTGTGCCTGCCACCTACTGAGAGGAAACTGCCTATGTTCCAGATAAACTGTGTCACTACGATTATCTTGTATGTTAGTGCGATGTGGTGATGTCACGGGTGTCTAATAAAGGAAATGTCCATAGATTTATTCAGGAGAACAATGTGTGGAGGCAGATCCGCGGGGAATGATTGATCATGGGCGGCGGGCGCGCAGGTAGTTAAGATAGCGCCGCGATGTCTCTCACGACAGACGCTAATAAATCACCCGACACTAGTCACTTAATCTTAAACGACTCTAGCGTCAGCGCAATATTACGCATCGCTTTTCCACTATCTTTTTGAAAAGTTAAATCTTTACAGAATTTTTGTTTTTATAGCACTCATCCATGATTAGGGAAACTCACAAAGAAAATTCAATCGAAAAAAACAGACTCAGACGGGACTTGAACCCGCAGCTCCTGTCGATCCAGGACGAGTATGTTAACCGACACCAGCGGCACGTGCCAAATTCTCTATATAAAAGATTTAAGAAACTTTAAGAAATTCAAAAAATGTTAAGCTGTAAGGAACTCGAACTTTCATGACTTGCTAAGTACCGTTCCAATCTCAACTTTCTCCACTACTAAAATTATACAACACAGTTTATTATTTGTTCTTGTGCCGCCTTATATTGCAGCAATAGCACTCTGAGCCACGTAAACCTCGCGAGGAGCGACTGTTTTCAATATTCATGATTCTGTCCAATATGCTTAAATCCTATCTTAGAACATTATGTTCGTTCTGCCACAGGTTGCTCAAGTAATAACAGTGAAGCATTTTCACACCCACAATTTTTTTTCGTAAAAAGTAAGTAGGTAAAATGTGCTTGTTGTGATGACTTCGTTGTATTTTATCTTGTTAACCACAACAAAAGAGAAAATAACCCAACAAAATTAATACCCAGTATAAAGGAAGGCCTTTTCCAACATTGAAGATTCCTGGGGCTTGTTGACAATTTCTAACTTCACGGACTTTCTTAAACGCCAACAAAACCGAAACACTTAAGCCGAATTAATATTCTACGAGGAATAACACTGCAATATTCACGATCACATCGACGGAAGTGAAAGCTTCATCCGGGCACAATACATTCGTTTTGCCGCAGCCCGCTCGAGTCATATCGTGAGTGGATTTCCACATCCACACAGAACATTGTAAGCGAAAAATGGCGGCCGTACGTCCTCGTGAATAGAGGATAATGTAACAAGCTACTCTGTACAAAGCGACTCGATTACGTTGGATTAAAAGCCTCGAGGAAGTGTCTCTGCGTGTACAGCGCGACATTTAAAGCGTTTTGGTGGTCTCTGCTTTTAAAGTGGACGTTTATTCTTGATATTTTGTTGTTGTTAAAACTGCTAATATTTCGTTTCCCCCATTACTCACTAGTTAAAAATTTCTGCACGTTACGCTCGAAAAAGAAGCAGCAAAATGTACTGCTCTAAAGAATTCACAGGTACGTCAGGAATGAGAAGGAATTCATTCAAAGCTTTTGAGAAAAAATCTTTTTTCCGGCATGAGGTCTCCACTGGTATAAAAATATAAAAGTTTTCCGCTAAACACACATCCCCTGTACAAGGCATTGTTATGTGAATAACTTTTGAATTAGCTCCCTTAATCTATTCCGGATCTACCCAAATGAAGTGTAAATGAGTATTCGTTGTTTGTATACAGTAATATACTTATTCATGTAGGAACAGTAACTGGAAGTTGTTTGAAGTTACGTAAAGTTGTGAGAGAAAGTTGGTAAAAGGTCTTTATTGTGTTTGCTGGGAATTTTGTTTCCTTTCCATCTTTGTTGCTAACTGTTCTTTGAGGAAATTGCGCCATGCTCGTTGGCAAACTTTACGGACTTAAAGTACAATCCTTGGTATGGAACCACATTTGTGATACGCGGGACACGCGACGCGGTCACGGCACTGCAATATTATGAACTAACAAGGAATCGTAGAGGCACAATTTAAAGCCACATAGCAGAGTAAGAAGAACTAACGAGATAAAAGATCACGACATTTTAAATTGGAACTATAATACGCGTATTCATTCTCGCAGCGTATTTCATTGAAATTCTAATAACATACATAACATAAACTGCCTATATACGTCCCACTGCTGGGCACAGGCCTCCCCTCAATCAACCGGAAGGGGTATGGAACATACTCCACCACGCTGCTCCACTGCGGGTTGGTGGAGGTGTTTTTACGGCTAATAGCCGGGACCAACGGCTTAACGTGCCCTCCGAAGCACGGAATCAACTTACTTTTTCGGACAATCAGGTGATTCAAGCCTGAAAAGTCCTTACCAAACAAAGGACAGTCTCACAAAGTGATTTCGACAATGTCCCCATCGGGAATCGAACCCGGACCTCCAGATCGTGAGCCTAACGCTCTAACCACTAGACCACGGAGGCTGTTGAAAATTCAAATATTGAACATTATTTGCACACGATAGAAAACGGGAATCTATTCGGTCAGTTTCATAAAATTGCATAGAAAGATCCTTTGACCGTCAAATGGACGTAATGTAGCGAGCGAAATTCAAAACGCACGGGATTTCCATTCTTTATCTCATCTTCCACCTGACTAACATTCCAACTGCATTACTTATGAAGCCCGTCTTTTTGATTTTCTCCCTTGTATGCATAACCGCAATATTATAATATATATAGCTACAAACCCATGTACTGACTGACTGACTCACTGACTCACTGACAGGGTTGTTCTCCCAGAAGGAGCGTCGGGGGGTAAAAATAATGTATGGGGGGTGTGATCAAGATCTTCCGATGAGTATGGGAAAACTTCCAGATCTTGGAAAACTGCTCCGCATCAGGGAGACACCCTACAGTCTGGCGAAACTATCGCACCTGGAACGATTCTTTTTTCACAAAACCTATTTAATTCTTGGTCAAATTGTATTGTCGGTGAAAAAAAATCAAAATGGCGGAAAAACAAGATGGCCGCCATACAAAATTTTATTTTTCCGGAAAATGTCTCGTGGGTAAAAACTGTGTATGGGGGTGTAATCGGAACGTATTGTTGAGTATGGAAATACTTCTCGATCTTGAAAACCTGCTACGCATCAGGGAGACACCCTACGGCCTGGCAAAACTATAAAACCTGGAGCAATTTTTCTTTCGCGAAACATATTTAAATCTTGGTCAAATCCAATCCCCGCTGAAAAAAAAACAAAATGGCGGAAAATCAAGATGGCTGCCATACAAATTTTTAGTTTTTCCTGAAAATACCTCGGGGGTAAAAATGATGTATAGGAATGTGATCGGAACGTCATGTCGAGTATGAAAAAAGTGTGGGTTTTCGATAGCTGCTCCGCATCAGGGAGACACCCTACGGCCTGGCGAAACTATCGCACCTAGGACTTTTTTGTTTCCACGATACCTATTTAAATCTTAGTCAAATTTTATCGCCGATTAAAAAAAAAAACAAAATGGCCGAAAAACAAGATGGCCGCCATACAATTTTTTTTTGTCCAGAAAATGTCTCGGGTGTAAAAACGATGTATAGGGGTGTTATCGGAACTTCATCTTGGAAAACTGCTCCGCATCAGGGAGACACCCTACGGCCTGGCAAAACTATAGCACCTAGAACTTTTTTGATTTCACAAGACCTATTTTAGTCTTGGTCAAATTCTATCGCGGCAAAAAAATGGCGGGTAAACAAGAAACGCGAGCAGCTTGCTGCGAGCGAACCACGCGACATCTAGTTATATTATATATAGCTACAAACCCATGTATTGACTGACTGACTCACTCACTGACAGAGTTGTTCTCCCAGAAGGAGTGTCGGGGGGTAAAAATAATGTATGGGGGGTGTGATCAAGATCTTCCGATGAGTATGGGAAAACTTCCAGATCTTGGAAAACTGCTCCGCATCAGGGAGACACCCTACGGCCTGGCGAAACTATTATACCTGCATCAAATTTTTTTTCGCAAAACCTATTTAAATCTTGGTCAAATTCTATTGTGGGTGAAAAAAAAATCAAAATGGCGGAAAAACAAGATGGCCGCCATACAAAATTTTGTTTTTTGAAAAAATGCCTCGTTGGTAAAAACTGTGTATGAGGTTGTAATTGGAACGTCTTGTTGAGTATGGAAATACTTCTTGATCTTCAGAAACTGCTCCGCATCAGGGAGACACCCTACGGCCTGGCAAAACTATCGCACCTGGAACAAATTTTTTTTCGCAAAACCTATTTAAATCTTGGTCAAATTCTATTGTGGGTGAAAAAAAAACAAAATGGCCGAAAAACAAGATGGCCGCCATACAAAATTTTCGTTTTTCCAGAAAATGCCTCGGGGGTAAAAATGATGTATGGGATTGTAATTGGAGTGTCTTGTTGAGTACGGAAAATGTTCTCAATCTTTGAAAACTGCTCCGCATCAGGGCGGCACCCTACGGCCTGGCAAAACTATAAAACCTGAATCAATTTTTTTTTCGGGTAATTTATTTAAATCTTGGTCAAATTTAATCGCCGGTGAAAAAAAATCAAAATGGCGGAAAATCAAGATGGCCGCCATACAAATTTTTCAATTTTCCTGAAAATGACTTGGGGGTAAAAATGATGTATAGGGGTGTAATCGGAACGTCATGTCGAGTATAAAAATACTTCTCGATCTTTGAAATCTGCTCCGCATCAGGGAGACACCCTACGGCCTGGCAAAACTATAAAACCTAGAGCAATAATTTTTTCACGAAACCTATTTAAATCTTGGTCAAATTCAATCCCCGGTGAAAAAAACCAAAATGGCGGAAAAACAAGATGGCCGCCATACAAAATTTTCGTTTTTCCCGAAAATGCCTCGGGGGTAAAAATGATGTATAAGAGATGTGATAAAAACCTCAAGTTGAGTATGGAAATACTGCTCGATCTTGAAAATCTGCTCCGCATCAGGGAAGCATCCTACGGCCTGGCGAAACTATCGCACCTAGAACGGTTTTTTTTTTCACAAAACCTATTTAAATCTTAGTCAAATTTTATCGCAGGTGAAAAAAAAACAAGATGGCCGCCATACTAATTTTTGTTTTTCCAGAAAATGTCTCGAGAGGTAAAAATGATGTATAGGGGTGTGATCGGAACGTCATCTTGGAAAACTGCTCCGCATCAGGGAGACACCCTACGGCCTGGCAAAACTATAGCACCTAGAACTTTTTGATTTCACGAGACCTATTTTAGTCTTGGTCAAATTCTATCGCGGTAAAAAAATGGCGGGAAAACAAAACACGCGAGCAGCTTGCTGCGAGCGAACCACGCGACATCTAGTTATATTATATAAAGCTACAAACCCATTGACTCACTGACTCACTGACTCACTGACAGGGTTGTTCTCCCAGAAGGAGCGTCGGGGGGTCAAAATGATGTATGGGGGGTGTGATCGAGATCTTCCGGTGAGTATGGGAAAACTTCCAGATCTTGGAAAACTGCTCCGCATCAGGGAGACACCCTACGGCCTGGCGAAACTATCGCACCTGGAATGATTTTTTTTTCGCAAAACCTTATTAAATCTTGGTCAAATCCAATCGCCGTTGAAAAAAAATCAAAATGGCGGAAAAACAAGATGGCCGCCATACAAAATTTTGTTTTTTCAGAAAATGCATCGGGAGTAAAAACTGTGTATGGGGATGTAATCGGAACGTCTTGTGGAGTATGAAAACACTTCACTATCTTCAAAATATGCTCCGCATCAGGGAGACACCCTACGGCCTGGCAAAACTATAAAACCTGGAACAATTTTTCTTTCGCGAAACATATTTAAATCTTGGTCAAATCCAATACCCGCTGAAAAAAAACCAAAATGGCGGAAAAACAAGATGGCCGCCATACAAAATTTTCGTTTTTCCCGAAAATGCCTCGGGGGTAAAAATGATGTATGAGGAATGTGATCGAAACATCATGTTGAGTATGGAAATACTTTTCGATCTTCGAAAGCTGCTCCGCATCAGGGAGACACCCTACAGCCTGGCGAAACTATCGCACCTGGAACTTTTTTGTTTTCACGAAGCCTATTAAAGTCTTGGTCAAATTTTATCGCCAGTGAAAAAAAAACAAAATGGCTGAAAAACAAGATGGCCGCCATACAAAATTTTGTTGTGGTCAAATTCTATCGCGGTAAAAATAGCGGGAAAACAAGACACGCGAGCAGCTTGCTGCGAGCGAACCACGCGACATCTAGTTATATTATATAAAGCTACAAACCCACTGACTGACTGACTGACTCACTGACTCACTGACAGGGTTGTTCTCCCAGAAGGAGTGTCGGGGGGTCAAAATGATGTATGGGAGGTGTGATCGGGACCTCCCGGTGAGTATGGGAAAACTTCCAGATCTTGGAAAACTGCTCCGCATCAGGGAGACGCCCTACAGTCTGGCGAAACTATCACACCTGGATCGATTCTTTTTTCACGAAACCTATTTAATTCTTGGTCAAATTCAATCACCGTTGAAAAAAAATCAAAATGGCGGAAAAACAAGATGGCCGCCATACAAAATTTCTTTTTTCTAGAAAATGTCTCGGAGGTAAAAATGATGTATGGGAGGTGTAATCGAAACGTCAAGCTGAGTATGGAAAAACTGTTCGATCTTGAAAAACTGCTCCGCATCAGGGAGACACCCTAAGGCCTGGCGAAACTATCGCACCTGGAACTTTTTTGTTTTCACGAAATCTATTTAAATCTTGGTCAAATTCAATCACCGTTGAAAAAAAATCAAAATGGCGGAAATTCAAGATGGCCGCCATACAAATTTTTCGTTTTTCCTGAAAATGCCTCGGGGGTAAAAATGATGTATAGGAATGTGATCGGATCATCATGTTAAGTATTTCAATACTGCTTGATCTTGAAAAACTGCTCCGCATCAGGGAGACACCCTATGGCCTGGCAAAACTATAGCACCTAGAACTTTTTGGTTTTCACGAGACATATTTAAACCTTGGTCAAATTCAATCGCCCGTGAAAAAAAAACAAAATGGCGGAAATTCAAGATGGCCGCCATACAAATTTTTCGTTTTTCCTGAAAATGCCTCGGGGGTAAAAATGATGTATAGGAATGTGATCGGATCGTCATGTTAAGTATTTCAATACTGCTTGATCTTGAAAAACTGCTCCGCATCAGGGAGACACCCTACGGCCTGGCAAAACTATAGCACCTAGAACTTTTTTGATTTCACGAAAACAAGATGGCCGCCGCTTCGAACTAATACAGGACACGCGAGCAGCTTGCTGCGAGCGAACCACGCGACATCTAGTTATACTATATATAGCTACAAACCCACTGACTGACTGACTCACTGACTGACTCACTGACAGGGTTGTTCTCCCAGAAGGAGCGTCGGGGGGTAAAAATGATGTATGGGGGGTGTGATTGGGACCTTCCGGTGAGTATGGGAAAAATCCCAGATCTTGGAAAACTGCTCCGCATCAGGGAGACACCCCACAGTCTGGCGCAACTATTATACCTGGTTCAATTTTTTTTTCGCAAAACCTATTTAAATCTTGGTCAAATTCTATTGTGGGTGAAAAAAAAACAAAATGGCCGAAAAACAAGATGGCCGCCATACAAAATTTCGTTTTTCCAGAAAATGTCTCGGAGGTAAAAATGATGTATGGGAGGTGTGATCGAAACGTCGAGTTGAATATGGTAATACTTCTCGATCTTGAAAAACTGCTCCGCATCAGGGAGACACCCTACGGCCTGGTGAAACTATCGCACGTGGAACTTTTTAGTTTTCACGATACCTATTTAAATCTTGGTCAAATTTAATTGCCGTTGAAAAAAAAACAAAATGGCGGAAAAACAAGATGGCCGCCATACAAAATTTTCGTTTTTCTCGAAACTGCCTCGGGGGTGAATATGATGTAAGAGGGATGTGATCAAAATGTCATGTTGAGTATGGAAATACTTCCCGACCTTCAAAAACTGCTCCGCATCAGGGAGACACCCTAAAGCCTGGCGAAACTATCGCACCTGGAACATTTTTGTTTTCACGAAACCTATTAAAATCTTAGTCAAATTTTATTGCCGGAGAAAAAAAAAAACAAAATGGCCGAAAAACAAAATGGACGCCATACAAAATTTTGTTTTTCCAGAAAATGTCCCGTTGGTAAAAACTGTGTATGGGGTTGTAATCGAAACGTCTTGTTGAGTATGGAAATACTTCTCGATCTTGAAAAACTGCTCCGCATCAGGGAGACAGCCTACGGCCTGGCAAAACTATAAAACCTGGAGCAATTTTTCTTTCGCGAAACGTATTTAAATCTTAGTCAAATCCAATCCCTGCTGAAAAAAAAACAAAATGGCGGAAAAACAAGATGGCCGCCATACAAAATTTTCGTTTTTCCCGAAAATGCCTCGGGGGTAAAAATGATGTATGTGGAATGTGATCGAAACATCATGTTGAGTATGGAAATACTTTTCGATCTTCGAAAGCTGCTCCGCATCAAGGCTCCCTACAGCCTGGCGAAACTATCGCACATGGAACTTTTTTGTTTTCACGAAGCCTATTAAAGTCTTGGTCAAATTTTATCGCCAGTGAAAAAAAAAAACAAAATGGCCGAAAAACAAGATGGCCGCCATACAAAATTTTGTTTTTCTAGAAAATTCCTCAAGATCAAAAAATATGTATAGAGGTATGACCGGAACGTCAACTTTGAAAACTGCTCCGCATCAGGGGGCACCTGGAACGTTTTGGTTTTCATGAGACCGATTTAAACAAGATGGCCGCCATACAAAGCTTCGAACTAATACAGGACACGCGAGCAGCTTGCTGCGAGCGAACCACGCAACATCTAGTTCTTAGATATGAACACAAGAGCCACACGTACCTACATAAGGACTTGCCTCGTAAACATTTTGAGTGGGTTGCAATTGCAGGAGTATGCAACACCTCCACTCTGCGCTTTTACACTCGTAAAGAGAGTCAAGAGTTAGTACCTACACTTGTTACCTGACTATGCAGCGTTAAAACAGAAACAAAAATGTGTGGTTTGGATTATTAAGTCTCTAAACCCAATTACTTTTCACATGTCATTCCAACACATAGCGGCCTCCGTGATCCAGCGGTTTGAGCGTTGGGCGAACGATCCGGAGGTCCCGGGTTCAAATCCCGGTGGGGACATATCACAAAACTCACTTTGTTATCCCTACTTTGGTTAGGACATTACAGGCTGATCACTTGATTGTCCAAAAGTAAGATGATCCGTGCTTCGGAAGGCAAGTTAAGCCGTTGGTCCCGGTAACTTCTTACTGATGTAAGTTAGTAGTCGTTACATGAGCCATGTCAGGGGCCTTTGACAGCTCTACATATAGTAACCCTGACACTAGGGTTGATGGGGTTGGTAATCCACCTTACAACCCACACGATAGAAAAGAAGAAAATTCCAACACAAAGACAGAAGGGTGAATCTCAAAATTTCAAGTTTGGTGGCGAAATTTCATATTATTTTTTCGTGAAAAATTGGGTTCCGACATGAAAAAGATCCAAAAGGATCCTCGGTTCCGACATGAAAAAGGAATTTTTCAATTCCCTATTTTCCCAATTTCCCCAATTTTTCACGAAAAAATTATATGACAGTCGCTACCAAACTTGACACATTTTGATATTCACCCAGAACCTTTCCCTTTCAATTGTCAACAACTCAACAGTTAACGCAATTGACAAGAAAATTAATTACCGTCTTACCAATTAAACAGTTAATGTCAAAGAGTACTTGTGCGTATTTTGTAATTGAAATTATGAGTACAATCTTGTGCTTGGTAGCGTCACGTGTTGTAACACTTTGAATAATTAATCGTTGAGAACGTGTGGTATTTCTCTGATGTCGGTTTATTACCTCGCTCATACCTACAGATCCTATTCCAAGGGTAAACGAGTGAAAATAAAATGAGTGTAATAAAAGAAGGCCGTGTGTCTAGAGACCACCGCAGATTTATTTTTATGTGACGGAATTTTATGTGATATTACAAGACGTAGTAACATGGCTTGTTAGTATAATTCGAAATCTGATCACATTAAATTTTATGTGGTTGTAAAACTGAAAAACGAATGCCGTTTTTCATAAAAGATTTTTTCTAAGCGTTGTCGGTTTTAAACACACATCTTGTGAATTTATGTACTTAAGTAAGTAGACATGTAAACTTAAAGATGAAAATCTGCTAAAATCCATTAATTATAAGCTTCGACTCCACAGCTGAAAACCTTAAATGATCGAGAGTTTACAAAAATACCTTGTGTTTATTAAACTTTTTTCTTTTAATAGTGAACTTGGCAACTATCTGGCGAGGGAAGTTTGGCAGATGACTTCGAATACTTACAAGTTTTTCTAAGCTCCCAAATGCTTATAGCTGGGACCTTCATTAAGTGAAAATAAAAATGTCATTGAGTATTGAACACACGTATCAGATCTTTATAAATACGTATGGGTTTTGTCTTATCTCGCGTTTCCACTCCGCTTGGCTAAATCGAATCCATGCGCTGAATGAATTTGTTAAACGCTTCAGCCCATTTATTTTATTAGGTAGGCGATTCGATTTTTACTGGATTTCCATTTCATTTCCGTCTTATAACATAAAGGCGGGTAGACTTGTGGAATTATCGCAATAAAATGGAAACAATTCGTTTTTTATCGAAATACAACCAAGTGAACATTTCGAGTGTTTTGTTCTAAAGGGGCTATGTTAACAAGTGTTCGATATGTTCTGACTCCTACATCGACTAAAGTATCCCCTATAGACGGTAAAGGTACACAATAGTCGAGAAATCGAAGGCCTCGCGTCGCCGCCGCACGCAACAGTTGAGCCGCGTTGAGTCACGTATACCGAAGGCACCTTACTTACCCAAACCCTGGTAAAATCCCATCAAATCCTACCTTATTGACACTTTCCTTAGAAACCTATAAAAGACTTTACTGTAAGCCACATAGCGGTAACATTAAACGCCTACTTTATCTTACCGCAAAATGCTTAGTTCAAGTCTTGCTAATTACGATCGTTGATTGGTTTTGCAAATCGACTATTCATGTTTATGTAATTATACAATCTGTTTGCGTAAAATCATATTATAATATGTAGCTGTAATAATTTTGCTCACAGCATTTTAAAACGTAGATCAAGACAGGTAATAGAACGCGGCTTGCATTTTTAATTTTGATGTGGGATGTAAGTACTTGTGTTACTAAGAACTTAAGTATAGCTTAATACGTATACTTACTTGAATATTGTTGCGTTACCGACTACGGTAACGCAACAAAATTCAACGACACATAGGCAAATACAGGTGTGAGTTTTTGCACATTATGACAAAGAAGACCCAAAAAAATAAGTAAGTTCAGCGAAGCCAAAAGTCGTCACGTGGCTCCTGGCCGCACCCTTACACCGAGCCGGGATAGGGCCCGATACGCAATTCGGCATTACCGTTTCCTTTTGAAACGTCACCTAAGCTCCATTAGCATTTTTATAGGGTTCTGATGCCGTTATCTGAACAAGACGGTGCGTGCTGAAAGCCCCAGACCTTTATTTCTGACGGATATTGTTTGAGATCGCGACAATTGCATATTTACATAAAATTTAGATGTGATACACACGTACAATGTGTGTGTAGTTTCTTAGCCAAATGGTTCGTCTTTTGTTTCGTAGTGAGAATACGCAATAAGGCGACTTTATATACCTTGTTTTAAAATGAATTCCAATTTGGGATAAACGTTTTGAATGATAACTATTCAGTGTTGGGCTGACAGTTATTTTAATGCCAGACATGTCCCAGATGATATATTGGCTGATTATGAACGAGACCTGGGTGTCATGTCACTTTTTATATTTACTAATCATGATTGTCCATTTAACGAATGAAATCGACGGCAACGTAACCAGACAAATAGTCTTTTAACGAATCTAAGCTTTGCCTATTCCAAGAGAAATTACGGACATGAAATATAAGTAAATTGAAAAGACCTGAAGTGCCTGAAGGGAGTGTACAAAGCGTACGACAACTACTCGAGCCGAGCTCCAGTCCTCAGTCCCCGGATCTAAACAAACTGCCCTCTCTAGTTGTAGAGGATTCCTCTTCCTCGCGTATTTAATATTCCCACCCCAGGGATCAAAGTGCAAGCGCAAACGTTCGTTGCGATGGACGCGTTTGGATTAAAAAATACATTTTTAAATTGAGCGGTAAGAGGATTACGAATCTCTCGGGAAATCTGATATCTGCGTACTATCGCTAGGATGAATATAGTTTTGCATTTTATCAAATCTGAAGGCTAGTCCTCTCCAGCAGGATATCTATAGCTATATATGGGCATGATATAAGTTAGTATTACCTACATGGAACGTAAACATAGCTGGCGAAAGTACGATACACTTCTGCCTACCCCTTCGGGGATACAGACTGTGTTATGTTGTTATAAGTAAGAATACCTATGATTGATAGGCTGATAACCATTAAGAGAAAACATAAAGTCGATTTTTCACTCACCCCATTTGTTTGATTTATCGACTCATCTAAAACATAAAATGTGAAAGTTCGTAACAAATAAGAAATTAGATCTGTTTGGATACCAATCCACTGCTGGTGTATCACCCACCAGTTTGCTTCGTGAACTACATTGACACAATACCGTGTGTTTGATCAGGTTGTCAACAAGTGCAGCTGCACTTGTTTCTTCTAATCACTTCTCTCTCTCTCTCTTTCTCTCTCTGTCTATTTATTTGTCTGTGTATCCAATCTGTTAAGTCTGCGGTGCTATCGAAGTTTGCTAGCGGAACGACTTTACAAGACTTCATTACCTCCGGTCGTGACTTTCCGTAGTCCGGATTAACTTAATGCTCCAGGCAAATGTGCAGTTTGATAGTTTAACTTGAAGTTTTGGTTTCTACTTGTAGTTCTCTTAATTCAAATAAGCATAATAGCTTTACTATACTTTTCTATGTTATCGCTGTACGAGCTTGAATATACACCAAGCGATAGTCCTATAAGAATAACTCTTTATTTTTTAAAACAGTTTCCGTACTTTTCAAATCCATCAACTGTGGTGTCCTTGTGAATACAGTTGCTAAGACAAACCAACTCTCATACATAAATAATAGAATCCATCAAAACATGCAATACAAAACCACCGCTTCACTTCCGATCTCGAATATGAACGCATTTCGTCCATTTTTCCAAGTTCCATATTGACAGAGTTTCCTATTACAATAATGGTGATATTCGCACGAGATGTTATTTGCTAGTCGTGACTGTGACACTATCCTGCTCCCTAAGGCGAAGACTCAAGGTCCTATTAATAATATCAATTTGCTCTCCACATCTCTCCGAACGTTATTTTTAGATAAGGAAATGGTTTGGTGAAAGGCGTTTTTTTATATTTCATACTTAATACGAAGTTTTAGAGATATAAACTAAACATTCAGGATTATGAAACTTAGTGCATAAGGCTTTAACAAAAGCGTTCCAATTAGGGATTTTTGTAATATTCGTGTTTGCGTGCACCTGTTCACATGGAAAACTGCCGCGATGCATACAAACTCCCATTTCTGTGTGCATCAGGTTTTAAAACCACCGATTACATACAAACTGGATTTAAAAAAGAAAGAAAGGAAAACATGAAACAGTAGGACTAAGGCCCTGTGCTGGGAGGTTTTCTGGACACGTCTTTAGTTTTAGACCTAGTTACATTGCATGTAATTTAATTTTTGACGTTCAAAAAGCGCTGACTATGTATTGTAAGCCAATTTTGAAAAGTAAATATTTTTTGAATTTTTTTAAACCGATAACGTCGCCAAACAATTTATAATGAAATGGCTTCGATGCCAAATCGTCGCCAAATGAGCGAAATGCCATACATTTCAGTGTGAATTGTTTGGCGATGGTCGCCGGCGACGTGACCATGGCGTCTCGATGCGTTTTATGATTATCTAAATAAAGATGAACACAGGCTTTACAAAGATGGTGATAAGATTTCAACGATTTAAAGCCACCGTGTATGGTTTATATCGGTATTTGGTATATTCTAAATATAGTCATTATATTATATAAAGCTACAAACCCATTGACTCACTGACTCACTGACTCACTGACAGGGTTGTTCTCCCAGAAGGAGCGTCGGGGGGTCAAAATGATGTATGGGGGGTGTGATCGAGATCTTCCGGTGAGTATGGGAAAACTTCCAGATCTTGGAAAACTGCTCCGCATCAGGGAGACACCCTACGGCCTGGCGAAACTATCGCACCTGGAATGATTTTTTTTTCGCAAAACCTTATTAAATCTTGGTCAAATCCAATCGCCGTTGAAAAAAAATCAAAATGGCGGAAAAACAAGATGGCCGCCATACAAAATTTTGTTTTTTCAGAAAATGCATCGGGAGTAAAAACTGTGTATGGGGATGTAATCGGAACGTCTTGTGGAGTATGAAAACACTTCACTATCTTCAAAATATGCTCCGCATCAGGGAGACACCCTACGGCCTGGCAAAACTATAAAACCTGGAACAATTTTTCTTTCGCGAAACATATTTAAATCTTGGTCAAATCCAATACCCGCTGAAAAAAAACCAAAATGGCGGAAAAACAAGATGGCCGCCATACAAAATTTTCGTTTTTCCCGAAAATGCCTCGGGGGTAAAAATGATGTATGAGGAATGTGATCGAAACATCATGTTGAGTATGGAAATACTTTTCGATCTTCGAAAGCTGCTCCGCATCAGGGAGACACCCTACAGCCTGGCGAAACTATCGCACCTGGAACTTTTTTGTTTTCACGAAGCCTATTAAAGTCTTGGTCAAATTTTATCGCCAGTGAAAAAAAAACAAAATGGCTGAAAAACAAGATGGCCGCCATACAAAATTTTGTTGTGGTCAAATTCTATCGCGGTAAAAATAGCGGGAAAACAAGACACGCGAGCAGCTTGCTGCGAGCGAACCACGCGACATCTAGTTAGAATATATTAAGGCACAAATGTCTAAAGTGCTTGCGGGTATGTATTACGATTTGTGGTTCTGACTGTCCCAAACATTTATGTAGATATACATATTTGTATTATGCATAAGATGCCATAACATTACGTAAAGGATTTATATTTTTACTAGTATACATTAAGTAATAGTCATATGATCAAAAATGTATATAAGGATTTTTTGTTTTTATAGCACAAGACATAAATAGAGCCACCAATAGCTAGTTTCCGTTTCCAACTAGTCACATCAATTACTTTTTACTAAACGTCAAAACACAAAATTACTATGGAATTTGAAAAAGCACGTTGTTACATCATAAATTAACGTGATAAAATGTCTGACTTATTAAGGTTTCCTTGATTATAAATCATAAATAAGTAGAATAGAAAAAAGAAAATATATTTCGTTAGTTTTAGAACTCTCTTTATTTATTTCATAATTTATTTTAAATCTAGTACACGACCCAATTGCCATGTGCCTAAATAAGTCTACGTGCATCCTTGTTTTGGTGCAATAAAGTATATATTTTAATAAAATAGAGTAAACAAATACAACCTGTAATACACAGCATCGTAAAATAGTATACCCCATCATCCCAAACCCTTTTCCTTTGTGTGCGTCAAGCTAGCGGCCTCAAAAAAAAAATGGGCACGAAAAAATAATTTGACCATACCAAAAAATAGTACTCTTATTGAAAAAAATAGTACCTGTTGTAAAAAAATTAGTACCATCACGGTTCTGGATTTATAGCCATGTTTTATTGCACTTGCTAGCTTGACGGTGAGCGAAATTTGGCGAGAGTTAACGACAAGGTCTTTCGCTTTGATTTAAACGCCAAAAAATAGTACCGAAATAGTACTTACCCCCTGCAAAATACCGAAATGAGTACTTCAACGGTTCCAAAGTTATAAAGACAGTTCTTTGATCCCGCTGGCTTGACGTTTTGAAAATACCTATTATCTAGGGAACGCTTGCATACTTCAGTATGTAACTAATTTCAATAAACTCGTATGAAATAGTACTTCCTACCATCATAATTTTGATCCGATTCTCTTTCTAGAAATATGTTAAAAAATCATCATAACCTATGCCATACATTTGTTGTTGATACAGTCACGTAGACAATTACATAACCTCACAATTTATTCGTAAGTATTGCCATCGCCAGTATTGCCATTTTGGAGGTCTACCCTACCATTTCTTTGCACTTCAGAGTGTTGCTATTACAAAAAATTGCTATTGCATACACCCATATGCAATAATTTTAATAGAAAATGGCTGCATGGGTCTAGTTCTTATTGAAAACAATCTGTGATTTTAATACATTTTTAATCTGCTGTTTTATTTTATAATTTATACCTTCATGTTCAATTTGTTACGGATCGAAGTGTTTGTTAATAAACAATTTGCAGTATTTGTAGAATAACTCAAAGAGTTTCAACAATGATATTACTTTCATCTGACAACCCTGGCACTTCACCAATTTTTACCCAAAAATGGGGAAAAAATACTAAAATCTGACAACATTCTTCTTGAGCATGTGTAATAATTTTGTTCGCGACTGTACCTGTCTTGATAAATGTATGACATAGGTTATAATGACTTTTTGACATATTTCTACAAAGAGAATCAGGTCCAAATTATGATGGTAGGGAGTACTATTTCATACGAGTTTATTGACATTAGTTACAAACTGAAGTATGCAAGCGTTCCCTAGATAATAGGTATTTTCAAAACGTCAAGC
The DNA here is from genome assembly GCF_024362695.1 of Pectinophora gossypiella. NCBI lineage: Eukaryota > Metazoa > Arthropoda > Insecta > Lepidoptera > Gelechiidae > Pectinophora > Pectinophora gossypiella. Next base: position 16,617,714 of record NC_065414.1, on the reverse strand, counting down.
CAGCGGGATCAAAGAACTGCCTTTATAACTTTGGAACCGTTGAAGTACTCATTTCGGTATTTTGCAGGGGGTAAGTACTATTTCGGTACTATTTTTTGGCGTTTAAATCAAAGCGAAAGACCTTGTCGTTAACTCTCGCCAAATTTCGCTCACCGTCAAGCTAGCAAGTGCAATAAAACATGGCTATAAATCCAGAACCGTGAAGGTACTAATTTTTTTACAACAGGTACTATTTTTTTCAATAAGAGTACTATTTTTTGGTATGGTCAAATTATTTTTTCGTGCCCATTTTTTTTTTGAGGCCGCTAGCTTGACGCACACTTTCCTTTGATGATGGGAGGTTTTCCTTTGGTTCAATACCCCAAAGTGAGATATATAATACAGAAAGCTTTTGGTAAAACAGGCAAACTAATAAATGGATATAATGTTGAAGAACTTTATAATAGTACACTTTGTTATCTATATCTATTTTGTTAACTAAAATGAGCGTAGAATTTTGTCTATACATTTTAGTGGATCATTGATGTTGTTGAAATAGTATACTATGATTTCAACCTAAAGGCCTGGTAGCCTAAACAATTCTCCGCATTGTAGACGTCTACAAAAATCTAATAAGTTAACGAGCCAGTCCCACTAGGACAGAGACCAGGTATTTCGTTATCCAGTCGGTATTTTTTCCTATTTTGTCCGTGTCCATCCTTTTACCCGCATTATCCACGCTCCGTCTAGCTGGGATCCTAAAACAAGATTCCTTTTGCACGGACTAGCTATCTATACCTGATAGAAAAACTTCCATGTGTTCTTTTTTCTTGCGATGCATGTACCTCTGGTTAACTGAATATTGGGAAATGAACAAAATATGTTAAATACCTATTTTGTTATGTTATGTTTTGTATTTTGTTATGTTAAATACCTATTTTGTTCATTTCTAAGTCGATTTTTGTATTATTAATATGGATGTAACATGATTATTAACTGAATATTTTACAAAATGGTACAGTGCTTCTTTCTCTCCTAGTTTCCTAGGTCAAAGATAAATTATGCAATTCTGACAGATGAATAAAGACAGATCTAAAGGTGATAAAAAATGTTTTCTTTTTCCTATTTAACTTATTTATGAATTTTAATAAAGAAAAATGTAATAATAAGTGCGACATTTTGTCACGTTTTTCTATGACGTCACAGGTTGCTTTTCATACAAATTCCATAGTCATTTCATGCTTGCCGTTTCGTGAAACTACCCTGTTATAAGGCCGTATTAAGTTTTTCATGTGATTTGAGTTCGGCAATAGTTAATATCATCTGAGGCAATGATTTGACGGTTGATGCAACTAAGAAGAATAGACGATCCAGAGTAGATTCTAGTGCAAAGATAATTACGTCCATCTTCCGGACACCTGGGCAAGTTCCGAAGTAATAACAGGAGCCTTCCAACTGACTTCCGATACGACCCTGGAGAGTCGCAATAATAGCCAACCAATAAGTTGGCCAACTTGCGCTAAGCTCTCTTCCGTAATCGGTGATGTGCCGTTCCCGCTTTAGGAATATTCCCGGCAGAAAAAAGACGCTAAAGTTCTGTAAAAATAGCTTTATTGCTGTAGGCAGATAGGATCAGAGTACAAGAAGGAACAATGAGGAACTTTCCAATCGACTTTCCCCAAACACGCGATAGATGGCGTTGTTCACTTTTAACGTGATATTTACCTATTTTCTATTTAAATGTGATGTAGCAGAATCATATATAAAACAATTAGTTGCTTGATATTTGACTCGCATTATGTATAGAATGATATTGCTGCCTATATTGCTTCTCTTTATTTTGATCAGAATAATTTAATACTGGATGGATTTGTAATTGTACCTTGGTGTAATCAAAAGGTATTATAACTTTCTGGTTAATTTCACCTTTCCACGGTTTTTTTGGCTAACCTTATTAAGTATATTTACTTTTAAGCTAACAGGTTGAGATAAACCTAGCTCAGACGCTGGTCGGGAGCGGAGTGTTGCCGTTCTATATGTAGTATTATCTCTTATTCTATGCTTCATCATCATCATCAGCCCATTAACGTCCCCACTGCTGGGGCACGGGCCTTCCCTATGAATAGATAGGGAGATCGGGCCTTAAACCATCACGCGGGCCCAGTGCGGATGGTTATTAACGACTGCTAATGCAGTCGGGACCAACGGCTTAACGTGCCTTCCGAAGCACGGAGGAGCTCGAGATGAAAACTATTTTTTTTTTGTGGTCACCCATCCTATGACCGGCCTTTGCCGAAATCGCAGACCGAACGCATTAACCGCTGCGCCACCGAGCTCCTCAATTCTATGCTTATACTGATCTTAATATCCAAAAAAACATTGTTCTAGCCCATTAGTCTTTGTTGATCCCCACGCAGTTCCGAGATTGCGACAAAGATAAGTGGTCTCTTAAAACGGTCACCCATAACTCCCACCGTGCCCTCCACTGCTCTTTTGATAACGTAACGAAAATGTGCTTTAAGGTAAAAAACTCGCCAACGTTATCCCAAAGTGTGCCATAATTCAGCAACACAAGGGTTTCACGGCGCACCGACAGCGAAATAAGTAATGTGCGATACGCACTCTCGCGACGTTTTTTTAATAAAGGAAACGCGTAATTAATTATCCCCTAGCCCGCATAATTTTGCATCGCATCATGAGTTCATAATCATAATGTGTTTTCAGCATGGGGTCGCAAAAACATAAGCGCGTGACCTTTATGTGTTTAAACGTGTCAGCAAAATTTATGGCTTTCGGTATATTTCCTGACTCGAGGTGTTTACATAGCTGAAAAAAAAAACGATAGGATAAACAAGAAATTATCGGGGAAAATAAGGAAAGCGGAAAATGTGAGAAGCGTGCAGTCGTGCTTTGATGAAACGCTTGTGTTTGTACGAACAATAGCAAATAAAAAGGCACTAACGCAAACGGCCTATGTGATCCAGTGGTTGAGCGTTGGACTTACGATCCGGAGGCCCTGGGTTCGAATCCCGGTGGGGACATATCACAAAAATCACTTTGTGATCCTTAGTTTGCTTAGGACATTACAGGATAATCACCAGATGGTCTGAAAGTAAGATGATCCGTGCTTCGGAAGGCACGTTAAGCCGTTGATCCCGGTTACTATTTACTGATGTAAGTGAGTAATCGTTACATGAGCCATGTCAGGGGCCTTTGGCGGCTCAATCATAACCTTGTCACCAGGGTTGATGAGGTTGGTATTCCACCTCACTACCCACACGATAAGAAGAGAAGAATAACGCAAACATATACGACACTATACGGTGCTCATAAACAACACGCAACCGTACACAGCGAATGATCGCATTAGCTTTATTTAAGCCGCGGTACCCCGCAGCACTCCTTTATGTTCCCTGTTACATTTTCGTAGAATTTCACAATTACACCCATTTGTTATATGACAAAAGCCGTCAGATTGCGGCAGATACCTCTAAGTCTCCTCCTGAAAAGCTACACAAATGTTGGTCATTTCAGCTTGGAGTTGCTTTTGTGGAAACATTTTTATTTTGTGCACTTGAAGTAAGTGCACTTCAACTTGCGTTATATACTAGCGCTCATACAACTTTACAATGGCACAAGATACATTTTGTAATAGTTGAGATGCTGCCTAACCTTGAACAATAGAAACACGGACATGTCGTGTGCTTTTGCTATTCCGTCTCTAGACTTCAGTAACCAACTCGCAGCCTGTCGCACACAGATATTGATGTGCTCTGCCTGGTGTGTAGAAGATGGTAAAGAATACGGCGACTGAGTTGATATATTTTTAATAGAAGGACACAAAAAATACATGTTACTTGCAGCCAATCGTAGGAGAAGAAGAGAGAGAAACTATTGCCATTTTATACATTAAAAATAAAATTTGTTGGATGTTGACAACACAGCCGCTCTTGATATTGGGGGCCTAACTTCGAATTTCAGAACTGTAAGTGTGTCAAAAGTTACCAGGTCTACTTAGGTCTCATTAATCTATCAAATTAAAGAGGACGTAACCGTTTAATAGGCTTCCACATTCTCATTATCTCTGCGTAAATATTCTGTCTCTGTAGAATTCAAGTCTACATATATCCTCCTTATTTAATAAAACGTAGCAAGGGGAGCGTTAAATACGTAATTTAACAAATTCACGCTAATTTGACAGTGTTCGCGATAAGAGTTTATGTGAAAACACGCTGGGAATTTCAGGAGGTACCTTCATTGTCGTTTTCAAGGACTGACGTGATGCCTTTCACACATGCAGCCACATATGCAGCCATATGTGCTTTTGCACATGCTACATTCTCTCGATGATGGGAGAATTCGACAATATCTCGTCTGCTGCTTTAAAAAGTCATACATAAAGTAGACAGCCCATATTCGTCCTACTGTTGGGCACAGGCCTGCCCTCAATCAATCACTAAGTACTTCAATCAATAGGTACTCCACCACGCTGCTCCACTGCGGGTTGATGGAGGTATTTGGGCTAGTAGCCGGGACCAACGGCTTAGCGAGCGTACTTAAAGTCATCAATTAGGATTATTACTTTAAAATAACAAATAAATCTATCATCGCTTGCATTCTTGAAGACTTTCAAAACGGTCTGAAAAACTTAAAATGCTAAATCGTTTTCTTGCCGCACACAGAGCCGAAGGATCGTATAAAACCACAAACAAAATTCCCTAAAACCCTGTCTCACTAGGACACCAGGGAGACACCAACAAAATCAGACTACATTCATAAAATGCATATTTGTTTATATTACTACATTTACTTATTGTTTATACCTACATTAATAAATAACTATTATTATTCTAACACTAAGTTTTTTGTATACATTTTTGTGATTATATTTGTTTATTTAATTCTATTTAAGTAATTTGGTATTATATAATCTATGTACTTACACTATTAACGAATATATTTTATGGAACACGATGTTAGTGCCTCACCCAGAAGGATCCACAAAAATACTAGCGTCGTGGCTCACACCGCGACTTGTGCTGAGTGAGGCCCTTTTATCCTAGGACGTCCACTACCACCTTATGATAATTTGAATGACGCTATTGTCGTGTTTTTGTATATGGTGTCCTTTTATAAGAAGCAATATATATTCTATTCTAAAATGATTGCAGTTAAGATGTGGTGCATGGGTTTCTTGCGCAACCAAATAACAGTCATTATATGGGAGTGCTACGTAGGTATTACTAGGGGAAACAAAGGGTGTCCATTCGCCCCAGTTATCCGCATCGATAATTCATTTCAAACCTCACAAATGTCCATAGCATAGTGCGTTCGATATTGGAAATGTAATTTTACAATCAATCGATTTTAACCAATTTTTTCAAGTTTAGATCTACACTAAGCTTTTTGAAAAGCTCTGTAATTCAAAAGAGGAACAATTGTTACACAACTGCTGAACAACCCATAATTGAATTCATGTAGGCATAACAGTTCAGAGTGCACGACAAAATGTAATAAAATCTATTAAAAATCAGCGCTATGGAGCCTACTCCACCACGCTGCTCCATTGCAAGTAAAACTAGAATAATACTCAGTGAGTCATCTACAACATTTTTGAAGACATTCATACATACCTAATACGCAAAATACTAAAAAATATGATAATAATTGCCAATTTCTCCTCTGCTCAGGAAAAACTAATAGGTACCTATCCACAAATTTTCAAAGATTGGTAAACATCATAAGTATAACTATGACAAGAAAATACATAAATATAGGTATCTATATTAGATCAAAATCTTATCACGATTCATCGTTTATTCAACCCCATCCTTCATCTGCTCAGCCCACTTCGCTTAGCCCGCTAAGTATTCCCGCAGTGGTTCATTACCTAAGTAGGTATGCTTATTTTGTCCCCAGGCGCTAAGGACCGTCCTAATGAGAGACCTATCCCCAGTCTTGTCATCTAATTAGGAAAGAAAAGCAATCTAATTTGCTCTTCAGCTTTTATTTAGCGTTCTTTCTATTCGTTAACAAACAATTTCGGCAATTTATTCCTTAGATTTCATGGTGGGCTTTTTAGAAAATACGTTTAATTTTTTTTACACGCCTACTTAGTAGGTATTTAAGTTTTGTATCACATTAGTCAACGTAATAATAAAATTAAGAAAAAATCTAATAGCTGCAAATATAAATCAAGGAACGTTATCAAATAAAATTAAACATACTTACAGAGTTTTAATTATTATCAGCGCAGTTTACAGAGTGCAGTAAAATAACACAAACCCGCATCACTTGGGCACAAACAGAACACGTCGTTTCATGGTCACCTTTACGAGTGTACGCGGGAAATGGGTTTACGGAGACGTGGTTTACGGGAAAGTGTGGGGATGCGAGCGCGGCATGTCGCGAAGGCCGGCGAGTCGCGGGGTGTCTGGGGCCGCACTGCCCGTCCGTAGGCCCACGGTGCCCGAGCCCGGGAGCGGCGCCAGCCGCCCGCGCGGGCGCCGCGGTACCCGCCTAGCGCCACGCGGCCCCGCTACCCGCTACATTACGCGCTACACTAGCAACTTGAAACCTTGCGCTAGCTTCAAAGTCTAACTAACAATTATCAACAATTACTGGCAATCATACAAATTGCACATGTACCTCAGCATCCCAAAATAGGTTAAATTTCCCAAGTAATTCATCAACATCCTTTTTTTTTGTATAGAATAAAATTGCTAACTTTCATTACTATGTGCAATGCACATACTATGGGGCATTGCACATAGTAACGAAAGTTAGCAATTTTATTCTATACAAAAAAAAAGGATGTTGATGAATTACTTGGGAAATTTAACCTATTTTGGGATGCTGAGGTACATGTGCAATTTGTATGATTGCCAGTAATTGTTGATAATTGTTAGTTAGACTTTGAAGCTAGCGCAAGGTTTCAAGTTGCTAGTGTAGCGCGTAATGTAGCGGGTAGCGGGGCCGCGTGGCGCTAGGCGGCATGCATGAACATGCATGAACTGTATATTATAAACTATACACTAATTGAGTATAAATAACCAACAACGAAGAGAAATATTAATAATAATAACCAAATCTAACAACCTACCTATAAAACTTTCGTCTGAATAAACTCTTTATTTATTCACACGAGTATTGAATTCGTCGATCACTAGGATCGAACTCACCTAACTTCCTATCATGTCAGAGTATTCAAGTGGAAAACTTTACTTAACACGAACTTCTACAGAGCTTTCGTGAACCAGACCCTTTCTGCCCCTTTTTCCCAAGACATTTACTAAGAATCCATCTCAATCCGTGAGACGTCCAGTCACCATTCTATGAACAAATTGCGAAGATTTTCTCTCTCGTAGTGTCAAAATACTCGCAAAGTTGTGTCCGGATTTGTCGGTTCGACGCGTACTGAAGGGAAATATGGTGCGGAAACCTGCATGCATGACCGAGGGGAAATCCTAAAAATGTCCACAGCGGTGAGGATTAATCGTTAGGCCTTTGCTTTTTGAGTGAAAATATGTGTTGGATAGTTCGTTTTCATGCGCCGGTTTATACGGAACCGGAAGCTGTGGTAAGCGTCCCGTAGTCGCTTTAATAAAGCTTTTGACGGTACACTTTGGTATGCCCCAATTCACGCAGACTTACAACGCTTTGGTTTCAATTTCCGGGTTCATGCTCCATAGTTTAGTGTGCCCTCTCACTCAATTGCTTGGGCTATAGGCAGTGATTTATAAATCATGTTACATTTCTCAAGAAATAACTAACGGGGTAGTCGTATTTCTTGAAATACATAATTCATATCTACGATAATAAATTGCTACGTGTATCCTGTTTGTGAGAAACAAGATACAAAATATATTTCCAGGAAAATTATCGAGGCTTCAAGCGCGGATTTTTCATTTACTACATACAGTTCCTTTGTTTCAATGATTTTCTGTTTATTGTTCACTTATCTTCGGAGAATAAGAGTAGACAATACAATAAGGTTATAATGTTATATATGTATAACAAACCATGTCTTACGAAAAATGATGTTGAGGGTCGAGGTTGTGGTTGGTATTGCAGCCATCATGAAATCGACGTTGAGTTAATTATAAATTCCTTTTGTATCCGACATTTCAATAAAAGCGGAGCTCCAACAATACCAATTATTTCTGTACCACTTTATGAAACAACTCCCGAACTTAAGGCAGCCTATACATAAAGTAAGCAAATAATGAAATTAAGAGAGACTTTTTATGTTGCTCCACACTTCAGAGGACAGGGATCTTGCGAACTTTAATGTAACGGTCATAAAACAAACATAATCAGAAACAAGAACAGTAATACCAAAAAAGTCATGACCTCACGGTGCGCTCCCAATGATACCTCGGAGCAAACCAACTGCGAGCCGAAACTTTTTTAATTATTTCGTCTTGGCCCTATATTTCCATCGGTTTATCTTTAACTCCTTCTTTGACAGGAATTAGAGATTTTTGGGAAGCGTCGGTATCGCAACAAGAATTGGTTTCCCAACTTTTGGCCCAGTAATTACGCAAAGATTAATAAGAGTTTAAGCTATGAGCATACCTACAAAATCAACTTCTGACATTTATACTGATGTAAGCTGATAAAGCTTTACTTAAAAAGCTTTACGAAAATTGCCAAAATAATGAGTCCATGACCATAGATCTCACTTCAATGAGCGATAAATATAGTGATGATGATGAAGGTTATGAAGAAAAATATAAATTACGGCAAGAAAATTGTGAGCTCCAACGCCAATTAGCCCGAATACAGCAACTATATGACAATGCACAGAAGGAAATTGGTGAACACATCAAGGCAACAGAGTCCCTGGTAATTAACACGGAACGGCTTGAGTCTCTGGTGCACGACCGAAACCTGGAGCTGGAAACACTCCGCGCCAAAACACGCAGCGAGTCTAGCGAGGATTTGCAGCGCGGGGGGCTGGTCGCAGATTCTGGAGCCTCACCGTCCACCAGCGCCGCGTGTACCACGCGCCGCGAGACCGCGCCGCGAGGTACCACGCCCCATAGGGCTGTGAGACGCGGCGCCGCGCCGCCCAGTGCCGCGGCGCCTAGTGCTGCGCCGGCCAGGGCCAAATCACGCAGGGTTGCGACACGCAGAGCCGCGCCGCCCATCGCCGCGTCGCCTATTGCTGCGCCGGCCAGGGCTGCATCGCGTAGGGCTGCGACACGCAGAGCCCCGCCGCCCAGTGCCGCGTCGCCTATTGCTGCGCCGGCCAGGGCCGCATCGCGTAGGGTTGCGACACGCAGAGCCGCGCCGCCCAGTGTCGCGTCGCCTAGTGCTGCGCCGGCAGGGGCCACGCCGCGTAGGGCAGCGTCACGCAGAGCTGCGAAACGCAGTGCCGTGCTCCCCGCCGGTGCGCCGCTGGCCGCAGTGATGTGCGACGCCGCACCGCCCAACAACGAGCCGCTGTGTGCCGCGCTGCCGAGTGTCGCGCCGGCCGGTGATGTGCCGCCGGGAGCCGAGCCGCGGAGGGTCGGAGCTCGCGGAGCCCCGAGGCGCAGGGCGTCAGCGACAGCGCCGCCGCCCGCGGCACCCGCGCCCGCTGCGCCGCCAGGTGGGGCGCTGCGAGGGCCCGAAAAGGTCGCGACCGCATTGCCAAACATCGTCGCGCCCCAGAAAGACTGTGTCCCACGTCTAACGAAAAAGACTGTTGTGTTCTCGGACGATATAGGCATAGGTTTAGGACTACTTCTAAAAAACTCCTTTGATCATGACATTGTTAATGTGTGCATGCCTGGCGCGTCATATTCGCAAATCATCACAAAATTATTCCAGTGTAAATATGATGCAAACACTACCGTTATTCTTTTAGTAGGCAATAGTACAGGGCTCACAAAACAGCAATTGACTAGGTATCATAGGTCACTAATGACTGTTGAGTGTGGAAACTTAATTATTTGTTCATTTCCATATTCAAATTCATTAGCTAGTGAGGAAAATAATTATATATTTTCTCTCAACCAACACCTTTACAACAGAACCTGTCATCATAGTAATATTATTTATTTAGATTTGAATAAGTTTATTCAAAATTGTATAATAACGACAGATAGAATATATCTATCTAAGTACTTTAAAAAAATTATATGTTCGGTACTACTTTTTTATATTAAAGAGACATCTGCCAGACCAGGCAGTAAACTTATTGACTGTACTGTCTTCTACAGTACAAAATCTTTTATTGACGGTAGTCAGCCATGTACCACGAATGGTACTTCATCTTTAAACTAGACAATAAGACAAAAGAGAAGCTTGGAATATTAAAACTAGTTCACCAAAATATTCAAGGCTTCTCTGGCAAAGAATTAGACGTAGAATTATTTTTAGAGACATTTTTTATTGACATTTTATGTATTACTGAGCACTGGTTGAAGGATTATGAATTGTTATTCGGTTTTAAAAATTATCATTTCGCTAGCGCTTTCTGTCGAAAGATCAAAATACGCGGTGGCTCCCTTATTTTTATCAGAAATAGTTTAAAATATAAAGAACGCAAAGATATTACTGGACTTTCGATAGAGGGCACTATGGAGATTTCATGTATAGAAACAGAGAAACATATTGTTGTGGCCGTATACAGACCCCCATACAGTGCTAACTTCACAGTTTTTGAATCAGTGATGGAAAATGTACTGAAGGTCATATCTAAAAGTAATAAAGCCATTATAGTGTGTGGAGATTTTAACGTTGATTTATATGAAGTAGATTCAATTACAACTAGATTTCTAAGTTTGTTTACATCATTTAACCTTGTTAATATATTTATGGAGCCAACTAGAATTACAGAAACAACTGCCTCATGTTTAGATAACGTTTTTTGCAATTGTGACTTCCAAGATAACAGTATGCTTAACTGTTTTAAGTCAGATCACAGTGGGCAGCTGGTCAGTTTCCCAGTACTTAAAAATGTTCAGAAAATTAAATTTCGTACACGACCCATCACTGATACTCGGATAGATAAATATCGAAATAGTCTTATTAGTAACTTACCTTGTCCAAACTTTGATACAGACAATCCTGACGATTTTTACAGGGATTTCTTTACTATAATCCATAAAGAATTTGAAAATAATTTTCCTCAAAAGGTAGTTACCAACAGTCAATCATTCAAGTTCAGTGACTGGGCTACCGTAGGCATTCGCAAAAGTAGAAATACTCTTTATTCTTTATATGAGGAAAAAACGTATACACACACTGATAGTTTTAAAAGCTACGTCAAAAATTATTCTAAAATATTTCGAAGAGTGTGTTATACAGCCAAACAGATGCATATTAGTAGTAAAATAAAGACCGCGGATAATAAAATAAAAGCAGTTTGGCAAGTAATAAATAGTGAAACAAAGGCTTCGAAACCGCGTGAATTAGAATACAATATAGAATCGGGCACTGGGTTAGTTAAACAAGATAAAGATGTAGCTGAAGTTTTTGATAAATTCTTTACGAACATCCCTGTAAAAACTACAGAATCTCTCAGGTCCTCTCCTGTTCAAGCTGATATATTGTTGAAAAGTAATGTTACTGCTTGCACTGAATTATTTGATTTTAAACGCGTTGATCCGAGTAGTATTGTTAAAGTATTCAAACAGCTGAAACTTAAAACCTCGAAAGATTTATGGGGATTGTCTGTCAAATTGATGAGCTCTGTTATTGATATCTTAGCACCATATCTAGCATACATTTTTAATATGAGTGTTGAAAATGGCACTTTTCCAAATTTAATGAAAATCAGTAAAGTTATACCTCTTTTTAAATCGGGCACAAAATCAGACCCCACCAATTATAGACCGGTTTCTATTCTACCAGTACTTAGTAAAATTTTCGAGAAAATTATTCTCGACCAACTGCTATGTCATTTTAATTTAAATAACTTACTTCACAGCCAGCAGTTTGGTTTTACTAAGGGTCGGTCTACAACAGACGCGAGTGTCACATTTGTTCGACACATTTTCGATGCTTGGGAGGAGTCGCAGAATGCCGTAGGAGTATTCTGTGACTTGTCTAAGGCGTTCGACTGCGTGGATCACGAGACCTTGCTTTTGAAATTGAGGCACTATGGACTAAATAATGGAGCTCTCAGTTTGTTAAATTCATATCTAGGTGATAGGATACAAAAGGTACAAATCAATAGTACAACTTCTTCGGGCTCTCATGTTCAAATGGGAGTTCCTCAAGGATCCATTTTGGGGCCGTTTCTTTTTTTAGTGTACATAAATGATTTACCTTATGTAGTACAGAACCAAGCTGACATTGTACTGTTCGCGGATGACACTTCTCTTATATTTAAAATCGATAGAAAGTTAGAGGAACTTGACGAAGCAAACAGCGCTGTGTCGCAGGTTCTGAGCTGGTTTACAGTAAATAACCTAGTTCTAAATGCTAAGAAAACGAAGTGTATTAAATTTGCTCTACCAAACGTAAAGAAAGTAAATAATAACATTAAAATTAACGACGAGAATTTAGATTTTGTTGAACACACCGTTTTCTTAGGAATTACTGTAGATTCAAAACTTCAATGGGGCCCACATATTGTATCACTAGCGGGCAAGCTAAGTTCAGCAGCATATGCCGTCAGAAGAATCCGACAACTCACAGATGTACCCACTGCTAGACTTGTCTACTTCAGCTACTTCCACAGCGTAATGTCGTACGGTATTTTATTGTGGGGTCGAGCCGCTGATGTAGAAACTATTTTCATCATTCAAAAAAGGGCAGTTCGCGCTATTTATAATCTGCGTTGTCGGGACTCTTTAAGGGAGCTGTTTAAAGAAATAAATATACTGACGGTCGCAAGTCAATATATTTATGAAAACATTATGTATGTGCGTAAGAATGTATCTCTCCTTCCGAGAAACTGTGAAAGGCATACTTACAATACAAGGAATAAAAATAAAATTGTTGTTCAAAATTCTAGATTAAGTAAATTAAATTCATCTTTTTTGGGGTTATGTATACGTTTTTACAATAAAATACCAGATAATATTTTAAATTTGTCAGAGAATAAATTTAAAGCTCACGTGAAGCTTACTTTATGTAAAAAAGCTTATTATAAGATTAATGATTACCTAAATGATAAACATGTCTGGTATTAAATGTGTTCCTCTAGTTATTAAATAACTTGTAATGTACCCTCATTGATTTAAAAGATGTGTTGCTGTTGCAGTTTCTTGTCATTTCTTCTCCTCAGCCATAACACCTTGCGAAATGACGTAAATTCAAAATGTTACATTGACCTTCAACAAGTTTATCCATGATAATTACGTTGAATAAATGATTCTGATTCTGATTCTGATTCTTACTCGGATTAACGACGTAGCTACGTATGAATATGTATAAGTAACTAAGCAAAGACATCACATAGGTACTTCATCGCGGTGAAGTAACCTAATGTTCCCGAGGAAATGGAACTTAGGACACACTAAATAGCATTCTAATTGCAAAACTAGAATGCTCATATCAGATTAAGTGCAATAAGGCTAAATGACTGAGTCAAAGATACAATGCTAATCTAGAAATAGAAGCCAGTCTAAGATAATTAAAAATCATTCTCAGTTTTCTTGTTTACTGATTTATAGATTCTAATTACCTATATTACAAATAGTACATGGGACGCGTTTAACCATGTTTGTTGATGACATCATAGACGTGATGTTTCGTATAATGTATCTCTTTTTAAACCCCGACGCAAAAACGACGGGGTGTTATAAGTTTGACGTGTCTGTGTGTAAATGTGTATATGTCTGTGTGTGGCGTCGTAGCTCCCTGAGGATGATCCGATTTTAATGCGGTTTTTTTAAGATATATCAGTCGAGAGTGTTCTTAGCTATGTTTGGTGGAAATCGGTTCAGGTCTTCAAGGTCATCAGGTCGTTTGTTAAATGCGATAGGAATGTTACACGCTCAGTTTACTTGCAAGCATATCTGGGATATATTTAAGTTATTTTTTGCTTATTATAGGGTTTAGCATTTTAACCTTTTGTCATAATGATTGAGTACTTTTCTTTGGTCGGGGTTTTTTTTATATTTTAAATTTTAATTTAATTTTTAATTGGGTTGTCCTCTTGCCTATTACCGACGTAGGTAATTATTACACCTTAGCAAGTTTAAAAACCTTAAAGCGATATGTAGCACACCTTCAATTGCAAATCGAAACTGCAATCAGAGGAATCATTACGCAGAAAACTATGAATATGCTAATTGATACTAACAGCTAATCACACGCAGCGTACAATGCGTCACACAAATGCGTTTCCAATTTCATGATAACTACTAAATTTTAATGGCTTACCTTTTAAGAGGACTGTATTCGTCTGGTGCGTGAGGAGCCAGTGTAATCTATGCGTAAATATTATTAACGCATTTACATCTGGCCTATAGATATTAGCCCATTAGTCTTATAATCCAACGTTAATGTGCAAATTAAGAAGCAACAAGGCATGGCGACTGGAAGCTACAAACTAAGGTCGAATTATTCTCGCGCAAATCCCGTTTTATAGCACATATGTTACCCAGGTAACAGAGAGAATACGAATCTGCGCTGTGGAATAGTCACTTGGAAATAGTGTATCTTTAGAAGTATTTGTGTATGGTGTCGCTTTATATACTCCTACTTATCATGGTTTTTGGCGTTGACATCGATTCCCGCTACGGTGAGTCTCAATTGATAGTGAGTCCATATTAAGGTGAGCGGCTTGACGTCGCGTTTGCCAACGATGCGTTCGCAGTCCCAGGCAACGCGTAATAGGCAACTGAAAGCCTATGTTTTTAGTATACAGATATATGTATAATATATTAATATAGACTAAGAGGATCACATCCTGCCCAATGTAACTCAATAGCTCGTAACTTGTCACTACAATTTAATGACTGTAGCAACCTGACTCAATTACAACCAGCTTACATAACCTAACGTAAATAGCCGATCCACTGCTGAGCACAAAATTCTTCTCGATCGACCGCGAATATGAAGCATACTCCACGCTGCTTCACCGCAAGTTGGAGGTGTATAGTTGTTAGGGCCTATTATCTTCCGAAGCATAGAATCATCTTACTTTCCCTGAGAATCTGGTGATTCAAGAAATATCGTAGCCAAGCATAGGACTGTCTCACAAAGTGTTTTCGACAATGTCCTATCAGGAATCGACTCCAGACTTTCAGGTCATGAGCCCAACGCTCTAACCACTAGACTAGGCAAACTGTTTACAACCAGGTTACTATTCCTAAATAAGCAACAACACTTATTAGCAGATAGATCATTTCTACCACCACAATGAATAATAGATTGAGTTTCGTACGTTTTACAGATTAAGTTGGTGTTGAGAGCACAATAACTGTAGCTATAACATTTACCTTATGTATGTATTAGTCCGAGACTAGCTGGAACAGAGACCGTTTCTTAATTAACATCATACGAAACTGTTTTCCTTGTCGCTTAAGTAAATGATATTATTACGTGAGTGAGTGAAGTAGGTAACTACTACTTTACCTACATATTTACGGTCTTCAGCTGTAAGTATATATTTATATGATAAGTATACGAGAAGATTAGATTCTTCCATTCACCTTTCATGGTATCTACCTTGAAGAAAAGCCGCTTTCCTTCCATAATAAGTCACTCAAGGGACTTAATATTATTTTCAGTATATTTTTCTTACGCATCAAAGAGATGGCAGTTAACTTCCAAACAGCCTTAGATTGCGTTAACGTTTCGTTGCTACATTTTACAATACTTTTAGATCCCAACTCGTTCGCTTGACAAAGCAATTATAGAGTGAATTACAATTCAGTGGCATTCTTTGTGAAAGACCGTTGGTTATAATGTATTAAGTTAGTGTGACCATGATGTGCGCATATTTTAGGATACTGTACCAAATCGGTAAAATGTTTTATTGGTGTTTTGTCTATCTGTCCCAGCTGGTCATATTAACTTTCTAAATAAAAAATCGAACACTTATATTCCTGAATGAAAATGCAATAAATTATCTCTAGCCTTAGAAAGTGTTTCGTTGTAATGAAATAAAATTACAAAATCGCTTCTCCACTCGGAGATATAAGAAATAGGGCAATTGAATGGCATTTTATCTGTCGGCTCCATTAATCCTAATGCCCCCGATCGGTGCCGATAGCAATTGAGGTTTTTTTCTTTTCTTTAAAGACCTATTCGTATTTCTAAGCTGTATAGAAATTCAATGGAAATAACGTCCTTTTAGAAGAGCTGAGAATAAGTCCTGAAAATTAATTCAAACTACGTGTTTATATCTCAGGTGCAATATCAATAATTTCTAATAGTATGTACCATAAATCTTCCAATATACCGTCAACGATACTTACCTATAGATAGTTAGTTTTAGGTATTTATTTATATTTGTTGCACCATCCCGCATCCAAGTTGTAAATGTTTGTCTCCTTTTGTTGGTTGCCTGGAAGAAATTGCTCTAGAGCAATAAGGCCGCCCAAATTGTACTGTATTCATTTGTTATGTCTGATTGTTGAAATTTTAGTTCTGTGCAATAAAGTATATTTGATTTGATTTGATTTGATTTAAACTGTAGCAGTACCTACATGTGTATGTTTGTTACAAGAGTATGACAAATAATTCAGTAAGTACCTAATAGATATGATAATTTTCCAAAACAGAGTGTGTCATTTATTGTTTATCATTTACGTCTACATAATAAACAAAACAAACGGCCTCCGTGGTCCAGTGGTTGAGCGTTGGGTTCACGATCCGGAGGTCCTGAGTTCGAATCCCGGTGGGGACATATCACAAAAATCAATTTGTGATCCCTAGTTTGGTTAGGACATTACAGGCTGATCACCCGATTGTCCGAAAGTAAGACGATCCGTGCTTCGAAAGGCACGTTAAGCCGTTGGTCCCGGTTACTACTTACTGATGTAAGTGAGTAGTTGTTACATTAGTCATGTCAGGGGCCTTTGGCAGGTCAATAGTAACCCTGACACCAGGGTTGATGAAGTTGGTAATCCACCTCACTACCCACACGATAGAAGAAGAATAAACAAATAACTCAAATCAAAATATTCAAATAAACTGCTTCCAATTCTCAAGTAGCCCTGTGTTGTGAAATTCAGACGTTCGCGCGACGTTGTCCACTTTAAAAAGCTCTTTGAAATGGATAAGAAATGTAAATTACTCTGTAATCATAATAATGTGTGTGTAGATCGTACGGACAGACCAAAGTATAGTTGTTATTCCGGCTACCAGCGATGCAAATCACATTAAATAAATAGAGTTCTGACGGGATCTGTAGCTCTATCAATTACATAGAGTGGCCGTTCGTCATTATGGTGCGTCAGGTTATTTGTAAAACACTCATGATGCACTCGTGACATATCCGGGTCGGTTGGGAAGTCTACACACTAGGGCAGTCTAATGAACCATGTAAGGCTGCGATCAGAGGTACTGCACTGCAGCAACCGCGTACAGTCGCTACCTTCCACTGCATGAAATGAAATGGAAAAATATTTATTGCTTTAAACCAAATATACAAAATTGCAATAATTGGGATTTCCTAGTAGGCGAATAAATTTACTTGTGTCAGGAGTATCCGCCTCTTACATATGTCAGTTATATTTCAACTGGTAATTTCGCAAAAAAGAATAGAGAAAAATAATAAGAAAAGAAATTAAGTAATAAGAATCAGTCGTGACTTCAACCTAGTTAATATCGACTGCACACCAACCGACTTCGTGAAGTTGAAGTCAAGTCGAATTCTCCCGCGTAATCAGCTAATTAATGAAGAAAAAGTTATCACCCGAAGTGTACCCCGAAATCCTTACTGAGATTATCTTGTTCCGACAGATGTCAATAATCACTACAGAATAGACGTGCTTAACAAAGTACTTACGAAATCCACTTAGAATAGTAGTCGATGGAGCTAACGGCTTAAATTTTATACTGGTTGAAAGAGCCCATAGCATTAAGTAACAGCTTTCTGATGGGTTCTGTAACTCTATTAATTACACAGAGTGGCCGTTTGTCATTATGGTCTATTTGTGAAACACTCGTGATGCATCCGCGGCGTGTCGGGTTAAGATGCATAGGTACTTACTAATTTAATTAGATAATAAAACTTGCCACCAAGTGGTTGTTACGACTGTACAAAATCAATATATAAACTATGCAACAAACTACCTATTTAAGTACTGTATCAGAAAAAAATGGTCAGTATTTAAACAGATGAATAGTCGTAATTAAAAGTAAACAGCGCTGTACTGCGTGGCTGTCCCATTAATTAGACAGAAAAGTGCGTCATTATGTCAAATACCTACCCACTATTGAATTGAATGGAAGAGAAAATGTACATTTGGGTTACTGGACACGATGACACGTGACATAGGCAGATGTTCTACAAATTCTTCTTTTGCGTGAAACATACATAACTGCATATCTAAGTCACATAGGCAACCGCACATATAAATCAACCGGAACGACGTGCCTATACCTTGTATGTCTGTTGGCAAAGAACTTATAAATAATTTTTCGTTACTTCGTATCAACAGTGGCTGCAAGTTGTCTTTGATTACTTGTGGCTCTGCCCACCCCATTAGGGATTACGGGCGTGAGTTTATGTATGTGTATGTATGTATGTTTTCGTTACTTAACTTTATTTTTCAAGATCTAACTGGAATGTTGTTGAGCCTATAGGAATCCCAATGTTAAATTGGTTTGGACACATAGAGCGGATGAAGGATAATAGGATTACGAAAGCAATATATAAAGCGAAGGTTGATGGTAGGGCTGGTTAGAGGAAGGTCTAGAAGGATGTACATAGACCAAATTAGAGATGTCCTTGGAAAAGGTTCAGAAGTCTGAACCTGCGTGCGTATATGAAACGATTGATGAATGTGGAGGAAGCAAGATTAGTATATCACAATCGAAGCAAATGGAACTCCATAGTATCTGCTTACCCCGGTGGGAAATAGGCGTGAGTTTATGTATGTATGTGTAAAGGAACTCAAAGGTAAGAGAACGAAACGAGAACAAAAGGGACAGAGGTAGATTGAGTAGCTGTTACCCGCTTTTCGTTGGCGTGAAATCACTTAGCAAATCAGAAAACTTCGCGGGCGTGCCAAAATTTCATCGCAATCGGATTAATAAGGAGGTTCCTGTAGCCGATCAGATGATAACTATGAAGGAGCTTATTATGCTGTCTAATTCTTACAAGATGTTTCTGTATTGTTGTGATCGTCTCGTGTGCTATTCTGAAAAAAAACGATTAGGTAATTTATTAGCTACGGAACATGCATAGACTGCTAGCTAAAACTATAAACTTTCGGCTTTGCTGTAATATACCTTCAGGTTGATCTATGGAGATGGTGATATCTGTGCACAGAAAATATCATAAGCATAAAAGTATTCAAACACAAAGGTACACTTTATAATGAAACAGCGTTGTACTGGGCTGTCCCATCAATGTAATAGAGTGGCCCGTAATTGTGCCCGTCTGTTTGTTGTACTCTCGAGCGTGCTCGCGATGTATGCCAGCTGTTAATACGGGCAATAGCCGGTAATAAAATGACACACGTCACTTATGTTTTTACTCTACGAGGTACGACCCCTAGTAAAAGTACCCATGTACACTTATGTTACTTGATACATTATCTGTACTATGATGCTTATTTTTCATCGGACCGGAAAGTCAGAAGTTGAGATTAGATATCAGTCTCGTGTATACTTCAATCCCCCCTTTCAATAAAAGAAGTGATGGCACGGAACCGCCAACCACTGATTCCTTCTGCAAAGAGTGCGTTAGACCTTGCTCTTAGGTTTATAGCTATTAGAAAAAGTGCATGGAGTGGACACTATAAATCATCTAGAAGCCTAATAACCCTGACACCAGGGTTGATGAGGTTGATATTCCACCTCAAAACCCACATGACAAGAAGAACAATCTAGAAGAAAAGATGGATGATGTCTATGATGACAGCCACACAATACATACGAAGAATAATAAAATAAAAACATAATAATACGAAAAATAATTTGCTTATTTTTAGCTTCGCTATAAACATAAAAGTAATAGAAATTATTTACTGAGATAGAATTCTATGAAGTTTCCATTTCCATTTACTAAAACCTGCCAGTAGGCATACCTATTCCAATGGTCCCTTTTGTTTTGTTCAGTTTGTGGTATGCGCTGGGCCTAGTGAATCAACCGATGCTATCCGTCGGTTTATACCTAGCTCTGAATCTAGGGCGTTTAATATTTCAGTATCTAAGGATCGGATGAATTTATGGGAGTTGGTTCCAAAGTTCGTGAATTATGGTACGTAAATATTCACACAATATCGCCTCATAATGAAAATCACGTAAGCGCCTTTTAGAACAATCGTATTCGGATGTGATTTTTGTTAAAATAATAATTATGCTGTAAGGTCAATTCTAAACGAGTAAAATATTTTAGAAAGTTGTCAACACGGGCCAGATAAAAAAAAATAAGTTGAAAAAAGAAAAAGGATGTTCGGAGATTGCTTCGAAAATAGAAAGACAAACATTTTAGCGGTCTATGTTGCTTATTTGAATTATAATCTTCAATTCAATTCAATTCAATTCGTTTATTCAATTTAATAACCTGACAACACATGCGCCTTTTTTGACCTGACTTATTATAGATTTGCCGGAAATGGCATTGACTACTTGGCTGGACAAATGAAGAGCGCTGAGCGCTCTCACCTAGTAACAGCACATACACCAAATCGTTATAAAACAATTCAATATTATTATTATAAGTAATTCTCATATAATATAATAATAATAATTTGTATTGTTTGCAGTAAACATATTCTAGAACATACTTAAATACCTAGTTCGATTTTTACTGTTTCTGAGGAGAAAATATATGTAGTACAGTTTAGTTGAGATGAGTTTTATAATACTGCAATAGACAAGCTAGGTTCAATCCAGGTAAAAAATTGTGGTGTAAATTTTATTTGGAAATAGAAAGAAATGGGTGAATATCAAAATGTCAAGTTTGGTGGCGAACTTTCATATTATTATTATTTTAATATTATTATTATTTTTATTATTTGTGTTAATAAATAAATAAGTATTATTTTTTCGTGAAAAATTTCAGGATCCTTTTGGATCCTTTTTCATGTCGGAACCCAATTTTTCACGAAAAAATAATATGAAAGTTCGCCACCAAACTTGGCACATTTTGATATTCACCCAAATAGAGGTGTATATAGAATATGACCTCGACCTATATGAATTATGAACCTTGTATGACCATGTACTTTATAAAGTTTCACAATGAATTAATCTTATTCTTAATCTTATGGTTTTTCAAAAAGATGGTTGGTTTTAAGTAAATATAATAAGTAAATTCGACAGATCTAAAGTAGTTTACTCTGGCATAATAGATCATTTCACAAAGCCACTGAAGATCTTTTCAATATTCTCAGGTATGCTTCATAACAATGTTTTCCTCCGTGTTAAACCCTTTAGTAATTTTGATTTACAGCTTTGTGGTTATTACAGGGGCGCCAAAGGTTCCTTATAAATAATTCATGTAAGTAATCCACTTTTATTGCGCTAGCTGAACATTTTAAAGGTGATTTTTCTGAGCAAGAACGTATTGTAAATTTGATTTACAGCTTTACAAGCCTGTAGTTTCTCGAAGCGTCTGCTTAAATTAGTTAACCGCAAGATTTATGGTTCAAAATAAAAAAGAGTACAAACCGGTATGGTACGTTGCTGATGTTCTTTTAATTTGAAACACCAGTTTTTACATTTGAAAATAGTTTCTAGTCTTGAAATTCATAATGAGGTACCTCTGACTACCACAATCGGGATATAATCGTGAGCTTATATTATGTTGTTGTTGAATAGTAAGAACATCACTAGCTGACACCGTTAGGCAGGTCTAATCCTGTTACAATATGTAGACATGCGAGAAAAGTAAGATAGAGGTATTACCTATTGGATTCCCGCAATGGTTACGTAGTCGCAGCTATTGATTCAATGACAATGCGTGCATCCGCACTACAGGGTGGTAGGCAGGTGGCAGAGGACGGTGTAGTGGATTGCTAACTGCTGTCGGACCACCCTGAGCCGCTATGTGGATAATTCTACAAAGGCACTCAGAAGTGTAACATACTCTCCTCGCCAGCGAGCAGAGGCTCTGCATAATGACTTTTGACTTCAAATTCATAAAATCGGATACAAAGGCCGAGCCGGCATTCAAACCCGTGACACAACGATGCAAATCACGCGTTCTCCGAACAGGGTGGTCACGGACAAAGAAAGGCACCTCCATACATAGTATTCGTAGATACTTACTAAGAATTTTACCATTAACTTTATTAAGAACCTATTTCTAACTTTGGGAGACCTTTTTATATGCGAGCTACATACCTGTGTACAGTGAAAAAAAACAACGATTTTCATTTCCTCGAAGGCAAATACCAACAAACTTTCCCACTTTATAATTATTATTACTTCCTCGGTGGCTCGTTATATCTTTAATCGGCTCTGAATTCATTACCGTGCATCAGGGTTGCGATTACCTTCTTGCTTAACATTAAATAGCATTTTTTTTAAATTATTTAATTTTCTTGTCTACCAGGGAATTAAATATTATATAACTAAGTAAATAAACAATTATAATAAGCTACTATTTGTATGACTAGTAACAGGCTGAATACAGAGATTGAATAATTTTATGTAACATCGTTTTGCACACCTGTATTCACAAATAAAGATTTTGATTTGATTTGATATATGTCTGCTTTTAAGTTACCCAAATACCGTAGTTCCGTCTATTGCAACGATGATAACATCCTTAGAATATCTCCGTGTATATGAACGATTGTTTATAATTTTATATCAATACTTACTCTATATTATAGCTATAGTTATGTGGGAATTTCAGTGGACAGAGTGTGGCGAACTAACTGCCTCCCCACACACCTGATCCGACCATTGCGTGGGTAATACCGAGATACCGGCCGGCCATGCAGACATCTACCACATGTACCACATATGCATAAATCTATCGTGATGTTGAGGTGGCTATCTACTAGTAACTGCTAACTACCGTGTTACCTAAATGTAACGAATCCTACTTTGGGCTTTATTTAGACACAGTCGGATTTTCTATTGTGTGAATATTATAATTTATATTTTGTTCAGTTTTAAATAAGTTTACACTTCACGATAAAATTAATTAGGGAATGCCAAAATCGGATAAATTCGGAAATCACGTTAGTACCCAACTACAAGTGACTTCAAAAGTCGATGATAGAGGTATCTAAGTTGAAGAAACACAAATCTACAAGAACAGCTTTTATTTTACATAATATTTAATTATATAATAATATATTATAAAAAATAATTATAGAAATCTTATCTTTTAAAATCATTAAAATCAGCGTAGGTACGGTACATCGCGGGGTAACGAACGAATATAGGACCAAATTTCCATTTGCATTTCATAAATATGAAATACAGATGAACATTTATTTACATTTTTAAATGAAATACGGACACTTTTTACTACAGACGTCGTATTTCAGGGAGATAAGTTTCATCAAAGATAAACTTTTATATTTTTTGCACAATCTCACCAGCGTCGCGTCGTTTCAAAACATTTTCTTGTTCAAAGTCATTATCTCCTTCTTTAACTCAGTCTTCGTAAATTAATCTACTCACCCCTTTATTTTCTTCTGGGTGATTTAAGAATCCCTCGTATGATCTTGAGGGAAAAGAAAATCTTATGTAAAATGCGAAAGAAAGTGATTCTGGTTCATATTTTTGCAGCCACATAACACATATTCACGAAGGGATCCTGTAAGTCTTAACAATCGCGAATCTGATAAGTATTAGCGGCAATTTCCAGTAAGAGAATCCCCTCGATCAACCGCGTCTTGGTGGAGGTGACGCGACGTAATGGTTCAAAAAAAACATTGCTTCATAGTTATTTACTTCAAAATCTACACAATGTCATACAAATAAATGGATAGTCACAAGTTGTGTATTTCTGTCTGCTAAACCCACTTCAGCGAAGATTACAAGCGTAATGAATGTAATCTTTTCACTGAAAATATAAATGAAACTACATTTCCCAACATTCGCCGAGTAGGTACAGTATATAAAGTCATTATTTTCCGCTGTCATTTCATAGATAAACAAGCTTAAGGAATACAATGAAGCTGAAAATGTTTTTTCTTTCTAAAGCCTGGATTAATTCAGCATTATTTACTTACCAACGTAAAATACGTACAGGGTATTGGTGACATCGTAACCAATACTTAGAGGGGATGATTCAGCTCATTATTCTGAGTTAATATCAAGTGGAATTTCGTGTCGGAAAATTCATGAAAATTTCAGTGTTTTTTTTTATTCTCAGTTTACTTTTGCGACGAAAAATTCCACTTGATAACTACTCTGAATCATGGTCTGAATCATCTCTCCAAGTTTTCTTTACGATGTCACTAACACCCTGTATACTTACCAAGATAAAACAAAAGCAGCAAAAATAAAATGTACTTTTAGCAAATTTGTAAATGAGTTATTTTGTATAGTAGGTAGTAGAAACTATATACCCATGTAGTTACGTAGTTTGAACGTACCGTACGTGTATACGTCATAGAGCATAATATTAATCAGAACGGTGCAATAAGGTAACACCTACAATAATATAACACCTACCGTACGTGTATATGTCATAGAGCATAATATTAATCAGAACGGTACAATAAGGTAACACCTACAATAATATAACACGTACCGTACGTGTATACGTCATAGAGCATAATATTAATCAGAACGGTGCAATAAGGTAACACCTACAATAATATAACACGTACCGTACGTGTATATGTCATAGAGCATAATATTAATCAGAACGGTACAATAAGGTAACACCTACAATAATATAACACGTACCGTACGTGTATACGTCATAGAGCATAATATTAATCAGAACGGTGCAATAAGGTAACACCTACAATAATATAACACGTACCGTACGTGTATATGTCATAGAGCATAATATTAATCAGAACGGTACAATAAGGTAACACCTACAATAATATAACACGTACCGTATGTGTATACGTCATAGAGCATAATATTAATCAGAACGGTGCAATAAGGTAACATCTACAATAAAATAACACATACCTACATAAGTACCTACTACAACATACTGTACACAAACAAACTACCTAGCTGTATGTTCAGTAATATGTAACCACGTACGTACACTCAGTACCCTGCAAGCACTTGCAGTAACAGGGCCCTAATTTGCCTATTGTATACGTATGTTAATGCACTGCCTGTACACATATAATTTACTTTTTCTACTCCTCTACTTTAATCTGGCATTTAAATAACCAAAAAGTCTAATATAAGTACATACATAATTAAACTCTTTGAAAAAGTGTACGCTCTATGGCCTATAAAAGCATTGTTTACAAAGTGTAACTGTACTATAATGTCGCCAAAAAAGCATTGTTGTTGTTTTTTTTTTTTTTTTTGACCTGGAAACTGGCACCTTTACTTTGTTTGGTGCCATAGATATACTATAAAAAAAAAGTATACATTTGCCGCCATTGTCCCGCGCGTTGGAAAATAAATTGGAAAATTTTTGTTTCATTTAAAATTACGTCGTCGTAGAAAAAGTATTGTATGCAACGTTGTATAACTAGGTCAAAAAATGCTCGTGGCGTCTCTTATTGCGATGTTCGCCAAGGCTCACATCGCAACTCACGCCACTCGCATTTTTTGACCCTTCTTATACAACTGTTGCATAAAATACTATTATGCAACAGTTGTATAAGAAGGGTCAAAAAATGCGAGTGGCGTGAGTTGCGATGTCAGCCTTGGCGAACATCGCAATAAGAGACGCCACGAGCATTTTTTGACCTAGTTATACAACGTTGCATACAATACTTTTTCTACGACGACGTAATTTTAAACGAAACACAAAAATTTTCCAATTTATTTTCCAACGCGCGGGAAAATGGCGGCAAATGTATACTTTTTTTTATAGTATATCTATGGCACCAAACAAAGTAAAGGTGCCAGTTTCCAGGTCAAAAAAAAAAAAAACAACAACAATGCTTTTTTGGCGACATTATAGTACAGTTACACTTTGTAAACAATGCTTTTATAGGCCATAGAGCGTACACTTTTTCAAAGAGTTTAATTATGTATGTACTTATATTAGACTTTTTGGTTATTTAAATGCCAGATTAAAGTAGAGGAGTAGAAAAAATACTATTACCTTATTAAAATCGAAGACCCTTACTTTACAGAAGCCAACTTATAGCTGCACTATATTGCAAACTATTTACCGATAGGTTAGCATCTCATCTCTTAGGACATAGTGGGGGTTAAAAGGGCCACATCGAAGCAATTCATCTAAAAAGCAATATTGCAATTTGACATTTGCGTATATAAAAGTAAGGGAGATAGGGCCCTTGTAATTAAACGTTTCGCTAGTATAAAAACCCCTTGACGCAGTGTGTAGTTATTCCACATGGGTCGTAATTCATCGTCTGAACAAAACATCTCTGTGGAATATTATTTTAGGTCGTAGTTTATGTAAGTACTTACGTATGTATGTACGCACGAGTAGATCTAATTTTGTTCGCAATGTAAATAGTACCTGAATCGTTAATTATACGATTAAACATTACTAAATCGGTCACAATAGCACTAGCGTAACTCACTGTGATTATACCACAAAACCACGAGCTGTAGTTCGAGGTATAATTACAAATGTTTACTGGCAATAAATCAACACCATCATGGTTTACGGCTAAATAGTTTCCGCAAATATATAACACATTTGATTGGCAATACTTACCAATTGAAGCTTACATACATAAGGGTACTTTGGGATAAAACAGTGGCCCGGTTTGCGTACATGGAACAAAAATACTGGAAATTTATACTTTTAGATAAATAATTCGACAATTCTGATAAATTTTAATCATCCATTTCATGTAGGATTTACGTTCACGCAGAACAATCCAGACTATCCAATGTTTTTTTTTTTATCCCAAATTTGTTTTCAAATAATAATTTGTTTTCATAATAATATTGTAATACAATATTGGTGCTTGCTTACATAATGTATACGTATTATGCCACTTTAATAAAGATAGTTCAATACACTGAAACAACGTATTAATTATTCTAATGGTCTTTTCACGACTTCACAGCTTAGCCAATTCTCAATAGCTATTTGAGCTATTGTAGCTATTCAAGCTGCTATTACAGCTATCCGGGCTATTGTCTCGAGTCGTGCGTGCCCTATCGGTACGTCTTTACTTCACATCATGTAAGAGGACGACCAATATGGATCGCTTCGACTTGAAAGATCTTTATGACCGACTTAAATAATGGAACGTGTTACAGTTATCTTCTTTATGTCTATACAAGGTAGTCTGTTGTGCCTAAACGGATAAGCAGAGACGTATGTCCGAAGACATTATGTAGTCACTGTGTTTTCTTCTTTATTTGGTATGTTTTTCTACTTATCTATGTGTACAGGCCCTACCGTGTCTTTAGTGTAGTGTGTGTTCTTGTGTGTATGTTGTGTATGCGGGTGGAGCAAATCTCTCACCAGCCGGTATGTGTCTTGTGACATACAATTGGGTATACATTGTTTTAGGTTTACGCGGTTTATCATAATTAAAACACATAATAACGGGTTCTTACCGCCTTTAAATCAGGGATATGAGGCTCCGGGACTCCCCTAACGCAACGAACGCGGAATGCGGAACGGAGCGGAGCGGGGAACGCGGTAAAAACAAATAATAACGGGTTCTTATCGCGTTTAAATCATGGATATGAGACTCCGGGACTCCGGGGTGCGGTAAGAACACGTTATTATTTGTTTTAAATACAATTGGGTATTTGACTGGTCTAAAGATAAATTATAAAATGCTAATACAGAAATAGAAGTCAGTCTAAGATGAACAAAAATCAATCTCATTTTACTTTTCGACTTATTTTCGATTTTATTTATGAATTAAGTAACAATGAGTACGTCGTATGACCGATTTTATTGATGACGTCACAGGACAGTATTTCCATACAAACTCCAAAGAAAACTTTCGTTTTGACAGTTCGTAAAAAGTATCTCATTTGACTAGGTTGTCAAGTAGCCTATTTAACAAGACAGCCCGTCTTCTGCTCATCAGCATCAGTACACGCGTTAATCCCGTTAGCAACAAAGAAATTGTTGAGCAACGCCACCTGAACTATCCACACACCACTTTTATAGTCAAACGTCGGCACACTCCCGAAAATGGACATCTTGTACACGTCCCATTTGCTTGTAGGTATTGATCTATTATCAAAATGAGTCCTCATTGCTACTGTTATGTCCAAAAAACAGGGAGCACCCGTTCGGTAGTTAAATTTAAAGATTTTAAAGAAAAAAAGAAAGAAACATTTATTACTTCCGGACGCCACAGACACAGACATACCTACAGGTACATTACATTCAACATAGGACAGAAACCACACGGGAATCAACACACAAAAAAAAAACAGCAAGATCAAAAATCATAAAAAAACAACCCAAAATCATAAAAAAATAATAATAATAACAGTATCATCTGCGGTGGTTCTCACTCGGACAAAACTTACAACTACCTACATAACGCTGTAGGTAGATATAGGTACTACAGTTTAATGGTAAATTTCAGTTATAGTAATAGTAATGGGCAGGGTCCTTTGCGGAATTTCCTAACGCCATCTCGGTTTTCGCCTTCAGTTGCAGTTTTTTATGCTCAACGCCAGTTAATGGCAATTCTTGAAGAGTGAGTAAGAGATATATAGATTGATGATTATAAGCTTTCGTTTCTCCTTCCCCGCTGATAATGGCCCATTCTAGCCGCCCCCCCATTCCCAATAACGAATGCTTCGTCACTCCACTCGACACGAACACAACTCTAATATTCATTTTACGATTACATTTTACTTTGGTGTATACGACTCCATTATCGGAAAACTAAAGCGATTCGGATTTTACTTTTCGGAGACATTCAACAGATAATTTTTAGCAATTGTCAATCCTTGAATTCACGTCAGAGATAACTAAAAACATGATTTTATTTCGAAGTAATAGTTACATTATCGAACTCCCCTAAGACCTAACACATGGACAGAAAGCAGTACTATAACATCATAGTACTTACCTATGCTATGTAAAGTACATGCTTCTGTCCAAGTACTAGAGGAGATTAACAAATATAGTTCGCCAATATTCGCCACATGAAATATCAAAAGCTTTCACAAACAACCCACACGCTACCTCGCTGTTTCCTCAAGGAATATCTCGGATGCGTATACCAATACATTATGGTAGTGAGAACTCATTCGCTAGCCCATTAACCAGGGTAGGGCTATCATTGTAGCCATTCTCTAGCTCGTTGCCCAATAAGACACTTGCCCCGCTAGTAGCGGGAAGCGAGAAGCGGATTTTTCTACACCATCTCATTTAGACCAAATACTCACAAGTAACTATGTTAAGTCGGGAAGCCTCTACGTGTCATGGGAGCTAGGTAAAGATACCTAGATAAAGATATGGTACATGCTTATTTGTGCAAAAATCACATTACATTGTAAAGTACTGTTATAGATGAGAAGATTATTTTAAAAGTGAATCTTTAAATGAATGCCCTAAGGCACCGTGAGCCTAGCGTAATGTTGATTCTGTATATTTTATATGTATTTCTCATTGAACCATTCTGTTTATGTTATAATAAGAAAGTAAATAATAAAGTTGATAAACTGCTTCCACCTGTTTGTTATTTGTACAGTACATCCCGCTACAATGGTGGACGCAGTTTATCGAGTCATATAAAGATTGTCTTTCAAAATAACGCGCCTGTCAGCTGGATGATGAACCCAGAAGAGGTCACATCATCACTGTACCTACGCATCAAGTTATATTTGACTTCACTACAAAGTTGAGACAAGTTCTTTATCGGAGAAACTGCCTTAATTACGCTGGATAAAAATGTTGCTATCCCAGAGCGTTCTAGCACCGATGACGCAGCTACCCATCAGCTGATAATATTACTTGCTTCTAGTAGTTTGTACAAGACCATATCGCTCTTACAATATCTAAGACAAAAGTTGATACCTTTCTTCGTAAATTAGCCCTCTTGTCAGTAGGTTTCACCATCGACTCTACTTCTGAACTTCGTCTATTTTAGTAGTAGAATTTCGCCACTATTGGAACAACTACTTTCGTAGGGTAACAAAATTTGAGCATATGCCCCCTTACATTTGCAATGAACACTAAGATAACAGTAAAGAATCCAGAAACCATTGTCACGTAATTTTATGTGCACTTATAGTCGCCATGTTGTTTGGTTGATGATCTACATCGGAACAATTTTGCCAGACCGGCAATGATATAACGTATTCATTTACCGGTTTTTAGTTAGACCTTGAATTTTCAACACGTGCTCACTGTTTAACACATTGTCAATACTTTTCCCATTTCACGTCCTAACTTCAGTCTACCATCTATCGGCTAAGTAAATAAACAATAAGTCACGTCAAAAAAAGGTATTTATGTTAAATCAGGAAGTAAAGATGTCTTGTTTCATCGCGTAAAAAATAAAAAGTTTTCTTACACGACCTCTGTATAACCCAATCACTCAAGTATTAAAAAGCAGTTTATTAAGTTACTTTAAAACAGGCGAATATGAAAGCGACAACGAGAGTATTATACAGACTAAGTATCTTTTCACTGCTAATATTGAATGACACCATGAACTGTTCTGTCAGTTATATCTACTACCCGAGCACAAAGTACTTACATTTATTTATAGTATGGTAGAAGTCAGATATCTCTCCATAGAACTACTATTTGCTATCACATTTAGTTTACTGAATTCCACTCATCCATAAGTTTATTGGTAGAACTTCCCGGTGCTACGAGTAGAATCGCCAACTATTTTATTGTAGAAGCGAGATAGCTGTAACTAGATAATAAACTTTCCATTCTGCAACAAAAGCTAGCAAATTACATGGTACTTTTAGTCATGCATTACTTATCCAAATAATGTTCAACTGCGAACTAAATCCAGCAGAGAGTAGTGGAATGCGTCCGGCGCGGCGCTCGTGAGATATACGACATTGTATAAAATATTAATAATGAAAATTACCCACATGTGCGCCCGTAGTTTATTCACGAGCCCAGCTCCACACGGGAGAAAATTAACACGTACGAATTCTATTTTACCAGCCATCCTTTTATTTTCATACTGCCTATTTAACGCTGTAATTTTAAATACGTAAGTAATGATTTATTTACCAGCCGCTCGTGTAAATCTTTCAATTAGTATTATTGCGTATGGCAGACACAAAAATAAAATATCCTGCGTGGATCATATAAATCTTTTAATTAAATTACAGACAATAAACCTGCAATTGAAACTGATAATTTTATTCGTCTCACGTTTCTGATTTCGCAACACAACGACGTTAATTATAAATTCTTGGTAAAAGGCTCATTATCCCACAATACTTAGAAAGGGCCGCAGCCTTCCCGTATGTAGGCAATATTATGCGGAAGTAAACATCAGTCGACCGCGTTCCTTTTAATCCTGTAACGAAAGTCCTTCACGCACAAAAAAGTCAATTTAAACCCTAATGTATAACGCCAGTTACGGTTATACTCGCGCTAGCCGAAACGCTACGTAGCAGATATAAAATAAAAAATAAATGCGCCCCCCTGAGAAACCGTAAAAGGAAGGGTTCTTCCATAAATATTTAACTTAAGGATATTACATTAGTTATATGATCGCGGTATAACCTTTGATCCCAGCAATATAAAATTTGAATTGAAGGGGCTGTTTGATAAATAACCTTTTAGTATCACAGGTCACATACTAATACTAAAATATCAGTTATAATTAAAGTACCTTTACAAAGGAGAAACTGAGCTCGGTGATCGTAAATGAATGCGTTTAAATGAAGGAAGTGAGTACGAAAAGTTCGACGGCAAAATTTTAGAGAGCTTCGGAAATAAAATAAACAAAATTAAAACTTTTAAGGAGAACAACTTCTCGCATGAGTATCCGCATTGGTCTAAACTGTGTTAAAGTTTCTCAACTCGTGTACCTGAGAGGCTGCCAATCACGCTATAAGTAATGAATCACTTGTGAACGTTTGCTTTCCCTGAAGTCTAGCCAACTGGATAAGAAACCGTGAACTTTTCACAGCAACGACGCGTCAAGCTGCGATATACGAGTTGCTCAGTGTTTTAGTTTAGGCTAGACATCCAACCGCGGAATTTCGCGAGCTCATAATATCTTCCCAACAACTTAAATAACGGCAGCAGTTTACTTTTCTGCTTTAATTCAACTTTCGTCATCCGCACCTTAAGTGTTTTTTGCCCGGAAAAATGGAAAGCGAAAAATCAGGAGCACAATTCGCTAAGTTGGGTCGCTTGCGAAAGTTTTCCATCGCTAGGAGTGACTCGGAAAATAAGTCCGCACCTGCGGGGATGGCTTCCAACTTCCGCCTAAAATTAAAGCGCTCTGGGGCTTAATTTGTCTTGACTGAATGTGATTATTGGATAAGTTGCGACGTCAAATAACTTCCAGAAAGCAAGCAACAAATTTTAACAAGATAACATTAAAGTCACCACCGGCACACTTCCTCTAAAACACCGTTAGTCGCAACCAATACAACCGTATTATTTGTTGATATAATACATCTTCATATATTTCGCATCCATTTTATGGATTTGAAGTACGTTATAGGCGATCTGCGTTTAAGTTAGCGGCATTAGGATTAGGACTGTACCCGCATCACGTGACAAGTGAAGCCAGTGGACCTCAAGACGTCGGGAATCTAGTCGTAAACGGGTTACCCAACTACGCTTGGATGAAGTAGTTCTCAGTCGGGCGTGAATTTTAGATTACGTCGTGAGATGAAGTGTGGCGGTTCTCTATTACCGAGGCACGAACTTCTGAAGTGGTGGTTTCCGTTGGACCCTCTCTAAACGTCTATCGTCCAAGCTCGTAAATTCTTACATCGCCTCTCGCTTTACAACCCCCAACATTAGCGAAAGCTCTGATAACCGCTCGTAAAACACAATCCATCAATGAAGTACGAAACGTAGTCATAAATTGCACCGAAATTTCCGAGATTAAATTGATAATTCCAATTTAAATATGGATATCAGTTGTCTGATACTCCTCCGGACATAATGGAAGCGGTCGTATACATTTTATGGCACTTTAAATTTCACGTTTAAAGACATTATACGCAATTTGAGCGTGATTTTTATTACAGACGTAAATCATAATATGTGGAGGAGAAAGTAACACAGTGACTACATTACTTTCATAAATTGTATTTATATTATCGTGTCACATACCTACTTCAAAAACAATAAAATAAGCTATCAACGTTTAGAATCTACTTTGTGGGCTCTCAACAATGTCATTGGATATGTATGGATAGCCTCATTCTTTTGAAGTGTGGGGATTGCATCAATATAGCCGATATAAACGATTGGGACATCAAAGGGTGGAAAATAAAATAGATCGGGCCTGTGTGGCGGTGAGCGGTGATCCGGCAGCCTAATATTCGACACCCTTTGATGGGTACAGTTTTTTACGCCGTGTTTGCATAGCTGTGAGTGCTGTGACTAGGGAAATGATCAGAAAAGTTAATTGGTCATGTTCTTTGCCGTATTGTGAACTTTAAAGAAACTGATATGTTCAGAGCTTAACTACGTACTACTGATATAAATAGGTAGGTACGTATAAACTAATAATATTGGACGAAAACATTAGTAAGTAAGTATGGGCCAAGTTTAGTCTCATAGTATATGTAAAGCAAGTTCGCTCGAAGCTCGTATGGGTGCGGGCGGAGAGTATTTCTATACAAAATTAGCAATCATATTACAAAATAGTAAGTACCTAGTTAACTACGCCCAACTGTGCAATAATTCATTAATTTGACGCTTTACCTATTCCAATACTACTTATAATCAACCGTGATTTTGTCACAAGATGATAAAACAAAACATAAAAGTTTGTACATAGTTAGACTACCTGAGTGGCTCTTTGTGTGTCGTGTGTGAAAACCATTCATGTAATTAAAACATATAATAACGGGATAGGTTCAAATCAGAGATATGAGACTCATGTATGTCGTGATAATAACCGCATAAACCTCTAACATTGATATTATATCAATGCTGAAGACACACAATAAGTACTTGTGATATAAACTTTCAAGAAATATACTTCAAAGAGAATGGATACGTTCATATGTTCGCTTTATTCCTCCATTTGTCTTGGTGACTAACTGTTTCTGGAAACCATACATAAAAGCATGACCTGACAAAAGGCAGTAGTGGGTGCAATACATTGTGACTATCACCACCTATGACTTATGAGTCCACAGCAGTATATTATTTCCAATAAGACGCAAATGGAAGTGTTATAAACCCCATACCTGGTAAATCCCTGTGGATGACGTCTGAGATAAATTTCCTTTAGAGATGTGAATAAGTATTTGCAACTGATAGGTTGGAAGAGTCGACACTTGTTTTAAAGGTTGGGGGTTTACAAATCTTACAGTACTGTCAATTAGTTTGTATTACTACTACATATACGTAGCTAAAATATTTTTAAGTGCTTACTAAATTACAAAGTCAAAGTCATCGTAAAAACAAATGTAGAATACATAATATGTAATTTTGTCTTCAATTATCTGTAAAACTCCAATTAGAGTGGTAAAATATCGAGGAAGTAACTTAGTATGTTTAAATTGAGATATTTAAAGGAGTAATAAATTGCTGCTGACAAAAGATCAAAAAAATTGTTTCGCGATTCCTAGAAAGATCGTCACGATATTTCTCTGCCTTCAATTTTAGTTTTTACATCGAACGAATCGAATCCGAATTTTCCAAGCGAATGTTTATTTTCCTCGTCGACGACTCTCTGAGAAATCAATTTCGGATATCGTGTCAAAGGGGAGTCGCCTATTGAAGGAACGTTTTCTTTATAATTAGAAATTTCCTCGAAACAAACTACGGGGGAAGAGGAAGTAATTCGATCACAGTGTGGGAGGGACTAGGCGAGTATAACACGCGCCTTACATTTCAAGATCATAGATTCGAATCTGGCGAAACTTGTCATTCGTTTTATTTTAGGTTTTTAATTTCATAAAGTCTTAGATTCATAAAGTCATCATCTCGTCATCTTCAACAGAGGGGCAAATCCAAGGCAGCCACACGTGATATAAATCCTATGATGAATATTACGGAGAACAGCCTCGGTGGTCTAGTGGTTTGAGCGTTAGGCTCACGATCTGGAAGTCTGGGTTCGATTCCCGATGGGGACATGTCGAAATCACTTTAAGAGACTGTCCTTTGTTTGGTAAGGACTTTTCAGGCTCGAATCACCTGATTGTTCGAAAAAGTAAGATGATTCCGTGCTTCGGAGGGCACGTTAAGCCGTTGGTCCCGACTATTAGCCGTAAAAACACCTCCCCCAACCCGCATTGGAGCAGCGTGGTGGAGTATACTCTATACCCCCTCCGGTTGATAGAGGGGAGGCCTGTGCCCAGGAGTGGGACGTATGTAGGCTTTATGTTATGTTATGTTATGTTATGATGAATATTATGGTGATAGGTCAATCCTTACTCTTGGTAAAGATTAAAATATAATGTGAGGTGTCTCATTAGCATGACGAAGAAAATTTGCACGATTTTCCTTACATTTTCTTCATTCAGACGTTCGAAGTTTAAATTGTAATTTTATTTAAGAAACATACACAGCTGCAAACATAATATACAAAAATACCAAATGTATGTATTTCTAAAGTTCAATACTGATCAATATTCGTGATGCATAGGTACGTTGCGAACTCACGAGACCGTAGCTAACGTAGGCAAACACAAGTAGGTACGTACCTACATTCAGTACCTACATTCCATTACTGTGACCTTCGTTTATATGCAAGAAATATTTACAAACGGCATAACCTCCAAAAATCTATACAATGTAACATACTGGACAAGGAATGCAAAATTTTCAAGTAATAGATAGAATGGACAGTTATTTCAACTTTTTTTGTCGTGATATGAAAATAAATAATTAACTGAACAAATGAAGAGCACTGAGGGGTCTCAATGATACAAGTATTTGACAAATGTTAAAATTTACTGCTTACCTAAGTACTATACAATAAGGCCGCCTTCTGTATATGTTGTCCTTATCTTTGTATTTTGTGTCCATTGTGCTCAATAAACTATTTTATCTATCTATCTATAAGTACAAGTATTTTTAAATCATGAAGAGTTTATCATCATAAACCCTTGACGATTTAAAAATACTTTAATTACATACTTACATAAGATCACGCCTGTTTCGCGGTAGGGTAGGCAGAGGCCACGGCATTCCATTTACTACGATCCTGATCACTTTTGCTTCTTCCACTCTCATCAAAGACTTACACGCACACACACAATAACACACACTCACAACACTAACACACACCTACCACTATTACTTACTTTTTACTTTTAATGCCTAACCCAGTTCACGCAATAGTCTCCTGAACGTGCCAATATCGGCCTCGGGTCGTATTCGCCACTAGGACTCATTGTGTTTTTAATTCCGCGGCGCTTGGTCCGGAAATATTGCAATTTGAAGTGTAAGACACCGTGAAATGGCTTTTCATCTGCTGAAACAGGCTCCAGAATGGACTTCTGTTAACGGAAAACTAAATTCTATTTCCACTTGCTGCTAAACTGCCGAACTATTTGCCAGACATTCTGTACTATTCCATCAAACACTTGTCAGAAAGTATATTTTACAGCTCTCACTTGTGCTTAGGGAAACTCACAAAGAGAAAATTAAAACGAAAAAGTCTCCTCAGATGGGATTTGAACCCGCACCTCTTGTTGTGCGCGTGAGAACCCTGTGTTGTAATGGTTAACATGTTCATCGGGGCTGATAATTTAAGAGCTTCAAGTCCCGTCCGAGTCAGACGTCTGCGATTGAATTTTCTCTTTATTACTTGTCAGAAAGTTGTGAAACCCTTGAAAGGCCTTGAAGAACGTTGAATATTGTTCTAAATCATTATCTTTTGTAAGTTGTTTTTTAATTGACCTCATATTTTTTATTGATGGCTGTAATTTTCGAATTAATCATCCGACTTACCAGGAACTGGAGAAGAGAACAGGTATTTCATTTTTTTTCCACGCTGTTCTGCAGGTTGTAAGTGAAATGGTCATAACGAACAGGTTCCACTGACTGTGAAACAGTAATTTAGATATTTCAACTAGTTTAATTACAACCTATAAATGTACTTAATCTAAAATGTACCTATAGATTTATTTAGCAACCAAAGGACTCTAGTATTAGACATTGCGTGTAGTTGAAACAATGAACGAAATAATGAAAGCATTTCCATCTTGATAAGAAAGACTGCTAATTTATTTTTCTGAAGTTTCTCTACGACCGCAATGAACAGAAGATTTTCAGTTGGGAGACTGCGCTGGAATGAAGCATAATATTTTAAATTTATTCAGAACAGATTCAGAAGAAATTACTTTAATTTGTTACTATAGAACCTAGGATTTTTATTGTCTTTGCCCCGGTAATCCCGATACGGACTTATTAGAAGGAGTGGATGGTGTAAAAATCGTTTATTTACCTTAATTTTCGGATGGGAACATAATATTTCAAAAACAAAACTGTAATTTTTTTACATAACAAAACAAATTTTACAGCTAAAATAACAATTTTACAAATATTAATATAAAAAATAATAATATATAATATTTTATACATGGAGTGGATTGGAATATTGGTGTTTATAAGTTGTCGTGTTTTTCGGGTTGGCAAGTAAGAGTTTTTAAGAGTGTCTTTAAATGTAAAGTGATTAGAAAAAAAAACACAATTGAACTTAAGTACGTTAAGTCTAAAAAAAGAAAGTTGATTTTTATTGCTGGAAATTAAGCTAAGCTGATTAATACTAATTGTTTCTAAATACTTTCGCAATTATTTTAATTCCTAGTCACAATAATTACACCTTGGTGGATTATAATTGGTCTACGATTAATAATAATCTACCAAGGAGGCTCCGTAAGAAATTGATACAGGCATAATTTAAACTTGTTACGGTTGGCACATTTTAGTCGATGGTTTTATAAAAACAGGAGTAGATTCTCTGTTGTTATTTTTTCTGGCGGCAATTGTGAAAAGGTGTTAAACTATTAATAGCGCAATGATATACCATAAAAACTATTCCGTATTTAAGTCCGCGTCCCCTTTTACAATGATTAATAGAAAAAGATTCAGGTGAACAGATGATGCAAAGAAGTAAAGAATAGGTATCTGCATTCCATATATAAAGAAATAGCCCTATGGCTTAAATAGGCTACTTGACAACCTAGTAAAATAAGATATTTTTTACGAAACTTCAAAACCAAAGTTACTGTCCTGTGACATCATCAATAAATGCGGTCAAAAGTCATACTCATTGTTACTTAATTCGTAAATAACATTCGAAAATAAGTCGAAAAGTAATTTAATCATCTTAGCCTGGCTTCTATTTCTAGATTAGTATTTTGTAATTTATCCTTAAACTTGTCAAATTTCCTATTCAGAGCCGAAAGGTGGGAGTAAGTACAAGATGAACAAATTAATAAATGATGAATGTAAATAAACAGATTGATGAAATCTCTCATACTGATACTAAAAACAATGAATAGTGATTGATCAAACAAAGAATGTATTACTAAACACATTTGGTATTGCTTTTACGATTACTGCTTGTACGAATCCATTTTGTAAGTTCCCGTCTGCTTCAACTTACCGTTTGTTATTTTTTATGGAAGTAGATAAAAAGCGAAGCAATATTTACAATAAGTACATCTCTTTCGATTGAGCTTGTACTAGCTGCACTTAGTTGATGGGAAGCGATCGTAGCAGTTATGTGGATGGATTCCAAGCTATTTCCTTTTAATAGCTTTAGTGTCGTACTCGTCCTAGCTCCGAAATACTGGTAAAACTGTATGTGTTCGCTCTTGACGTGGCTATTCTAGTAATCGACTTTATTTGTTCTGTGATTCTAGTGAACTTCTCCTTGAGGACATTAAATAGGAATACACAGCAGCTTTAGGTAAAAAAAAAACAATAAAATCAAAAGACAATCAAATAACATTATAGGTTGTGTGTGTGTGTGTGTGTTTGTTCTACATAAGCATGAATAGCATCACGTTTAAAAAGCAATACGATTGGATAAAATGCTTTTCCATGAGTCAGAAACGGAGCACTCGAGATGGTAAGACGCGACCCGCCCGACGGCAGACGGAAGCCTTTTAGATTGATGCGATAAAAAGGTTTCTCATTGTTCCACTGATGAGGTTTTCCAATTTCCATTGTAAGGACCAACCACGTTACCCACTATTCGCTGAGAGGTTCCTTTTATATTGTTCTATTTAAGTACGTGATAAACTTAAATTACGACATTAAGGAAATAATAAAAGAACGGTTGATTATTTTCTTTACTAAAGTAACGTCTTGTTTTTAGATGTGAATTGACATGTATACCTTGATCATGTGAATACATCGTATATAC
This sequence comes from Pectinophora gossypiella, assembly GCF_024362695.1. Taxonomy (NCBI): domain Eukaryota; kingdom Metazoa; phylum Arthropoda; class Insecta; order Lepidoptera; family Gelechiidae; genus Pectinophora; species Pectinophora gossypiella. The sequence continues at coordinate 16,578,088 of NC_065414.1, read as the reverse complement.
AACGTAAGTGAAGTCGATCTTACTATTTGGACAATCAGATGATCAGCCTGTAATGTCCTAACCAAACTAGGGAACACAGTGATTTTTGTGATTTTGTCCCCACCGGGATTAGAACCCGGGACCTCCAGATCCGTGCTTCGGAAGGCACGTTAAGCCGTTGGTCCCGGTTACTACTTATTGATTTAAGTACGTAGTCGTCAGGGGCCTATGGCGGTTCAATAATAACGCTGACACCAGGGTTGATGGGTTTGGTAATCCACCTCACAACCCACACGATAGAAGAAGTGAAGTCGATGGTAAAGAAACTGATTTGACTAGTTGGAAACTACCTTATTTTAACAACTAGAACTATTAGTTATACATACCTGCATTAACATGACTGCATTGACTTTGAAAATAAACAGAAAGTTGCTTACAGATTATAAAAGCCACTCAATATTATGTAATTGATTTAAAACACAAATTCTCAATGCATTGGCATTGATGCGAGGCAACAAAACCATGATTAGGTGGCGCCACCGTAGCGGAGATAACATCAACTCCGTAGCTAATTATTTCGTTAAAATACATAACTTGTAAATAGCTGCCAAAAACGTTAGTAGTGACGAGATAGGTTGTGATACTCACGTATAAGTGTTTGTGACAATATTGAACGCGAATTTTAGGAAATAATGGGACATTTACGTGTTAACACTCAAATCGTGTTTTATGGTGCGTTAAGTGATAATTATTTGTAAACACAAAAGGACAACAACTGTGAGTACTGTCTCTGTATAATATTGTGAAAATTAAACATAAAAACCCTTACTAATTAGAAAAGAAGTGTTAAATTACTATTGACAGTTAAACATTTTAAATTTTATTACCTACAACCGAGTAATCTAGTTAGACAGAACGTTTGAAGTAGTGGTGCCATCTATCGACAAGTAGCAGAACTACACTATATGCTGCTATTCTCGATTGAATAACTTACCAACAGAGGACGCTAATAAAATACTTTTTCTACTTCCCACGGGATGGTGCTGAGGATATAGAAATATAGAAAACCATTACCCAAACTTAAAATTATACGAGGGTTAAAAGGAGGAAAAATGGCATCTAAAACAAGAGTATGCGAAAATTGTAAACTAAATGTTAAAAAAAGTGATTACCTTACCTGCTGCGTGTGTGAGAAAACCTTTGATTTAACGTGTGCTAATGTCTCGATTAAACTCTATGAACTTATGCGAAGCGATCGCGAAAGGGATCGCCGTCTCACTTGGAGTTGTGCCGGATGTTGTAGGAAAAAAACTAGTAAGCGGAGCTCTCAACGCAGTACACCTAAAATTAATGAGCATGGAGCATCAACCTCGTCCCAGACCAACCTAACTACATTAGAGAAACAGAATGAAAATAATATATTGGAAAACAGCTTTCCTACTGTAGCTCAAAATCAACTGATGGACAAGTCCTTAACATTGAGAAAAATAGCTGCATTGACACCTCAAACTGATAGAAGCTCTGTATCGCCCGAAGAAAACACCAATGTTAACATTCTACCCCGTTATAGACCGAACATTCCAACGTCGAATTCGTTTGCATCGCTCTCCACTGATGACGATGAAGGAGATCACGACGATTGTTCGACCTTCATTACACAGAATGACCTAAATAGAAGCTGCCCTGAAATAACGACAAACCCTGGACATAGAATTCAAAAACTGGAGCGATCCGTTCTGGACTTGCAAGGGCAGCTAGCAAGTGCCGATTCCGAAATAGAGAAAATGCTAGCTGAAATATTTGTACTGAAACAGACTATTGCTGATAAAGATAATACAATCCTCCGTCTGAAATCACTCTGCACAACGAGTTTGACGTCGACACCGATTGGATCGCGCAAAAAGCGGTTACATAAATCGTTTAATGGCGAACAAGAAAACACACCAAATAAAAAAGAAGGCCTAAATCAATTAAATGGGAGTATGGAATCAAATATTAATTTGACAAAGGAAAAAGAGCGCATGGAACAAATAATAAAAAGCAATATATGTATGATCAGCAGTACTAATGGAAATAATTTATTGCCTGTGGCAGAAAGACACTTAGGATTTGCAAATATTTGTCATTACAAGATACCAAGTGTTACCATAAATGAACTCTTAAAAGACATTGAGAAAAAAGTAGAAGGTTTCACTAGAAAAGACTTTTGTGTGATTTTTATTGGAAATTCGGACTTTACTGTTACTAGTAATTATCATAGAATAATTGAAAATATACGACTTAAGTTAATGTTAATTCAACACACAAATGTTATACTATGCTTACCTACATACATATGTGGATATAATGTTAATATATTTAATTCTCGTGTCGAGGCATTTGGCCAAGAACTTTATAAAGATAACCTCCTGTATCAATATGCCCATATTTTGGATTCCAATATGAACTTAGATCCGGAGACTATGTTCCACAAAGTGAGTGGAAAAATCAATAAAAACGGAATGAATACTATTATGCGGGACTTAATGGATCTTATTGGTTACCTAGGTGGGTGTACGGGTATAGAGGATTTTTTTCGTTAGCAATCTAAAAACATACAATAAGTCGGAAGATAAAATGCACTCTAGTATCCGAAATCAGGAAAATGTAAATATAGGGAAAACTTCATTTGCTTCAAAAGTAAAAAATGTCGATAAATATGTACAGGGTATCAATAGTTGGAAAATTTTTGAAATATGTTATCAGAATGCTAGAGGACTACGCACAAAATTAAGTGAGTTTTTTAAAAATATAGTCGGCTCTTCAGCCGAGCTATGGGCTATCAGTGAGAGCGGTCTTAATGAATCGTTTATAGACGGGGAGTTGGTACCTCGCGGATATAGCGTGGTGAGATGCGATCGCACCGACGGGCGGAAGCAGGGTGGTGTGTTGTTGGTAGCTGCGCCACACCTGCGGCTGCAACCGTTGCCGATTCCTGGCGTTTCCAATTTAGATGATGCGGTGTTTGAGTTGCTATGTGCTAATGTTTATAAAAGGGATAGGAAAATATTTACATGTTGTCTGTTGTATATTCCTCCGTCGAGTAAGGATATGGATTATATGAGAATGTTTCGCATAATTGAACAATATAACGAAAGGTACAAAAATCTGTTGGTATTGGGTGATCTTAATCTTTACTCTGCTTCTATTGATATCCAGTGTTATTATGAATGTTTTATGTCAACCGGTGGGTTTCGGGAATACAATCAAATTAAAAACTGTAATGATAGAACTTTGGATATAGTTATCTCAAATTTGACAACACACAATGTATCGGCAATTTTGGAATGCGATCCGCTAGTGTCGCCGGATCCCCAGCATCCACCCCTACGCATATGTCTGACCCTCATTAAAGGTGATACACCTCCGATTAAAAAGCGTACACCTAGAAATAGTACCAACAAATCGCATAATAATTTTATACGATGGAATTTTTATAAATGTAATTTTATGGCGTTATACAACCTTATGATACTATGTGATTGGAGTTTATTATACGAAATGAATAATGTAAATGATGCAACTAATTATTTCTATTCAGTTTTAAATGAATTAATTGATAGGTGTACTCCTAGGAAAAAGCAAAATCGTAACTCTACAAATAGGTTTGTTTACCCGCCGTGGTTTGGCTCGGATATCATTACTGATATTCAGACTAAGGCACGGTGGCACAAAGCGTATAAGAGAGCGGGTAGTAAGGGTACATACGAATATAGAATGTTCTCTTTTTACAGGCAATCAGTTAAAAGTAAAATCGGAAGTGCGTATAGAATTTTTATAGATCAATTGCAACAGAGGATCAAGGATGACCCCAAAGCATTCTGGGCTTATGTGAACAACAAACGACAAATAAGGAACACACCACGTATCACCAGAAATGGAGTGGTGCTAGATAACCATGAGTGCGCGCATGCTTTTGCTGAAAACTTTGAGTCAGTGTACGAGCGGGAGAGTCCTCTGCTCGATCCTGAGGCAGCTGCGGCAGCTGCTAAGCCATCGGCTTACAGAGTACATATCAGCCAGTTATCACTGAGTGATGTACAGGTGGCACTGCGCAGACTTAAGGCTAAGAGTTCAAGGGGACCTGATGGAATACCAACGTTTATAGCGAAGGACTGCGCAGCGGTATTGGATCGGCCTCTCCTACACTTATTTAATTTAATTATAGCAACGGGTACATACCCCGAGCCATGGAAAACCACTAGAGTAGTTCCCGTGCCGAAGAGTGGTGGAGACTCTGATGTGTCTGAACATCGGCCTATAGCCGTATTGTCAACTTTTGCTAAAGTTTTCGAATCCATCCTATATAATAATATTTACGCTCAGATACAGGTGCTACTGTCGGATTCCCAGCATGGCTTTCGGCCGGGTAGAGGGACCCAGTCTAATCTCTTGGTCTTCATGAAATACGCCACTAACGCTATTGACTGTAGAGTTGGGGGACAAGTAGATGTTGCTTACTTTGATTACAAAAAAGCATTTGATTTAGTGAACCACGATGTATTATTGTTGAAATTGGCTGAAATTGGTTGCACACCTGCTCTACTTAAATTCTTTGTGAGTTATTTAACAAAGAGGAAACAATATGTGGAGTACGGGGGGTATGAGTCAGATACATATGAAATACGATCCGGTGTAAGTCAGGGTAGTAACTTGGGGCCCTTGCAGTTCCTTATTATGATAAATGACTTACCAAGCGTAATACGGGATGCAGGCTGCCTACTATTTGCGGATGACTTAAAGTTATACTTGCAGGTAAATGAGGTTTCGTGTTGTAAGCTCCTGCAAAATGACATTGACAGGGTAGCCGAATGGGGCCTTAAAAACAAATTAGTTTTTAATATAGCTAAATGTAGTGTCATGTCGATTACTAGAGCACAAGGACCTATAGACTACCAATATAGTATTAACGGCGACAGTTTGGCAAGGGTGCACTCAGTTCGTGATTTGGGATTACGTGTTTCAAGTGATCTGACGTTCAAAGCTCACATTGTGGATATTTGTAAAAAGGCTTTCCGAAATCTGGGTTTTGTACTCAGACAAAGTAGAGAATTTCAGGGGGTTGGAACCATAACTACACTGTATAATGCACTGGTAAGAAGCCGGCTAGAGAGCTGCTCTATCGTGTGGGACCCCAATGAGGCTAAGTACATAGGCATGCTTGAAAAGATACAAAATAAATTCTTGCGCTATCTTTATTATAAAAATTACGGGGTATATCCGTTTTATCCCCTTATGTATCCTACCCTTTTTGTTATGGGAATGGTGGGGTATAATAAGTTAGTAGTTAGAAGAAAGTTGGCTCTCGCTATATATATATTCAAGGTGTTTAGGGGATTTCTGACGAATCCGCAAATATTGGAAGGTATAGGCCTCAAAGTACCTAACACAAGACTGCGTAGGGGGCCACGAAATGAGGTGTTTGTGGTTCCGACGGCGAGAACTAACGTGCTACGCTATGCGCCTCTCACCACTGCCCTCCATATAATTAACGCAGTGTCCATGGAATTGGATGTATTTGTTTGTACTCTGTCGAGATTTACGGTTGTCACTTTAGAGTACTTAAGTAGGTAAATGGAATTTAAGATCTAGGAACTAGGAATTCATTGACTAATTTAAAATATCAATTGATTGTAAATTTGACTAATTGTTAATTTTTGAAATAATAATTTAATAATGTTCTAATTTTTTGTTTTTATGTATGGGAATTATTAATGATGTATTTGATTATTATTTTTGTTATCTATTGAGTTATGTTTAGTTGTAATTGGATTGTATTGTATTAAGCATTATCGAATTGGGCCTGGCCTGTTATGATAATGTGTGTGAATATGTAATAAATAAATAAATAAATAAATGAATATATTTGTTAAATTGCTACCAGCTATCTAACAGTCTTTATACAGAGACATATATCACTCAAAAATCGTCATCCAATTAAATATAGATCAACTTTGATACACTTTATGGGTACAAGAGTCACAACTAGTCCTATTTAGGAACTCGTTAAACTTTAAAAAACAAATTATAATTTTATTGAGCTAATCAGGCCTTTGATACATATTTTTTTAATAAAAATAGGACATCCTAGATCAAATTATTATAATGTCCTTGAGTTTAAAGTCGTAACTTTTTAATATTTTTTATTAAAATCGGAACAATTTAATATTATTATTTAATACGTATTCCTTATTTTTCAATTCATATTTTTCATCTTAGAAGAAAAAATATTCAGGAGTGACTTGGCTGCACAAAAACTTAAGTATAGAACATATACAAACGAATAAAGTGAGGACGATAGGCGGCTTTATTGCTAAACACCAATTTCTGCCGGGCAACCGGGTTTAACTTCATGTATTGGATGGTGCAATACAAAAAAAAACAAATATATAATCCTACTTACGTAAATAAAATATACCATAAGTAAATATTATTTAATATAAAATTGAAAGAAAGAGAAGAAGGGGTAGACCTAGGAGAACATTTATGTAACGTATAAAAGAGAAGTCGTGTCGTATCAGGAGGTGAAGGATTTGGCGGGAAGAAGAGAGGAATGGTGATTCCTCCACCGGCAAGAGCGCAGCTCTGAAATAAAGAGAAAGAGAGATATATAATGTATGTATGAATACAAACACACATACATACATACATTTAACCGACATAAGTCCGACTCAGACCAGATTGAACTCACAGCTGTCGTCAAGCCGGGACCGGGTAGTTTTCTCTTTACTTGTTGTTGACTTGTGGCTGCACTCCCTTAAGGAAGGATACAGTTGTAATTTATGTGTGTAAGTGTGGTATGTGTATGATTTTTTACAAATATCGATTTAGACTTAACGTATCACCTAATAGAGTTCCATTCTATGCGTCACTAACGCATTCATTACTACAATTGTAGAGCTAAGAGGACAGACAGGGATACTATACGACCTTTTTCACAATATAGCAGATTTTGGGGGCATAATGCCAGACGTTAAATAGTATAAATGGCACTTGAACATGCGTAACACATCATTCAGCCACAGACCACCTGAAAGACAGACCTCAAAAATGTACAAACAGGTAAGCGAACAATTAACATTTAAAATAGTTTTTTTGTGTCGAAGAAAATTTGAATTTGAATGCCCAACATGAGTTGCATCATAGTAACATTGTGTAGTTCAGTTTCAATAAAATTGTAATATTTCGACCTCGACCTATATTTTACTTAAATAGTCATAATTCTTCTTTTATCGTATGTGTTAAGAGGATTACCAACCTCAGCAACCCTGGTGTCAGGGTTATTATTGAGCCGCCAAAGGCCCCTGACATGGCTCATGTAACGACCACATACTTACATCAGTAAGTAGTAACGGATGGTCCCGACCATCCGCGTCACGTGCCTTCCGAAGCACGATAATCTTACTTTCGGACAATTAGGTGATCAGTCTGTAATGTCCAAACCGAACTTGGGATCACTAGGTCTTGATTAAATTCACGCCCGTAATCCCAAATGGAGTGGGCAGAGTCCCAAGTAATCAAAAGACAACTTGCGACCCTACTGTTATACGATTTCGTAAAATAGATAGATAGGTATGATGATCATTATGATGACAAAAGATCAGCCTAGCACCCATAACAATTGTCCATCATGTTAGAAAAGACACAATACGTAAATACCTCTGTCGGTAAAAAAAAATAAACAATCCTTTTTTTAGTTCACCGTATCCAATTTCTTATTGAAACGTGCCTCTAGTCTGACCACGTACGAATATTACTTATGTTGTATTTTTATTTTGATGACTCAAGCTAATGAACTCTATGACGATTAAAGTTATAATTTACCCATACACGTAAATCACTTTCCTAATATAGTGTTTATTTTCAGCTCATCACACTCGCACTCATCGGATTCGCCTCGGCCAAGCCTCAATGGCCAGTGGCGTACTCAGCGGCCCTGAGTTCTCCCGTTGGCTACCCCGCATATGCTGCCTCCCTGGCGTACCCATCTTACTCTGCTCCAATCGGCTACAGCTCTTACACGACGAACACATATGCTGCCCTGCCGCAGGTTGCTGAGGTCGCCGCCCCCGTCGCTCCCATCGCCCCCGCTCAATTCGCCCGGTACATCTCCGTCCCCCAAGTAGCGCGTGTCGCCCCCGTGACGCCTGTGGCCCCCGTGGCCCCTGTCGCCCCCGTCGCCTACCAAGCCTACACCACATACCCGGCCGCCGCCCCCGTCGCCTACACCTACGACTATGACTATAATAACTATGGTCTCTGGAAGCGCAAGTGAAAATAAAAACATACATTTTTACATAATATATTTGTTATACGTTATTTCTAGTGTGACTGAATAAATAAATTGTCATTTTGAAATAAACACTTTTTATCATTACCTACTCCAGATTTCCAAGCAAGGGTGTTGTATAAAATGTTATTTATATTCACTCCAGGTATCATACAGGATGATTAATGAGTTTTTTATTAGGGAAGCCTTACCTCCCACTCAATCTACATTAACGATTTAAAGGGGATCAGACCCATCAAACCCAACCTTTTATTGATTTAAAAGTTTCCACTGAATGAGTCCTTTTCAAATCACAACCTTTCACAGCAATATAATAGAAACCGATCCACAAATGTACTTATCAGTTATAGAAAACGGTTCTTTTGATACCAACTGCATACCTATTGTAGGTAGTAAAACTAAGAAGAGTTTATCAAACAACCAACTAAACAACTTGGACCAAAAATTGACTTCACAACTTATGAGAGTAAGCAACGTACACACAATATATGTACTTGGCCGTCAAAAGGCGACTGGTAACATACATACTTATATTAAAATAACTATATATATACTAATATAGTGACTATCGGCCCATCATAATCTAGTGACCAGGCAGCACTATAGCCTGCCAATAGTTCAATATGCGGTTCACACTATCCATCTTGGAACAAATATCAGGAGTTGCTTCAAATAAAGAGAATATATCAAAGACGTGAGTTATTGTAGGTTTACCTGACATAGCATTAACTACTTGACCAGCCAAGTGTGCTGAGGGCTGTCACCCGGTACAAAGAGTCAGTAGGCGGACCCTCCCACTGCGATAACGATATAAATAAAGGTATAAATATGATTTTATATATTTTATTACAATATGTATTTTAAGTTTTTCTTTTCGTTCCTGATCGATCATGAGTGGAATGTATCATAAGCATTATCAGTATAGGTAGCTAATTATGCCTATTTGACAGGATACAAGGACGGGATGCCTACTCAGGTAACACAATCGAGGTTTCAAAATACCCGTTTCTTCGTATAAAATGACTATAAACTGCCTACAGTTTGTAATTTTGTGTTACAGAATGTTATGTAAAATACTATAATTTTCATTTTCTTTAACATCAATTATTCTTTCTTCTTTAATTATATTACTAAAAGGAAATAAAGGAAAAAAATACGTCTTATGGTTTTATTGCTTATGATTTGTAAATGTTACTACAAGTATAAAAATAAAATCCCACTAACTTAGTTATTAAATATTACTCACTAAAATAAAACGTGTTAAGGGAATAAAACAAAAAAAAATATTAGTGTCAAAATGGCGAGATAAATTGCTTATTGTTGAAATTACATATTGTTAGATATATAGCATCATCCAGTACTATTTGGTAAGTACCTCAACTAAAAATCTAGTACCTTTCTCACTCAAAAGATATACACGTTAAACTTTGGTCCCGCCATCTTGACGTCAAGATGGACTAGACAAAACTGCGAACCGGAGCATGAAAATTGCATATACATAGGTACAAGTTTTCAGGGTTCAGTGGCAAAAATAGAAAACTCAATCAACTGTTTTTTTTTATTTCACACATGTCGTTTTCAATCAATCAATCAATCATTTATTTGCCAGAATACAATTTACAAAAGATGGTAAGTATAGTATTACAGTAGGTCATAGTATTCAACCTTAACTAGGCATGCAAATATTTTAACAATTTGAAAACAAAACTTCCAATCATAATAAATTTAAAATTTTACGTTTTAAAAGACAAATAATCGTTTAAATTATAAAAACAATTCTCCAACAACCAATTTGTCAATGTTTTCTTAAAACAGCTTCCTTCCAATGACTTCAGACAATCCGGTAGTTTATTATATATTAAAATACATAAGTTAAAAACATTTTTTTCATAAATAAAACACCTGGAAGGGGGCTGATATAGCATGTCTTTATACTGTGCTCTAACATGTCTGTTTGAACGTTCTCTACGGAGTTGGAATATATGTTGATTACATTTAACAAATAAGCATATATCCTTAATGTACATGCATGGCAAGGGCAAGATCCTAAACTTTTTGAAAAGAGGCCTGCAACTGTCCATAAATGATTTCCATTAATGACAGTACCTAAGTATTTTTAGAAAAGATACTTAGTTCTTATTTTGTCCGTAAAATGACGATGCTCCTTTAACTTTTGATTTAAACATTATTTCTCATATGGAATACTAAGGCCAAACCAACAATAATAAACCGCAGGACCACTTCCTTATCAATAAATGATTAATCGCAACTAAAACTCATAAAAATAGGTTAAATGATCTAGTTTCGGAACATTATCCTTGAGTTAATGGTGACATTTCTACTTTGAAAATAGGTATCGCACGACATCTTATTAATATGTGATTAATTCCGTTTTAGACGGGTCTGGTTTTCGAAACTAGTATAAATTGGGACTTGAAAATGAGGAGATCATCATTCAGTCCTCAGCCGCAGTCTGAAAGCCACCCTTCAAAATGTTCAAGTTGGTACGTAGTATAAATATGATTATACAAAAGTCTTAATGTTAATAATAAGTAAATAATTTTTAATCTTCAAACGTGCAGAATAATGAACTCACATCCTATTCCCTATTCATCCCGGCAGACAATGGTGCTAATTCCTGCAGACGCCATCTAATTTTATTTTAAGTTATACTTGTCATTTTCTTATCCGTTGAAAAGGAAAGGGACGGGTAATCGACAGGCATAAAATTTATGGAATACCCGTCAATTTTAAGCAGAAATCTAAAACAACAGTCTAAAAATTTTACATCGGCCAATAACCCGACAGAGTTAAGTAGACAGCACGTCAAACGGATAACATACCACCGAGTTGCCTGTTTTATTCGCCCGGGTTATTCATTCGTTTTAAAATGAACTTGTTGACAATCACCCGTCCCTTTCCTTTTCGGCGGATAAGAAAATGACGGGTATAACTTAAAATAAAATTAGGAGGTGTCTGCAGCAATCGGGGCTAATATGCAATTTATGTTGTACCTATTATCAGTGTAATAATAATATAATATCAACAAGTACTTTCCAAACTTATCGAGGACATTTTATAATAATAAATAACGACGTGATACAGGATAAGAATGTACACAGTCCCATTAGATAGATAGTTTTTTTTTATGAGACCTTACTTTTTCACTTCCAGTTGTTGACCCTCGCCCTGATCGGCTTCGCCACCGCTAAGCCTAGCCCTAAACCATTCTCCGGCTACGCCTATCTACCTCCTGTGTCCCAACAACTCGCTCCAGTGGCCCAAGTCGCTCCAGTGGCCCAAGTCGCTCCAGTGGCCCAAGTCGCTGCAGTGGCCCAAGTCGCTCCAGTGGCCCAAGTAGCTCAAGTAGCCCCGGTCGCCCAAGTATCGCAAGTGGCTGTGACCCCCGTAGCTCGCGTCGCCCAAACTGTGCCAGTACAACAAGTCGCCCACTATGCTCCTGTAGCTCAGGTAGCTCAAGTTGCCCGGGTCGCTCAGGTAGCGCCAGTAGTAAAAACTTGGTCTGCCCCTGTCGCGTCTGTACAGCATGTCGCCCCTGTAGCATCCGTGCAGCAAGTTGCCCCGGTCGCTTCTGTGGCACGCGTAGCCCCCGTAGCTTCTGTGGGCTACCCTGCGTATTCGACCTACAGTGTCGCTGCCCCTGCGTACTCGACCTACACTGCTGCCGCTCCTGCCTATTCGGCCTACACCGCCGCAGCACCTGCCTACGCCACCTACTCTGCCCCCGCACCTGCCTATGCCACCTACACAGCTGCTGCCGCCCCCGTCGCCTACACTTACGGAAACGGCCTCGACTTCGGTTTCTGGAAGAAGAAGTAAACAGCCAATATCGACTAAACACGACGTCGTATGAATTAGGCGCTTACTTACCTTTTCTTAAAATTATTCAATAGCAAAAGTTACTTAAAGTCCTAAGTTTACAAATGCAATAAATTGTCAAAAGTACTGTTATTTTCATTATAACATCGAAAACCGCTTACCTACAATTTCCTTTGTCAGCTACAAATAATTCCCTTTGTATATCAATTAAAACTTTATTCAATGACGTTCAAATTAATCACATTGATGTCAAAAAGAGAATCAAATAACAAAACTGGAAAATATCAGCAAAGTTGTTAATTAATCCATTATTGATAAGTATCCCGGATGTCGAGGATAGCTGATACTTTGAAGACGTTAAACATCTTCGTTTTCTAATAATGCTGCACAGCTTTCTGAGAATACCCGTCTCGAGACAAACAAAAGTAAAAAACAAATTCTTAAACGGTACCTTTTATAGTCGATTTTTAACTTAAAAAGTGTTGTGATGAAGTAATCCACTAGTATTCATATTAAGTATATTATCGTTCCTTATACCAACATAATGATTAAGTACAAAACCATTCTTAATCAGAAGTCTATTGCAGTATTTATTACTCTGTACGTACACTGTAATCTCAAGAGACGTAACGATTTTTTTTAAAACAATAATCTGAATTCGTAAACTTCGCCAAAGTAAGACGGATCGTCTTCAGCTGAACAAATAATTTATTCAACTTCGACGAAACAAAACTGTTTCGTAATTGTTGCGTCTCCGTGGACTGTTTTGTTTATTAGGAATCATAACTTGTAAGTAAAAATGTTAACAAAGTTAGCAGTAGCTTTGTGATACAAAGCCTCCTATTACCAGGCAGTTTCATAGTTATAAAATCAATTATTGGACGGCGCCTTTCGAGTGTGCGAGATGATTAATGAACTTTTTATAGGAGGGTCTGGGTTTGGCCACCCGCCAAATCTACATTGACATTAGTTATTTGAAGAGGCTCAATAACCCTCCAGTGTATTGGCTTGATCTAAATTTCCATTGAATGCGATCCAAATTAGGTCATTCACGCCTACCTTATTGACTGTATTTTATAAAGTCCATCTACGGCATTATTGGTCAGCAAAAATTTAGTATCGATCGCCATCGACTCGCAAAGAAGAAGAAGTCCATCTAAACAGTAACTGTGAGAATTGTATTTGTTTGTCGCTGTATTAAAACATAACTCACAGAAAAAATAAATTCACAGACGAGACATTTCACTATAGTTCTTGTTAAAAAAAAATATGTTTCGTTTTGTGTAATATTATATGTGTTTGTTTCAGTCGAATTGGTTTTTACTGTAATGGCTGAATGTAAAATTGTAAAAAATAAATAAATAATAACTTGCAGTCACGCCTACACCCCTATCGATGTGGGCAGAACATCAAAGCAATCATCAATAAGACAACCCGCAGCCTCTCCTAACATTCATCGGACGACCAAGGTATCACGAAGTTAGAGAGATAGCATACATACATAAACAGCCTTATACAACCCACCGCTGGGCACAGGACCCAATACCGACCCCACCGGCGTGGTCGACGATTTCCCTCATTCAGCGCTTATCGCTATCGACCCACTAGGGTCGATTAATTCTTTCAAATATTTTTCCTCCCAGACGACGCCCTGAGCCGAGGTTCGCGCCCAACTGGGCACCCTCAGGCCTGTTGTCTTAAACGTTGTACCGGATGAGAGCCTTCAGCGCTCCCCATTTGTCCGGCTAAGTAGTTAATGCCATCTGCGGCAAATCAATAAGTAACGTCAAAAAAAAGGGCACAGGACCCCTCTATCAACCGGAAGGAGCATGGAGCATACTCCAACACAAGAAAGACAAGAATGTTTGCAATAAAAACTTGGCCCTAAAATACTGAATTTGAAATAACTTTGTAAGTAGATTAAAAAGGATTGTGAAACACTTGATGATATTTGAACAGTAGAGTACTTTTTTTTTATATCCAGGCGGAGGATTTTGAGCTTCTTTATATAAGTGGTGCATGCTCGCCTCGAAATGTTCGTATACGCGGTGGCGTCCGGAAGTCGGGTCGCACCTTTCCCTCAAAAATGTGCGAAGGGAGCGATGGCTGGCTTTCACGTCAACTCGTGATCGGGTGCTGCGTATGTGGACAGGCCTGCTTTTGTCAGGGAGCTCATAAAACACTGTTTCTGTGATAAAGTCACATAAACTCTTTATTTTTCACTTTCCTTCCACCGACTGTAATTGGAATACCATTGTATTTAAGTCTATAAATTATGTAATACAAACTGGATTAAAAAAAAAGAAAAGAAAGGAAAACATGAAACAGTAGGACTAGGGCCCTGTGCTGGGAGGTTTTCTGGCCACGTCTTTCCCTCAGCGTTACAGATTCCGATGTGGTAGTAGTTTTACAGCTAGTTACATAATATGTAATTTAATTTTGTTTGACGTTCAAAAAGCGCTAACTTTGTAAGCCAATTTTGAAAAATAATTTTGAATTCCACCACACTGCTCCACTGCTGGTTAGTGAGCGTAAAATAACTAATAATACTACGTGTGATACCAACTACCATGTATAAAAGAAATGCACCAAATATATGCATTGAATGAACAATTTCCCAAATGAAATAAAAGTACTGACTGGAAACAAATTAATATGAATATGCTTATGAATAAATATGTAATTTGAATGAATATTTTAACTACAAATATAAGTAGTTAAATATAGTAATAAGTATGATAATTTTCCATAACAATTTAACAATAAGTATCTTCTTTTCAATCTACCAATTTTTTTTTATATTTGTACGCCTGTTTACATTTTTATGTGTTCTCGCAAATAATTTGATTTGGTTTGTGATAGTTTTACAATTCGAGCACAATCTCGTTAAATGGCAAGTGAAGATGTGGCCTAAGGTGATGTACGCTTACCTACTAAATGCCTATTCACTCAAGTTTTGAAGACGAGTGAATAGACAGGGAGAAATTAGTGGAACGAGGTTATGGTTAGGCTATGCAGTTGCAATTGGTTGGGAAATGTTGAGTGAATGATTGAAAGTAGACTTACGAAAAAGATTTTTGATTCGGGTATAAGTGGTAGGATTAAAAGAGGAAGGCCTAGGCGTACATACCGCGATGTTTTGAAGAAAGGTGACGTCAAGAGTACTCTAAACCGGCGTAAGTGCATGAAGTCTCGAAGAATCGAATGTACTCTCCTCTTCTTTATAACGTTTTTCTTTTCTATTCCATTCTTCTTACATCTTCTTCTTTATAAAATAGGTATTGTAGTACTGTCATGGTTTCCTTTCTTCCATAGTAATGTATGTATATATTTACGTATTTATATATTATTATAATCATTATTTATTGTCTTCTACGTATTGTGTTTAATATAGCTTATCTAGTTATAAGTACTTATATTTTTCAACATTTTATTATTATTATTATTTTTTTATTTATTTTTTTGCACTGTCTATCCCGCTACATTTTTCATTAAATTCATATCCTATACCTAAAGGTTGCCTGGAAGAGATTGCTACCTTAGCAATAAGGCCGCCTGTTGTACTACGAATTTAATTATAATACTAATGTATTTTTAATGTGATTCAAGTGCAATAAAGAGTTTTTGTATTGTATTGTATTTGTACTGTCAGGATCAGGATACTAGCTCCGTGGTATCTGCCTACCTCTCCTCTCCCACCAGCTTCTCCAAACATGATGCCGGAACATGAGTTTCGTCGCTTGGCGGCCAGGCATTGTCTTGAGAAAAAATGAATTAGTAACTTGCCACCATATATCCTAAGTATTATGCCAAAAATATCTTCAAACTATCTTAATAATCTTCTGACAAATAGTAGTTCTCACTCTGACCGGAAACTGCAGGAGTGTGTCTATGTAACTGTTTACATACTTAGGTATGGTAGTGTGTCTGATGTTACCACGCACTTGTGATTGATTAATGGATAATGTATGATACATGAAGTACGCCCCAAAACCTTTCAGCTATTTTTCGGTATTTACCTAACGGATTAGCACAACTAGTAGTTGCGAAATAATAAATCGAGCAATAAAAACATTGTTGTACGAAGTCTGTCGGGAAAGACAAAAACCAAAGTCGGCTCTAGACGGAAGGAATTTCAATTACCGACGGAGGTACGAGATTATGGAAACCACTTGTACGTTTTTTCTCCGGTACAAAATTATGTTGAAGATTAGTATTCGGCGAGTGTTTCTCGAAGTAAGGCATGCTGCCGTGACTTTCCGATTGTGTTATCGAGCATCTCAGAGGACAAAAACTAAACGCACGAATGAATATAATTACTTGCCTACGTACCTACGCAAACATTAAGCACCATCTGATTGTAAAATTGGAAGAAACTATTCGTCACAACGGTGTTTCTGTCACTTCACTCTCACGCACATGCACATACACACACACACGCACGCACGCACGCGCGCGCGCGCACACACACACACACACACACACACACACACACACACACACACACACACACACACACACACACACACACACACACACACACACACACACACACACACACACACACACACACACACACACACACACACAGACACACACACACGCACGCACGAACGCACGCACGCACGTACGCACGCACACACACACCATACACTATTACGTACTTATAAATAACATATTTAAAAGTACGTAATAAGAGCGGACTCTCCTGACTGACACAGGCACTACGTTTAAAAGGAGACTCCAATCACCTTTATTACTGTAAATAGTTTCTAACCAATAAAGTATTTTGTGTTGTATTTGTACTTCAAAGAAAAGCAGACCAGGGCGATGATGTTTTATGGTTATCCACTCAGATTTATGCACAACTCTGAAACATCACCTAAAGTTTATTAATATTCAAAACAAAGGAAATGAAACATTTAAGCCTGTTTATCGCTTTAAACATGGCTTAAGACAGACAGGTTTGCAGACAGGTAAGCTTTCAGACAGAGTATTGAGGCACGGCGCACATTAAAAGACAACCTTACTAAGTACCTAATGATGAATGGATTTAACAAAAATAATTCATTAAATCTTCTTTTTATTGACAGGGGTCTATGATGGCTAGCACGTAAATAATATAAATAAATACTAAAATGTATGATAAGTGTACAGTCATGCATGAGCAATAAATATCATGTACCCACTTTAGAACCCTGTCGCACTATCATATTTGACATATAATCTGACTTTGGGTTTAATTTGTCAAAAAATGTGACATGGTTTCGAAGTGTATACATTATAAGTATCTAGCACCGATCTTTGACGTGGCATACTCAACATTTATTGTCATAACTGAGTTTGCTTTATGTTAATGCAAAGTAAGCACAGTATAAATATGGAGTGTGCCAACAACTACTCGATGGCTGATCTCGTCCGCATGACGTGGGGCACCATACAAATGGAGTAAGTATTCTCTCGTGTGGGTTGAGAGGAGAATTACTTACATTAGTAGGTAGTAACCGGGACCAACGGTTTAACGTGCCTTCCGAAGCACGGATCATCTAACTTTTGGACAATCCGGTGATTATTAGCCCGTACTCATACTCATTTACATAACATAACATAAACTGCCTATATACGTCCCACTGCTGGGCACAGGCCTCCCCTCAATCAACCGGAGGGGGTATGGAGCATACTCCACCACGCTGCTCCACTGCGGGTTGGTGGAGGTGTGTTTACGGCTAATAGCCGGGACCAACGGCTTAACGTGCCTTCCGAAGCACGGAATCATCTTACTTTTTCGGACAATCAGGTGATTCAAGCCTGAAAAGTCCTTACCAAACAAAGGACAGTCTCACAAAGTGATTTCGACAATGTCCCCATCGGGAATCGAACCCGGACCTCCAGATCTTGAGCCCATCATACTCATTTATTCTTTTTTTTTTAAATTTCACATGTTAAATGTTTATTACTTATAAATATCAAAGACTCATAGTTAATAAATACATACTCATATTAGTGATGTCAACATATTATAATAATATGTAACATAATGTCCTAACCAAACAAGGATCACAAAGTAATTTTTGTGATATTTCTCCACCGGGATTCGAACCCGGGACCTCCGGATCGTGAGCCTAACGCTCAACCACTGGAACACGGAGGCTGTTAATGGAGTAACATAATGTCACGTCCCCATTTGCCGCGCCCAGCTTTATCTCCCTAATGCCATGGAAATTGATGACAACAGCATTCATCATAATCTCGACTCCTAACTCCAATTGTACATTTACCTACTAATCTCGCTCAAAACAAACACGAATATAATTCCATTCAGTGTAATTAATTCCTATCCTTACCACTTTGAAATTTATCTTCCCTCGCATTTCAAATTAACATAATTTCACAATTAAAATCTTCACAATATCACAACTTCTTTCTTGAAGTTTGTCTTTCTTTACCCTCATTAGCATTATGAGCAATATAAATATTTTCCAGTCTTTATTGAAAACCTCGTCGAGATTATGTTGAAAGTACAAAAACTTGGCCAACTTTTGGGTCTTTAATGAAACGATGTTTTAATCTCGCGCCCTGGCTTGTTAAGAAAAAGGTGATGGGCCTCAACAAAATTAGTCTTTTATGGACACTTGTCAGAATTTATTACCAAACTGTACTGTGATAATGGCTCTTTTGGTATTTTTATTATGTACACGGCGATAAAGCTTCATAAGTCTTAATTACTTCCGTTTTGAGGATGAGATAAACCAACATAAGAATGTACACTTAACACGAAGAAGGAAAGTATTTTATAAATATAAAAGTTTTTATTTAAGAAAAGTTTTGGCGATACGGCTCGCCATCTATCTCGTTGGTGTAACAGAAAGCTCGATGAAGCATGAGTAATTTCATCCATGAACCTGATGATATTGATGTTGTATATCAATAGATGTGGGTATAATAGTAATTCATCGTGAATGTGCTACACCGATTGGGAATATAATTGTGAAGAAGTTTTGTTGAAGTACCATTAACCTGCTTTTATTAAAGGAAAATTGGGTCGTGTACTAAATTATGAAATTTTGATTACTAAATAAAGACAGATAGATCTAACTAACGAAAAACATTTTCTTTTTTCTATTTAACTTATTTATGAATTTTAATCAAGAAAAACGTAATCCGCCATTTTTTCACGTATTTTATACAAATTCCATAATAATTTCGTGTTTTGACGTTTATTAAAAAGTAACTGATTTGACTAGTTGGTAACTAGCCTATTATATAATATCCATTGTTCAATATACTGATCATTCAAGTATAGTGTAGGTACCTACCTACTCATCGTACAATTCTAATTTCTGAATGTAGGTGAGTATTATTACATTGACATTTTCTTTACACTAATCTTATTTCTTGGTAAAATATATTTATTGGCAAAGGATCTTATATTTTAATATTGCCCTTTTGTGAATTAATTTGTAGTCTGATTGGCAGAGTGGGTGCTCAGACTATTCTTATAATAATAATATTAATATAATAAGTCTGAGCACCCACTCTGCTTATTATTATTTAGTCACAAACACATGCTAAAGAAAATTCTTCAATAACTACGTCGTTAAAACCGACAGAGGAACGATGAATAATTATTTTCGTCGATGAACTGGTGACCTATTTACCAACCCGTTCATATCATCATAGGACTTCGTATCAAAAGTGGCTGTACGCTGTCTTATACTTTATTACCTACATGTGGCTCTGCCCACTCCATAAGGCATTACGGGTGTGAGTTAATATTCGTGTAAGATACGTGCTAAAGTCTGGAGCTCATTAGATGATTTATGAACTCGGACTGAGATATTAGCACGGAATAGGGGGTTAAAATGGTCACATCAATGCAATTCACCTAAAAAAACTACATTACTATACGTACATATTTGACATATTTAAATATTGCTTTTTTATATTATTCCCACGGCTTCAAGTCACATTCGAAAATATATACCCATTTCACGTAGCTCATGGGAACTTGTCATTTGCAAGATGAGAGAGTTACATTTTTCTGCTCGCGAGTTGAAGGCGAGCGATTTAAAAATAAGGCAGGAATGTTTTCAGCTCGTTTTGATCGTTAAGGTCACTACAGCCAGGGTACCGTAGTCAACGTCGTCGTAAACCTCCCACCAGCTAACACGCAGCTAAAGTAAACATCATTACTTTTTTGCCTTCCAAGTCAAATGGCCGGTAAACACCTTTGCTACAAACAAGTCTTACCTACTCTGCGAAACTGATCAAATTTATATTCCAACAGTCCTGTCTAAATTATTTATAGCATCCTAAACACGGAATATAAATATTAATTTCGAATTGCTCTTTATTGGAAGTTTTGGACTTCTCCAGACCTTGTTATGACGTAACTTTAAGATGTCCAATGAATTTAAATTCTCTTTAACTGTTTTAAGTATCCTTTACTGGAAACATAATTTTGAGAAACACTTTATTCAAGCATCAAAATTATTAAGTACTAACAATACTCATTATCCCACTTGCTTAAATTATCCCTATTCTGTTTTAAAGGAAAACATCGCAATGAAATCAGTATAACTATAAATAGTATAGAATAGTCGATCAGTAGGTAATATAGATTTATTGACTGATTGTTAATCCGACTAAATCACTGGTCATTATTATTGGTAGTAGACAGATGTACAAGCGTCTTCGCAATTTGGATCTACCACCTGTTATATTTAATGGTACACCACTACAATACACTGAGACTGTCAAAAATCTCGGCCTGCTGCTGGATTGTAATTTGTCGTGGACCTCCCACATCAATCAAGTCAGCAGAAAAATGCATGGGCCATTCCACTCGTTGACGTGTCTTCAGAGTTATCTTCCCCTTAAAACTAAAATATCTCTTGCTCAAACCCTCTTGCTTCCTATCGTTGACTACGCAGACTCCTGTTTCCTTGATGCTACTGAAGAGCTTGTCAATAAGCTTGAAAGACTTCAGAATCTGTGCATTCGTTTCATCTTTGGTCTCCGCAAGTATGATCATGTCTCGGAACACAGAAAACTGTTGAAATGGCTCCCGATCAGGTATCGACGGCGATATCATATCCTTGTTCTCTTGTTTAATATTTTAAATAATCCCTTGACGCCTCAATACATGCGGGAGCGTTTCACATATTTCTCAGCATCTGGTCGTACTCACCGTCCCTTTTACAACTTGCAGCTAAAAACTCCCACCTATACTACACAAATGTACGGTGACTCATTCACCGTGCAGGCTGTCAGGTTGTGGAATGCATTACCAAAGGGCATTCGAGAATGTGTCACTGTAGGTAGTTTCAAAAAAAGTTTAAAGAACCATTATTTAAGTCTGATCTGAGTTGCATTAGTTGTATATATATATATATATATATATATATATATATATATATATATATATATATATATATATATATATATATATATATATATGTATATATATATATACTAACATATATATATATATATATATATATATATATATATATATATATATATATATATGTTAGTATATATATATGTAGTATTTTTATATAATATGTAAGTCTACTTAAATTTATTGTTTATATTTTTATTGTTATTATTATTATTATTTTGTCTTTATATTAGTAAGTATAATTGTTCTTGTAATTTCATAAGATTTGTACGCGTATGTAGGTATGTCTATCTGTAGTATTATACACTGCATGTATCCTTATCGTAGTAGGTCTGCTGGAAGAAATCTCTTTTTTAGAGATAAGCTTACCTGTACTGTCTGATTTCGTTGTGTGTTTCTTTCTGTGTTCTATTGTGTACAAATAAATAAATAAAATAAATAGATTGTAGGAAATATAGGCCGTTTATTTATTTATTTTCTCTTCATAAAAGAAAATAAAAATGGCTCAAAATCGCTTGGGATTGCATGTCGCGGTTAATTACCTATTAGTACTGTTACGATATCATGATGAAACTGCGATAATGCTCTATTGGCTATAATAACAGAGCTATCATAATTATAATAGCACTTTAATGACAATAAATATGTTCTGCTTTATTAATTAAATTATACTGCATTTAGTTCAATTATAATATTATTTGGGTGCATAAACTATCACAAACAGATATTATCAAACATCAACTATCAAATATCGCATTACTTATTGGATAAATACCATTGTCCCACTGTTGGGTCCAATTCAATGCCTTACTCAACTTGCTGCCGCCATTTTTTTCAGACGTTTCCGGGGTACCGAACAGAGCATAGTACCCCGCTAGCCACAAGTTGGTAGTGTGACTAGGGATCGACGATCCAACGGTGTTATGTTGGAAGTTGTATATGTCACCGTAAAATTGTAAATAACGTTAGATTATTATCTATCGATTTGAATCTCGCGAGATTGTGAACTGTCGAATAATTATGAATCGTATCATATTGCTTACAATTTAACGTATTATTTTTCGGTAGATTATAATTTATCGAAGTGAAACCGTCAAATTGTGATACGAAACGCACCTCGCGTGCTATACCATAGAGTTACAAAACTATTAGAGTAAGCATAATGTTAATTTGGGATTCTCTTAAAATGCATAAATGTTTTTGTCATAATTTTAAGTCTATATATATATAGCTACAAACCCACTGACTGACTGACTGACTCACTCACTCACTGACATAATTGTTCTCCCAGAAGGAGCGTCGGGGGGTCAAAATGATGTATGGGGGGTGTGATCCAAATCTTCCGGTGAGTATGGGAAAACTTCCAGATCTTGGAAAACTGCTCCGCATCAGGGAGAGACCCTACGGCTTGGCGCAACTATCGCACCTAGAAAGATTATTTTTCCACAAAACCTACTTAAATCTTGGTCAAATCCAATCGCCGGCGAAAAAAAATCAAAATGGCGGAAAAACAAGATGGCCGCCATACAAAATTTTGTTTTTCCAGAAAATGTCTCGTTGGTAAAAACTGTGTATGGGGTTGTAATCGGAACATCCCGTTGACTATGGAAATTTTTCTCGATCTTGAAAAACTGCTCCGCATCAGGGAGACACCCTACGGCCTGGCAAAACTATAAATCCTGGAGCAATTTTTCTTTCGCGAAACATATTTAAATCTTGGTCAAATTCTATTGTGGGTGAAAAAAAATCAAAATGGCGGAAAAACAAGATGGCCGCCATACAAAATTTTATTTTTCCAGAAAATGTCTCGGGGGTAAAAACTGTGTATGGGGGTGTAATCGGAACGTCTTGTTGAATATGTAAATACTACTCGATCTTGAAAACCTGCTCCGCATCAGGGAGACACCCTACGGCCTGGCAAAACTATCACATCTGGATCAATATTTTTTTCGTACAATGTATTTAAATCTTGGTCAAATTCTATTGCGGGTGAAAAAAAAAAACAAAATGGCGGAAAATCAAGATGGCCGCCATACAAAATTTGATTTTTCCAGAAAATGTGTCGTGGGTAAAAACTGTGTATGGGGGTGTAATCGGAACGTATTGTTGAGTATGGAAATACTTCTCGATCTTGAAAACCTGCTCCGCATCAGGGAGACACCCTACGGCCTGGCGAAA